>NC_057354.1:21849447-22152477 GCF_016509475.1 Prionailurus bengalensis
GGAATATTGATGCAAGTCAAATCACTCTTCTCAAGACAGATGGATCTGTGTTAGCATCTATATATAGCGCCTTTAAACACACATACAAAATACATATATTCCTATTTTTCACACACATTCACTGAATCCTGAATACGTGGCAGGCGCTGGGCTGGAGACTGGGGACTTAAAGCAGCAGTATTTGTTACAGACCTACTGTGTGCCTCTGTGTGCTTCGCATGCATTCCTTCACTCCATTCTCACGGCAATCCTATGAAACACGTGCGTTACTCTTCCCATTTTATAGATAAGAAACTAGAGACTCAGCCAGGAAAAGAAGTTTGCCTCCCAGGGTTTCACAGCTAGGAAGTGACCTAATTAGTTCCACTATAATAAAACTTGATTATTTTCCTCCTGAGTTAAAAATACCCAGCAAGCATATTTAAACAGCATTCAACCTCACTAGTACTGCCGATAAAGCCATGAGGTAGTTTCATTTGATGAGCTTTTCAAAATACTTGATGTCTGGAAGGCTGTGGGGAGGTGGGCTCTCCTAGACTGCTGGCCACACGGGTACCGGGGATGCAGTATTGAAACCACTTTGCTATATGGATCTCCCCGACAATGGTAAGTTCCTTAAAAGTGGGGCCCATGTCTTATTCATCTGTCTACCTTCAGCATCTAGTCTTGTGCCAGGAAAATTCAACTAATACTGAATATGACATCCTGTGAAAACACCATGGTTTAAGAGTTAGCTGTCAGAGATACACATGCATAAAAAAGGAGTAACTGACTCCCTGAGAGGGTCTGGATGAATGAAGGAATCTTCAGAGTCTCCTCTTTAGAATGAGGAGAAATTTATCAGAGAGACAAAGGAGGAATGTCATTGTAAACAATACACAAGAGATTAAAGATACAGAGATACGGGGCGCCTGGGTGGCTCAGCCGGTTGAGCGTCTGTCTTTTGATTTCAGTTCAGGTCATGATCCCAGGGTCATGGGATCGAGCCCTGCTGAGCTTGGAGCCTGTTTAAGATGCTCGTTCTCTCTCTCTCTCTCTCTGTCCTCCCTTGCTCCGCGCCCCCCACTCATGTGCACATGCATGCTCTCTCTCTCTCAAAAAATAAAGAGAGAAAAGCAAGAAAGGCATAGGGATACGAAGGAACACAACCAGGAGAGGCTGCAGGGAGTGGGTGATGAGATGTAAGACGAGGCGAGAGAAGCAAGAACGTTGCACACTTTCAACTAAAGAGTCAGAACTCTATCCCACTGGACTTATAGAACACATGATGGAGAGGAAGCAACCTGGTCAAATTTGTGTTCCAGAAGATCATTCTGGAAGATTTCTTGA
The DNA here is from genome assembly GCF_016509475.1 of Prionailurus bengalensis. Lineage (NCBI taxonomy): Eukaryota > Metazoa > Chordata > Mammalia > Carnivora > Felidae > Prionailurus > Prionailurus bengalensis. The sequence goes on from NC_057354.1 coordinate 21,850,777, forward strand.
AATGTACAGTGGAGGAGAAACAAGACCATATTCAGATTATTACAGAAACATCTGAAAGAAACACAGCATTTGGGTCTAACAGTTATGTCTCCTTTAGCAAAAACTAAAACAGTTAATGATTTTTCAGAAAGAAACCCAGTTTCCTTGCCTTCTTCTCAGGGGAAGTAAAGTGTGACATAAAGAATACCAGAATAGAGGTAAGAGACAGGGATTTCAGTCCAAACTTTGTTTTTTGTTGTTGCTGCTTTTAATGTTTGTTTTTGAGAGAGAAACAGAGACAGAGACAGAGACAGAACACGAGCAGGGGAGGGGCAGAGAGAGAGAGGGAGACAGAGAATCCCAAGCAGGCTCCGCACCGTCAGCACAGAGCCCGATGTGATGCGTGGCTCGAACTCATGAGCGGTGAGATCATGACCTGAGCTGAAGTTGAATGCTTAACCGACTGAGCTACCCAGGCGTCCCTTCTAATCCAAACTTTGAAAAAAAATCTTCTATATGGCTCTGAATAGGTCTCTTCTCCACCTACTCTCTGGGCCTCAATATCCTTGTTTGTAAAAGGAGAAAAGTGGCTTTATACGGTCCTCCCTTAATTGAATTACAAGATTCTATCAAAAAGGGATGTGAACAACTAACTAGCAAGTGACCCAGCAATTCCACTCCTAGATATTCCCTCAAGAGCCAATGAAAATACATGACCGCAAAAAGACTTGTACACGAGACATTCTACGAAAACAATGTTCACAGCATTGTTTTAATGGCTATAATGGCCACAAACTTGAGATTGTTTGTCAACAGGAAAAATGGAAAGATACACCCACATCATGGAATATTACACAGCTCCAAAAAAGGACAAGGCATCGATGCACTCGACAACATGGGCGAATCTCAAAAACAGTATGCTTAGTGAACGCTTTATCCCCAAAGCATTTCTGGGTAGTGATAATGTTCTGCACCTTACAAGAGTATGTATTTGTCCAAATCTGCCAAATGGTGCACTTGAGATGTGTGCATTTCACCGTGCGATTTTACATTATTTTTAAAAATTGAAGTCAAGGCTAATGATATTCCTCCCAAAGTGTTCATGGTGAAGCGTACTGATGTCTGCAACTTAGTTCCCGCATCAAAAAAATAAAATGGACGGATGAGATGGACGGAAGTGACAAAGCAAATACAGTGAAATGTTAACTAGAGAGTCTAGTGGTGGGTATGTGAGCACTGTACAGTTCTTCCAACTTTCCTGTAGGTTTGCAAATTTCCTTAAGAAAATATTAGGAGGAAGAGGCAAGAAAAAAAAAGGGAGAAATGAGCACTTGGAATATAAATGATGAGATTCCTAAAGGTTATTTTTCCAAAAAGTAGTTTTTAATATGTCTGTTGTTTGAAATTTTGAATGCATTTTCCATTGAAATAGGCCCACTGAAACCCATTTAACCTGAAATATAGCCAAAATTAATTCAGTATTCTCATTTTTCAGTTGCGATGAGATTCCACAAACATTGCCTAATCACCTACTGAGTGCAAAGCAATATGATAGGTGTTGCTTTTGGTTGATTTATTTTCTCTTTCCCATGGGATTTCCCCCCTCCTTTCAGAGTCTGAGCACCACTATGGATTTAAAAAAGTGTTTAAGTGCTAGCTTAACTAATTTACAGCCTCGAGTTTGTGGGAAAATATGCCTTGCAGCAAGAAAGGGATATATATGTTCAAAAATACTTCTTTCTGCTACACAACTATTCTCCAAGGGCTCAGAGTGAAAAGAACAGAATGAACTGGTAGCTAATATTCCCTCCCAGGGTTTGAGCTGAAGGCACGAAGCTCCCTAGGTCAAGTGTTCGTGTATCAGGGAAGGCCCATACCTCAGATGGGTTGAAGGAGAGGTCCACGAAGCTTTAAGTGTCTGCTGAGTGCATGCACAACCATCTCCAGCGGCAAATGACTCCGATCCTTAGTTTTCTATGGTTCCTACACAATGTGCTTGGTCAGTGAAACCAACCCCATCACTCTGGTGGCAGCAGTGTGGGTTGGGCAACGATGCGGGGGGCCGCCATGGAGAATGAGCTGGCCACCACTGACTTCAGGAACTCTGAGAAGGCCTAGACAAACTTTGCCCGAGAGAGATGTTCTCTCTACACCGAGTGTAGTCAGTCAGCATCCTGACTACTTAAGACTGCCAGTTACCTGCCCATTTCCTCCTCTTATTTCTTCCTAATGATTGGACCCATATATATTTGGTAAATATACCTGGTTTACAAAAACACCCAAACTACAGCTTCCCTTATAGCTAGGTATGACCACGTGGCTCATTGGGGTCAAGACTTAAGATAAACTGCTATCTGGAACTTCCAGGAGGGGATATGTCCTCTTCAGCCCTGCCCCCCTCCTGTTTTTGCTTTCCTGCTGTTTGGAATCCAGACCATAGTAACTGGAACTCCGGTAACCACGGAGACCATGAGGCAATCTTGAAAACAGAAGCCAGGCACACTGATATGTGCTTGGGGGCACATTCACAAGCAAACAAATACCCCTGGTCCTGTGATGACGATGGCAGAACAGAACGACAGAAGGGACCTGGGTTTCTGATGACATCTTGAAGCTGCCAATCCAGACTTCTGGTCTTGTTTTATGTGAGTTCTGTGTGTTCTATTTTATTTAAACCATATTATTTCCAGTCTCTGTTACTAGCAATCAGCTGCATTTCCTAACCGATAACACTAATCCAGTAAGTTCTTCTCTAGGAAGTCCAAAGATACATTGTGTCCCAGAGTTCAGGTATTCACTCCAAGAAAGCGGGCTGTTCAGCCTCACCTGCTTTTGGAACCAGCCACACATCCCAGTGGGGAAAGTCCTAGAATCAGGAGGAACTGCTAGTAAAAAGTATAGTCGTTTCGTTTCACCTCACTATCTCGAAGGGTCTAAACGCTTTTCCGTTATATTCTGCAGAACCTGGCTGGAAGGATTAACTTAGCTGGGTTTTTTTGTTCTATTTTTTGTTTTTTAATTATCAGCCCTCATCCTTGTAACGACAGAAATAAATGCCTGGTGTTTCAGAACCTCTGTTTTCTCTCTGTATTGCCACCAATACTTAGGTTAGTAACACCCACTCGTGGCAGTACTCTGAAGAACTGCTATGAGATGGCCCAGATGCAGGGTTTCTGACTCACCAGACTGATACCTCTAGTGACCCCCTTTGATGAAGACAGCTGAATGTCAGGCGTGGCTGGTTACGGCTTACTTTTCTGCAGCGTATCACTTTTAGGGGTATTGCATCTAAATTAATTTAAACCGATTTTGTGGCCTACAAGCTCTCTTGGGGTTTGAAAAGGACATGACACAGTTACCATGGTCTCCCTACCCACATCCAACAAAACACATTAAAAAAAAAACCAACTTGAGATCTTTAGATCCTAAAATAAAGACAATCCCGCTGAATATCTGTACTGATTTAATTTTTTCAAAGAGTCCTTCTCAATGATTAGCTCACTATATTTTCAGATGGTGCTGAAAATCTAGGGGGGCACAGCCTGACCCACCACCACCCGGGCTCAGATACACCTGGGGCTGAGCATGGGTGCCAGAATCCCCCCCCACATTCTCCCCTCTCCATGACCTCTCCACTATTCCAATTCCCACTTTCCAAGAATCCACCTGCCGAGACGCAGCAGAGCTGATCATCACGGCCCCAAAGCAAGGGCGGTGTTTTTACACTCCTCTGAATGCCATCCTTGGATGACTGCTTTAGATTAGAAATTCAGTTTAGAAAAGAAAAGAAAAAGAAGAGCCTGTTTCCAGGACCTTCGGGGAATGATCTAAACCTACCTCTTCACTCCTTTCATGTTGCTCACCAGGCCTGCCTTTGCACTCTTCCAGCAGCCCCGGGCTCCTCCTCCCATTCTGCCCACCGTTAGCAGCCGGGTCCTCCTTCACGCTCCTGCAGCCCCCGCCAACCGCTGAGCTCCACACACTCTTCCTCCCGACTTCAGGGCTTCAGCTGATTTCCACAGAAACCAGGAAACCCTGCTTGCAGACCCAAGACGGCCTTATGTTCGTCTTCTTGAAGTCTGACTTCTTAACCCCTCTCCCATCAGCCAAGAACACAGCACAGCGAAAGGACAGAACTCAGCGCTGCTTAACACAGTTCTTCCGTTTCCAGTTTGAGGCTAAGGAACTTAACTGTTCTACAGTCTTGCACACACAGAACCACTGCAAAAACATGCAGTGACCTCTGTGAAAACGCTTGCCGGTCATATTCTAACAGGGATTAGACTTATCATAGGGAGGAGATAAAGGAAGCTGGTTAGTCCTAAAAAACACTGCATTTGTGAACAACGACTCCATGCTCTGTTTTACTCACAGGAAATAATCAACAACTGGCAAATATATGAAGTACTCTGCCATCATCACTTTCTCACATGCTAGAGGGGCCTGAGATCTATGTGCCTTTCCCAGTGGGCCTTTCTCAAGAGGAAAGAAGTACTTATTAGTGTTATGTACCCGGTTACTGTGCTCGCTGCTTTACATACTCTTTCTCACTTAACACTCACGACCACCCTTAGAGTGAATTATTCTCCTCATTTTACAGATGAGAAAAAAATAAGGCCCGGAGGGGTTATGTGCCCTACCCAAGTTCTCAGAGCTAGCGAGAGCCAGAGACCGATCTGACCCCCAAGGCCAGCTTTCTTTCCACTGCCCCAAATCTGCCTTTGTAGTGGTGAACTAAATTTACCAGCACCCAAATTTCCAGAGTACTTCTTAGCAAACGCAGTTGTGAGAGATAAGCAGAGAGCCCATTTTGAACAAAGCTACAAACGGAAACACCAATGTCCCTTTGCTTTACATAAGACAGATGGCTCCTGGCAAAAACTGACTTCAAAGTAATTTCTGTGAAACAAATCCTCCTTGTTTACCACTGTGGATCCCAAGACACATTCCCAAGGAAAGAATTCCCTAGCCTGCTTCATCATGAATGCGTGGTGAAGGCAAATGATGAGCAGCCTCGGTGGATACTGGTCATGGCCACAAATCAGCAGCAGTGTGTCCCCGCTGGTCGTGGTATTCCAGAACTCCCCCCCCGCCTTACCACGTGATCTTCCCTACTCAGTGAGACACCCCCCGCAGGACCACAGGAGTTCTCCCTGCTCCTGGGGAGCCTCTGGCATCACCCTGGTAGCCCTGAGTAACCACGTGTGGTAGAGTGGGACACCCACTGGCACAGAGACAGGAAAATATTTTATTCTCCAGCGCGATACTCATAAGCACAGTAATAATCAGAGTGGCAAACTTCCTGTCTGGGACTCAGCTTCCCCAACTGTCTTTTGAATAGTCCCTTCAACGCTCACATCTACAAAATTCTTCTCTTTCTCTAGGCCAAAGGTTCTCCGTGGAGGGGTGGGGTGAGAGAAAGATTGCACTGTCTGAGGCATTTTGCAGATTTTATGTGCGTGTGCTCGTGACAACTGAAGGGTCCTACCGGCACCTACTGGGTAGAGGCCAAGAATGGTGCCGAACATCCTACGATGCACAGGACAGCCTCCCACCACAAAGAGTTATCCGGTCCAGAGTGTCAATAGTGCCAAGGCTGAGAATCCCCTCAATCTAAGCTACTTCTGACATCTATTAGGATGAGGTTAAGTTAACCTATCAACAGATCCCAATGCTATCATATATATTCTAGCGAGAAAAATGCCTAAATCCAAGGCTCTCATTCATATGAGTTACTAATTTTGTAAATTACAAATTCCCATATAAGGTGAAATTATATAATACCTAGTGTTACCTTCAAACATTCCTGGAAAGGGGTGCCTGGGGGCTCAGTCGGTTAAGTGTATGACTCTTGATTTTGACCCAGATCATGATCTCACAGTCATGAGAGGGAGCCTTGCATTGGGCTTTGCACTGAGCAGCATGGAGCCTGCTTAGGATTCTCTCCCTCCCTCCCTCTCCCTCTGCCCTTCCCTCTCCCTCTGCCCCTCCCCTCACATGTGCATACATGCTTGCTCTCTCAGGGAAAAAAAAAAAAAAAAATTCCAGGGGAAAAAAGAGGGGCATGAAACAAGGTTGGCAAATGTTAATCGCAGAAGTTGGGTGATAGGTATATAAAGTTCAATGTATAATTTTCTCTACCTTGTATTTTAGAAATCTTTCATAATATAATCTTTCTTTCTTTCTTTCTTTCTTTCTTTCTTTCTTTCTTTCTTTCTTTCTTTCTTTCTTTTTCTTTCTTTCTTCCTTCCTTTCCCTTCCCCCCTTTCTTTCTTTCTTTCTTTCTTTCTTTCTTTTTCTTTTTCCTTCCTTCCTTCCTTCCTTCCTTCCTTCCTTCCTTCCTTCCTTCCTTCTTTCCTTCCTTCCTTCCTTCCTTAAAGTAAGCTCCACAAAGTAAGCTCCACAGTCAACATGGGGCTTGAACTCATGACTCTGAGCTCAAGAGTCCCATGCTGACTGCTCAGTAGACTGAGTCTACTGACTGAGCCAGCCAGGCATCCCTGAAATCTTTTATAATAAAAAATATTTTGTTCTTCCGAATGAGTTTTTATTCAAAGGGATATAAAAGATAAAAGGGATTCCTCCCTGCCCCCTCAGCCCCTCAGCATAAGACACAGTCCGTGCCCTGGCAGAGCTCACAAATGAGTGGAAACAAGTCAGCCAACGACCATCACACACAAGGAATGATACTGGGAGCATAAGAAAGGGATCAGTCTAAACACAAATGTGGAAAATCGGGGCAAGCTTCAAAGAAGAAGCAGGATTGGGAGAAATTCCAAAGAATAAGCTACCTGTCTCACAGAGAAGGGAGTACAGGAGTAGCTCAGTCAAAGAAAAAGCATCAAGTATCAACACATGGAGGACAAGACATGGAGCAGCTACCACAGTTCAGGCTGGAGATAAGTGACGTCACCAAATAAACTCCAAAGACACAGGGAGGTCTGCCTTAAGGATACCAAGAGTGGGATTAAGAGAGAAGAATCTACAAAAGGTCTAGAAAAGTGAAATAAATTTAGTAGATTTACAGATGACAGCCAAAGAAGATAGCGGTACGTGGAACGTGGACTATGGCTCCTTTCTTTCTCAGTTTTTGAAGGTTTTAGGCACATATAAATAAGAGCTATGATATTGTGACTAGCAGTGTCTGCTTGAGCTGCTTTAGAGGCTGTCCTGGTCCAGGTCCTCTGCCCTCTTGTCACCCCAACTAGTCTTGACAAATACAGCCAGCAGTCCGGCTCATTGTGCTTAGACTCTAACCCTAAGACCACAACACTGAATGCCTGCTTTTTCCAGAGCCCCACACCGCATTCTCTGGTGCCTCTGTATGTGCTGTTCCCCCCGCCTAAAAGCTCTTCCCTTTCTTGTCCACTTGGGACATTCCTACTCACTTTCAATCTTCCTAACCTCTTCAAGGAAGATTTCCAAGTAGACTGGAAGCCTAGTCCTCCCTTCAGTGCTTCCAACTTGCAACTTATACCTACCCCCCCCCCCCCGCCCCCGCCTTTATAACCTCTACTGTATCACAATCATTACGTGCATGTGTTCTCCCCACCACAGGTGAGTACCTCCAGGGCAGGGAGCCTGCAGTGGTTCATGTGTGTCTAAGCATGTCTGGCACCATTAGGTATTCACCAACATTGCTGAAGAACTGAAGAGTGAATGAACTCCCAGGAGATGGCAGCTGAGGTTCCCTTTGGGCCACCTTCCAGGCAAAGGTTTTCAGAGTTCCTAAAGGACAACTAGTTCCAGATGAACACCTTCGGGTGAGCCTCCAAAGCCATCAGGCTATGGTCGGATGTGGACATCTCTCATCTTAAAGCTTAATCCTGAACTTACTACTTGTGAAATGCCTTCTGCAGCCTGGGACTTTAGACAGAGATAAGACATGCTGGGAATACATATTTCCAGATGCACTTGTTAAATAAAGCAGCCCCCGTCCCAGGTAAGTCAGAAGGAGAAGGGAAGAGTGTAGAGGGTGCTTTCAGGCAACAGGCTCGAGCAATGGAAACCCGAGCAAGGCAAAAGGGGCCCACAGCGAGCCCTGAGCTGACGCAGGCTCACTGAACCACAGACCCCAACCAATGAATGGGCTACTTACAACTGGGCACAAATACCAAAAAACGGGAAATTCTGCACGTCCCCATCCTCACTTACCGTGTCCTATAACTATAGCCCCTCACTGCTGCCTCCTGGCAGACAGTCTCTCCTTTACTGTCCTGCCCACTGTTCCCTCGAAGTATATTCAGTAAACTTTCTCTTTTACAGCCTGTCCCGCCGGCCCCCACCCAATTAAGCCCCACAAAGATGGCTAACATTTGTTAAGCACCTACTTACTACATGCCACAATCAGAGAGGCAGATAATACCCCATTTTATGGATCCCTGCTACTCAAAAGTGTGGTCAGAGGACCACCAGTAGCAGCATCCCCTGGGAGCTGGTAAGAAATACACGATTTCAGCCCTCACCCCAGACCAACTGAAAGCAGAATCCGCATTTTAAAAGATCCCCAGGTGATTCGTCTGCAGTATAAATCCTGAGGAGCACTGTTAAAGATGAGGAATGTGGGATCAATGAAGGTAATTAATATGCTAAGGTAATGTGTGATACTGTGATTTATAATAAGATACATATATTTGGTCTTTGCCCCCCTTTCTGTCACAGAACTCCTGAACTCTTGGAATTTTCCAAGTGAAGCGACAGCCATAAAGGTATCTTTTGTTAATTAGGTAACTTCCAGTGTGCCAAAGGATGAAGGCTGGTTGCCACGAAAACCAACACGTGATTAGCCGGTTGTAATTTTCAGTCCCACCCCCAGATCTCCTGGGAGGGAAGAGGGGCCACTGGTTGAATCAGTCTCTAAGGGCCAATGATTGAACCCAGCACGCCTGTACCATGAAGCCTCCCTAAACGCCCGAAAGGACAGGGTTTGGAGAACTTCCGGGCTGGTGAACTCACGGAGGCGCTGGGAGAGTGGCGGCTGGAGAGGGCACCGCGACCCTTCCCCTACCCCTTCCCCGCCTCCTGCGGCTTTTCCATCTGGCAGTTCCTGACTCATCCTTTGATAATTAACTGGTAACCTAGTAAGTACAATGTTCCTCTGAGTTTTGTGAACTGTTTTAACAAATTCACCGAACCTCAGGAGGGGGTCTTGGGAACCTGTGATTTTATAGCCACTTGGTCACAAGTACAGGTAATAACGTAGGCTTGCAAATGGCATCTGAAGGGGGGGGTAGTCTTGTAGGACTGAGCCCCCAACCTGTGGAATCTGAAGCTATCTGTGGGTAGAGAGTGTCGAAATTGAGCTGAATTCTTGGGGGTCTCCAAGAATTGCTTGTCGCCCTGGGGAACCCCCGCTCTACCACACTGGAAACTGCATCTCAAACACCAAATTTAGTTACACAACAAGTGTAAGCTGGGACTTGAACTCAAGTCTGCATGTTCTTTCTATAAGGCTGTGCTTTGCCTACTATTCTGCTATTAAGAACCATGCCAAGTTTACAGTTTAAAAAAACACATCGAGGGGTGCCCCGGGGGGGCTCAGTCAGTTAAGCCTCGGACTCCTGATTTCAGCTTCAGGTCATGATTTCACAGTCATGAGATACAGCTCTGTATTGGGCTCTGTGCTGACAGCACTGAGCCTGCTTCGGCTTCTCTCCCTCTGTCCCTCCCCCACTTGCACTCAGTATGCACTCTTTTTAAAATAAATGAACTTAAGACATGTAACTTAATATAGAGAAAAAACTGTATTATAACGAGGTTCATTATTTCAAAAATTTAGGTTAAAGTCATAAAAAAACCTCACATCCCACATTACCAAATACACCTGCCCCTGAAACAAAACAAAATAAAACAAAAAAAAAAAAAAAAAGAGAGAGAGAGAGAGAGAAGAAATTCACATCCCATGTACCAAATACAAAAAAACTTGGTAACAGACCTTTCTGCCCTGCCCTGCCCGTCTTATAACTTTTCCTATTTTATTTTTAGAAATAACTAAAGTTACTGGATTGTTGCTTTGGTGATTAGAAGTCATTTAGCTTTCTGGTTTTCAGATGTCTCTGTGGGCAGCTGAGGTGCAGAATCAAGAACGTGGGCTCTGGGTTCCAGCAGACTCTGATTTTAAACCATGTGCCTGATTTGAAAAAGTACTTAACTTCTTTGGGGCTGTTTCCTCAGTAATAGAACAGGCTAATGGTACCCAACACGGGGCTGATGGGAGGAGTACTGACATCACACACACACGGGAACACAGCAGATACTCCGTTAAGTATGACCCCGCTGCGGCCATCTTCGGCAGCGGTAACCTCACACTAGCTGACACGTCTCAGGAGAATCAGCCTGTTACAAAGGCTAGCAGACATTGTTATTCCACAAGTTTGCCAGCCAGAAGGCGTACTTAACAGAGACATGATTTATTAGTAATCAATACATTTAAGAAAGTTGTAGGCATATTTTTTAGCGATTATCAAAACGATACGCTTAATTTATTTTATGGTAACCCTGCAGCAAATAGGGAACAAATTAACAATCCTTTTCTTCTATTTTGGAACCAGGGACAAGGGAGAAAAGTGTTAAAAGGAAAAAATGTAAGGCATGTAGGAGACCAGGGAAAGACCATGTAATACCCACCATCACACACTATTCACGGCTTAATTTTATGGTATACAAAGCACTTCCCCCATACGTTATCTTATCCAGTTCTCACACACTGAAATGTTATTGCTTCCTTCTTAAAGCTGGGGAAACTGAGGTGCAGAGGGGGGCAAATGACTTAACCCAAGTCACAGGGCCTGAGCCTGCGTTACAGAAGAAACACAAATCCCAATCTCCCGAACCCAGCCCAGGGCCCCTTTCTAATAGGCTACTTAAGGCATTTAAAGTTACTATGCTCACAGAGGCACTCGGCTGTAGAAAATCGCCCCCATGATGCTTCACGGCAAGACTCACCAGCCCCATCCCCAGCAGTGATCTTCCCCGCCAACACCCCTATCTTTTAATAGGACCCACACCTAAAAGAGAAAAGAGCTGCTACTCCAGGACTTCATACCTGAGAATAATTTCTGTTTGGGGATCCTTTGTTTGGCTACCAGAAAAGAATGTTCGACATCTTTCCAACCTCCTTCTTATGCTAATTACAGCTCATCAGCATCTGGACACCCACAAGCAAAATCAATCTGACTATATAAAAGCCAAAGACATTTTCTTACCATAAAAAAACAAAACAAAACAAACAACAACAACAAAAACCAAGTAAGAATGCAACATGATTAAATACACAGAGCATTTCCCCAGCAACCTGCAAGCTGCTGCATATCAAAATCACAACCAATAACACAGGAGTCCGGAAGGTGGACACTAACAAACATCTCACACACATAATTGTATTCTTCAGGAGCAGTGAAATGTATACAAGTTTATTTTCAGTTTATCCCCTTCCACATTATACCTACTGCTGGGTGCCAACATGTCTAACACATTCAAATAGTCACACATTAAAAACAAAATACCGTTTGAAAGGCCTCTTGACCGCCCCTTACACTGTAGCCAAGTGAACTCAGATGCCGTTAGCCTTCAGTCTGCACCTCATTTCCTCACCAACCTGAAGTCCCAGCAGTTCACGATCCTTGGAAGAGCCACACTCACCACAAAGCACAGCTTACCTTTCCAAACGATCACCTCTACAACCTGATCACGTAACCTGAAATCTAGCCTGCCTTCTACAAATACAGTCTAGCTTCCTAACTATATTAAAAGACTCACCCTGACAAATATGCCCAAATATGCCAAGACTGAGTAAAAACAGGTTACAAAATAGCATATACACCATGATTCCATTTATGCAAACTTATATACACATACACACCGCCCTTCCCCTAACACGGATGTTTGAATGGATGGTGTCCATGATGTTTCCAGTAATTAACTCTGGGTGGTGAGACCTGGGGTGATTTTTACTTTCCCTCCACCCTTTCCACAATGCATGAATTTTCTACGTCAGGTTATTTTATTCATACTCGAAAACAACAACAAAGCCATTTTTAACAAGCCTCCCCCTGAGACCTACCATGTCAAGAATCTTCTCTTGGCACAGAAAGAAAGCGAAGAGGATGCTTATCTACGCTTGTACTCCGAACATCCCGGCCAGGGGTTCTCGGCACTAGCTGAGCAACAGGCTCTGGGGCTTTTTAAAAAATACAGATGCTCCAAGTCCCAGTCCTCAAAAATTTTGCAAGTGGGGCCCAGGCATGTGTATTTTGTTAAAGCTCTTTGAGTGATACTGATCAGAGGGGGTCAAAAACTACAGATTTAGGTCTCATTCTCAAAAGGGGCCCAACAGGAGGAGCAAATAGACTGGAGCTGAGTCAAGTGTCTAAAGGCAGGCAACTTCAAGGTAAGCAGTCGGGAATGCTGAGGAACAGAAACTGAAGGCTTAAGCTGTGCTGAGCTTCAGGTCTGAGAGGCCATGAGGAGAGAGGAGGCTATCGTTATGGAGATAACAAAGTTAGAAGCCAGGAAGAGGGGAGTAAAGTGTGGCAGGGCAAAACGTTGGGGACCAAGAGACGGAGGTTATTTATGCAGTACTGGGGGCAGGACTACTGAGGACTTACAGAAACGGAACAGGAAAAGACAGCAAGCAGTTTAAGTGAGGCCTGCTACTACAGGTGAGCAGCCCTGATTCATGTTTGAAAGAAGGAGCAGAGCACTGCTTACTCACGATTCAATTTTCAGAAGCCACAGAAAAATCCTAGTAAAGGCCATGTACTAGCTCTGAGATTCTTCAAGACAACTTCTGTAAGCCTCAGTGTTCCCACCTATGAAATGTGGCTAATAACACACGTTTCATAGGGTTACTGTGGGCACAAGGTAAAATGAGATAATGAATGTAAAAACCTTCCAGAGTACTCAAAACAAGACTTGCCCCCAAATGATAACATTAAGAAGCACATCCAATAAAGATGATATGTTGAATTTTAATAAACCAGGGCCCACAGTTGCTGCCTGCACCCTAAGTTACTTCCTCATTTTGGGACCACCTAAAAATGCCGGAGAAATAGCCTAAAAAGGTTTGGCTCTGGGGCGCCTGGGTGGCGCAGTTGGTTAAGCGTCCGACTTCAGCCAGGTCACGATCTCGCGGTCCGTGAGTTCGAGCCCCGCGTCAGGCTCTGGGCTGATGGCTCAGAGCCTGGAGCCTGTTTCCGATTCTGTGTCTCCCTCTCTCTCTGCCCCTCCCCCGTTCATGCTCTGTCTCTCTCTGTCCCAAAAATAAATAAACGTTGAAAAAAAAAAAATTAAAAAAAAAAAAAAAAAGGTTTGGTTCTGTCCCCACTGTTGCTTCTACATTCCTGGTATTTGTCTTACTTCTATAAAGGAGATGCATTGCATACTCAACTATTTCTATAAAATTTAATCAAGATTATAAATGAAAACTAACAGAGTTATATTGACAAAATAATAAATGTACTGGTGGAAAATTCTATATCCAAAATAAGAATTCAGCTAATACTGCCAACTAAAAAACCAAGTTTCTACCTGGCAAAATGCAAACCACAAAAGAAAACCAGGAGTGATTAAATGCTTCTCCTTCATCCTCTCCACTCAGGCCCTCAATAGCAAAACTGAATTTGTGCCAAATTAGCTGAGATAGTCAAAATAACTCAAATTACTACCGTATCTATGAACTGTAAAACTTTGGGAGAGTCTGTTTCTTAGTATAACAGAATAAAATGAGAACAACAATACCTACCAACATCAATGAATGCTCATTACCGTGTGCCAGCTACTGTCCTGAGCCTTGTACAGAGATTAGCTAAGTCAGGCCTCACAACAGCTCTGAAGGATGCTTCACGGTCTGGCTTCTGCTTAACCACCTAATCTCCGGTTCTAGGTGCTTCTCACCGAGGGCTGGTGCCAGACTGCTCTTGGAGGGTACTCCTGGGAAGGCTGATAAAAATACAGCTCTGCCGACATTATGCAAACCGGTGGAACCCGAAAAGTCTGAGAAGGTGCCCCCAGGAGATTACATCTTAAACAAGGTTCCAGATGATTCTTCTGGGCAGCTAGGTTTAAGGCTCTCTGCAATCTGTCCCTTCCAACTTTTATTTTATACACGCTACTTTTCTCACCTGACATTCCTTCACCTGGCTAGCTCCTACCCAAGGTTGGCTCAAGAGCCACGTATCTGAGGCGGAGGGGTTTCTAATCTCCACTCGCTCCCTCACCACCCAGGACAGATGGGAAGCCCCTGCTCCCTGCTCCCATGGTGCCTCACGCTTGCCTCACCTTTTACCCTGTCATATAAATACAGGTTTCTAGGTCTCCCCCCTGGCTGAGCTGGGAGCTTGTTCACTTTCCCTCCACAGCACCAAGGCTGGCACAAAGCAAGGGCTAGTGGTTTGTTAACAAAAGAATGAACGAAGCCTCACTGACCTACCTTTAGGGCTCTTATCCATAGAAACAGACCCTCTACATGTGAGCCAAACTGAAATAGAAGGGTCCGGTACCTCATTCGAGAGGTGGTGTATTTTACCAGGGCTAGCATAATCAGGATTCTAACTGAGGGTCCAGGTTAATAGGCCATTGTGATACACAGTGGCTGTCCTACCTCTTTGGTAGCTCTTTTTATGACCCAGCCTGTCCACACATGTAGTCCCTATCCACAACTGGGCTTCACCCACAGAAGCTAACTAATTGGCATCCTACATGTAAACATGAAAACTGCAAGAGGCAGAGATGACTGTTTTTGAAAGGAGACTATACAATAGCTATATGATCATTTATGAAACTGTCACATGCCAGGCTAGGTAGGATGCTCATGGTCATCATTCTTCACACCATTCTCTGAGAAAGGTTTTATCAGGCTTGTTGATTGAAGAGGAACTCGAAATCCAAAGAGGATAACTTGCTCAGGGCTACCTGCTAGTTTGGGGGTGGAGCTGGGATTTGAAGCCAGGTCTTTTTGCCTCCAAAGACAATCCTCCCTCCCCTGCTCTGTGCTGCCTCTGGATGTCAAGCAGAAGACCACTGGAGCCACCTTGGGGTGGGCTGGGAAGGAGCTTTGGAAGAAGACTTGGGCTCAAATTCTGCTTTTGTCATTTACTTACTAAAGGCATTTGATAATTAAACTCTAACACTCATCTCTAAAAAGAAGATTAAAATGCCTAATTCATAAAGTATGTACACGTGTAAAGCCCTGAGTCTATCAGTAGATGCCCAGTAAATGTGAGCTGGCCATGAGCCTATATTCCCTCTTCCTCCCCACAAAAGAGCAGTTTCTGGATGGCAAATAAATCTTGTTTCACGGTCTTCCTCGCCGGCAAACAAATATGTTGTGCTCTAGTTGGGAAAGGCCTGTGGGTAAATCCTTAATATGACTGGAACCAGTTAGCAAACCAGATGTGCGACACACAAAATCATCCCCTCGAGCCTGATGAGAAGAACCCAAACACATTGCTTATTTCAGCATCCCCACATTTTGTCATCTGAGGTCAGGAATGAGACAAGCAGCTGGAGGGAGAGAAAAGGAATTGATCCAGAAACTGTTCAATTATGAGGTTTTCAAATAGCAACAAAAACAACAGCAAGACATTTCCATCCTTGTTTAACATAAAGTGCCTGTTAGTACATGACTTAATGCTATTCTTAAAATTAAATACCGTTTGCTCTTCACTTGCTCATTGTTCTGACCACTATAAGCAACCCTTTGTAATTTTCAAGCTTGGGGAACACAAAAAGGCGGGGGGGATCTGTGACTTCTCTGTTTACAGACGATATGGAGACGTGGGGACATGGGGCTCCTGGTATGTCCTCTCTGGGGCAGGTTTTTGTCTTACATTCCACATAGGATTGACATGCTTACAGTCTACCTCTACGAATGGCAGATTCGGGGAGGGACAACATTTCTTTAGGAAGATACTTTAAGAAAAGGGACACAAGCAGGAAACCCATCTTCACCCCAGCCACTAATATTAAGGAAGCAGACACTGCTGAGCACTTGATCTGTATTATTTCATATAATATTTTATATATTTCATATTTCATATAATTTCATAATCCTCTCACAGCACCCTTATGAGATAGATTCCAGTATCATCCCAATTTCACAATTGAGGAAATACAGGCTCAGAGAGGTTAAGCAGCTTTCCTGAAGTCACACAGCTAGTAAATGACAAGACTGAGATACCAACATAAGTCCGGTCTTAATCCAAAGCCCATATTCTTAATCACTCACATCACAATAACTAGCTATATATGCCTCAGTGCCCACTGTCCCCTCTGCCACTCCCCTTACTGGTGTAAGAAAGAAATACTATGTATCTTTCAAGGAACACTCAAGTGCCATCGCTTCTCTCTCTTTTTTTAAAATTTAAACTTTAGCTAACATATAGTGCAATATTGGTTTTGGGAGTAGAATTCAGTGATTACCATCTCTTCTCTTAAGCGTTCCCAGAATCCCTAGAACGCGTCTTCCTCTAGGCTTCTACAACCTCGAGTGTAACAAGTATTAGTACAGTATGATGTCCGGGGCCCTTATTAAAATAATAATCTAGAATAAGCTAACGTTTCTCAAGTACCCGCACTATGGCAGACCTGCATAAGCCAGCCCATCTCACAGTGGTAGTTCTCACACTAACCCAAGGAGGTCGGCATTAACCCTATTCTCACAGATGAATAAGCAAATATGTTTTTATTTTTTTAAGTTTATTTATTTATTTTGAGAGAGAGAGAGAGAGAGAGAATATGAATGAGAATGGGGGGGGGGGCAGAGAGAGAGGGGAAGAGAGGATCGCAAGCAGGCTCCATGCTGTCAACACAGAGTCCAACACGAGGGTCGAACTCATGAACCAAGAGATCATGACCTGAGTCGAAATCAAGAGTCGTATGCTTAACCTACTGAGACACCAAGGTGCCCTGCAAATATGTTTTAAACACTACTATGTGACAGAGGCTGAGTGGCCTTGGGGGAGAACCATAAATTGGTTAACATGGGAAGAATCCTTTGAGTTCTGCAATGCTCTGAACTATTGGTATATGCCTCAATCCTGTTGATGGCTAATGTTACACTGGTGTTAAATAAATTCATTTATTCATTCAACCAATATATACTAAGCACCTCCCATGAGTGAGCCCCGTGACAGGCACTAAAAATGACTAGACATGATCTCACGGCGTCATTTTGCCATTTGCTCCTAATTGCTTGCACCATTCGAAAGGGTAAGTTAGAGTCCCCACCATCACGATGACCTGTCCTGGGGCAAAGCACCAAGATTAGAACCAAGGGCTTCTGATCTAGTTTCTCATTTCACCAGCAAAGCAACCCAGAGAAGAGCAAGCTAGCCTAGATCCAGAAGAGCAAATACCGATGGCATGATTCCGCAAAATGAGTGTGAGATTTGTGATCAGAAGCTGAGGTCTGTCTTAGTTTAGACACTTACCCATTATAAGACTTGAAGTCATGATTTCCTTGAGTCTTACAGTTTCCTCATTTTCAGAATGAGAAATAACACCAACCTTCGTGGGGCAGCTGTTAAGACTCAAACGTGTTCAGTCAGATGTGTAGACACTCCTACAGATGCTGGATATAGGTAATAATAAACTGGAAGGCTGAAATCCAGTGCCTCTGTTTTAGACTATGCCCTCATCTCCCTTCCACCAGAAGTGCCTTTCTCGCTAAGCATTCCTGTTCTCCTGTTCCCTTTAATAATGAAGTAATTCTTGTTTGGTATGTTTTTGTACTTGCTGAGATGATTTTTTGGTAAATACATGTGCAATTGCTTTGCTCCCCATGATTATTTCCCCCTTCTGTAAACTGTAAATTTACAGTTGAGGACTGAGGGTGTCTTTCTCACTTGGGTGGTGGCACGCAAGACAGACTTTGAGAGGACAGGAGGGCTGAAAGTCTAAGGCAGAGAGACTTATTGAGGCTGCAGTGATAGCTAGCAGAGGTGATGAGGGCAGAATCAGCGGCACTAGAACTGAATAAGGCAGAGTTTATAGGACTTATGATCAATTACATGTGGGGACTATGAGAGTTAAGTATGGCGCATGGATCTCTGCCTTGGGTGGCAGGGTGGAAGGTGGTGCCGTGACCATTACTGGGACAAGAAAAGGAGAAGAGCCTTGGGCAATGGAAGGACTGAGTATGGGTTTGAATGAGCTGAGATGGCCTGTCTGATGGAGTTGTCTGCTGGTTAATTAGCTGGGCTGACTAGAGCTTGGGAGAGACATTGAAGATTTGGGGATCAACGGCAAAAAGATGTAGGTTAAAGCCGTAGAAAGTAGTTGAAATCAAGGAGAGTATGTACAGCAAAACACAGACACACACACACACTGGGGGAAGACACCACCGATCCACACAAAAATGAACACCTGAGGGACAGGGACAAGCCACGGAAAAGGATGAGATGAACACCAGGGAAGAGCAGCCTCCCTCAGGATTTTGCTCCTGTCTTTGCTAAATTTTGAACACAGCAGGAGCCCCGATACAAAGCGGCCTCGAACGATGCCATGTCATTGCCATGGCCTACCATGGAGGCATTAAAAATGTGTCTTTTTCACTGACGCTGGCCAAACTCCATTGTCCTCCGACCAGAGGAAAAGTTTCGCCATTCCCCTCTTCCAGCGCCGGCAGGTGGCAGGAGCCCTGGTCCGCCTTTCCTCGCTAGTTGGGAGTCCGAGAAGCACCAGGCCACCACACACTTCCTGATGTGTGGGGTCCACCAGCGTCACTTACAATTCTTTGCAGATGACAGAAAAGTATTCTTTAAAGCACTGACCTGTTAGCAAGCGCTGTCACTTTTGACGAGGTAGAACGTGTGCCTCTGCCCGGCACGCACACCACACACCTACACACTGCTTCGCAGCTCACCCCCTTAGAGCTCCTAACAGCCTCCAGGGGAAGCATGTTAAAACAGCGCAATTAACTAGAACTGCTACAAACTCAATAGCTCACCTACCTAATGAAGCAATACAAGGGAAATTGGACCTATTTTAATAAGAATTTTAAAAGAGACAAGAAGCAAAGGTCAAATGCCATTTCTGGATCCCAGCTCTTTTCTTCTTCCCTCCCACTCCGAAGCAGTTAATATCAAGGAGACTACGCATGCCTTACTAATCCTTATAAAACCAAGGGGGCAGCCAATCATGCTATTATACCCAAGGGCAAATTTTTTCTTTCCAACCCAACCCCCCAAGCTAAGTGCCTCCCCTGATCTATTTCTGAAGGTTTTATTATGCAAACCTGAAAGGATTTCAATTACAATAATTCTTGTCCTTCTCCAGCCCAACTCACAGAAGCGGAACTAAATTACCAGCAATTCTAGGGCTTAAGGGTGGTTTTGCTTCTTCCCTCCTCTCTAGAGTCACCTTAATCTAGAGATTCTCCTCTCTCAGCCTCTTCCGTCGGCTTGGGGAACACAGCTGGTTTTATGCCACCCACTATGGAGCACATCCGGATGCCGGACAGGCTCATCACGAGTCCCCTTGCCCAGTAAAATCCACTCCTCCTCACTCTCCGTACCTGCCCCAGCCAGGTGTCAGCAGCCTGGCTTCCCACTGACTTCTTAGGAGGATGGGTGCGTGGACCAAGGCAGAACCGGAGACAGGTTTGGTAGAGGTGAGAACTTAAACTCCTTAATAACAAGCCTACGCTATCCTGGGGTCTACGCTAAGTCTATGTGTGTCACCTCACCTGACCCTCACAACCACCCCATGTGGTAGGTCTAGTATTTCACAGACAGGGCAACGAAGGCTCAGAGAGTTTAGGAAGGTCACGTGGGTGACAGGCAGTGGCTCCATCTGTACCACGCCAGGCTCTGCTGCTGCTCTAAGAGTCTGGGGAGGTGCTGAGAGGTGCCAAGTGAGGAGACTGGACCAGGATGAGTTACAGCAGTTAACGCTCGTATGTGACAAGTCCCTGGGGTTTGACCATAAAGGGAAGAGTGCAGGGCAGCCCTCCAGCGGATTCCCGGCCGGTAGTGCTTAATTAGAGGAGTTGCCAGATTACCAAAAGAAGCTTGTCATAGGGTGGCCTCACTTATATAAGGACGTTCTATCCATAACACGTGTTAATGTTAAGAATAAAACTGTCAGTTTTTTACCAGAAAAAATGGGTTTACCCGGGAATAGAGAATTGCAATTCAAGTCATTCAAGCTACGGCAAAACCATAGGCGAGTCCAGAGAACAAAGGAGAGGACCGCTCTTTTATGGGGGTAGAGGGGGTTCTGAGGGGCTGTTATAAACCAAAAGTCCACCAGAATAAAATGGGACTTTGAAGTGGAGTGGCTTTTCACTGACTGGGCTGTTGCTGGGCAAGGAGAAAATCTTTCTTCCTCCCGCTGGGGTAGTCACAACAAACAGGCTTCTTCCTGTGGGGAGTGCAAGATAGGTCTCTTCCTGTTGGGGTCTCAGCTGAGGAGGACTGATGGGGGTGTGAGAGCTCCCCCTTCTGGCCTCCTCACTCCATTTTAAAGGAGGTTTCCTTTATTTGATTTCAGACGTGGCTCTTAAGGGCATGCATGGCACTACAGGGGGGCTTCTGCCATAATTTCAAAACCAATGAAACAAAGCAAAACCGTGGCTAGCAACCCGTTTGTTTTTACTTCCAAACAACGTGGGTGAAAGACCACTCACCAGGTGTATGACTGACCATCAACCTGCTGAAGTTAACTGTGCTGACTTCCACCTTGCCAGGTTCTAAGCAGAGTCCCAAACTCCATGTTTGTTCTTAGGGATCAATCCTTTAGAGAACTGGTTGTTCATTCATGCGGGCAGTAAACATCTACTGTGCATCCACCACACGCTGAGCACCGGGCTGAGCCCTGGCACCCAGAGCTGACAAGGCCAATGGTTCCATAATCTTAGGGCTATGAAGGCAAAGTCCTAGGACCAAGACTCCATGCAGTAGGAGGCTCGGTTCCAGTCTCGGGGCTCATCACATGCTTCCCCGAGAAAAGTTGACATCAAAACTAAGGACCTGAAGGGTGACTAAAAGGTATCCAGACAGGCAGGCCAGAGAAAACAGTTGCGGAGGGAAGAGGACAGTAGAAGCCTGGGGGCAAGAATGAGCTGGGCCTGTCGCAAATACTCCTGGCGGTCTGAGGCTGCTGCGCTCTAGCTGACCACACAGACCCGGTCCACTTGCATCGGGAGGGCCGGCACAGGGACAACAGCCCGGAGGACAGGACAGGACAAAGAAACCTTGCATGATGTGCCCCTGTCCTGCTCCGCCTCCGTTCTCACACTCGCATCAAGGCTCGAGGGCCAGTGTGCCAAGAGCAGCGGCAGCTGGCAGGGGCGGGAGGGGCCGGGAGGGGGCCCAGGCCTGCATGTTCTCCCCGGGACTCACTTCTTCCCTCTGGGTGCTGGTGTATTCAGAAAGCAGAGTTCATCCTCACCAGCCATTACAGTCCAAACATGCCTTCCAGGAGCTGTCTTACCAAGCCATTGCCCTCGCTAATATAATGTTATCAAATTTCTAATGCGGGTACTCTAAAACAAATGTACTGTCACCGGCACGCCACTGGGCACATTTTTCCGAAGGAAAACAGCCGCTCACTGAATCTGTCGCTTTTCCTCTCCTCAGTACCATGCACACAGAGCAAGAGCCTGCTAAGGGCTCTTCTCCCACCCCTTCTTCAAGCATGCTCAAGATGCAGCATCAGGTGTCTCCACAGAGGCCAGCAGGTCAGCCACAGCACAGTTCCTGAGGAGCTTCCTGGATCACAGGACAAAGCCCTGACAACTAGAGCCTGTGCCTCAGAATCTTACGCCACAGACAGAAGAGCTTCCGGCTCACCAGTCTGCTTTCCTCATTTTATAGACCAGAAGGGAAAATGCAGTCCAGAGAAGTTAAGTAAAAGGTCTGAAGTCACACAGCCAGTGAGCTGTAGAAGCATGGGCCGGTTCCCGTCTAAAAAACCAGATCTACTACGCGGGTTGTGAGGCCTAAACAAGAGAGCCCTCACACAGCAGTGCCAGAAACGTGGGAGGTGTTCAACGAATGGTGACTGACTGCAAAACTTTGTCTCTTAGATCTCCGGAACAACCCACTCCCCCTCTCCCGGGGCCTCATTCTGCTGACTTCCCATGGAGGAAAGAAAACAGACTGGCAGCGGGGTTAACGTGTTCACAGCTGGTGTTTGGCCAACAACTGACAGGAGGTGAGCCAAACTCCCTCCTGGTTCTCAGATCTCTAGTCCCGTTCCCTGCCCTGCCAGATCCACTCCCGCCAGACTTTCTGTTGTCTCTGGAGAGCTGATGTGATCAGAGAAGACACCGCTGCGGCTGGAAGTGACCACTGAAGGGACTCGTGTCACCTTCCCTTTAGCCACTCCGAGTTGGAAGGGACTGCGCAAAGTCCATTTGAGAAGGGACAGACAGGGACTCGCAAGCTTTCTAGCCGGGAGGGTGAGGAGTACAAAAGATCCCGTAGACAGTCACCACAAATCTACCAATCGCTGACAAAAAAATCCCCCAGACCACAGGACAAGTGTTAACTTCCGACAAGACAACTAAATTGGCCAATCAGCTCCGGTTTTGCTCCTCTCTCACCCACACCAGCTCCTCTGCCCCCTCCCAGCCCCCTCCCCACACTTTAAAACAACCATCCAACCATGTAAATTCCCCAGTGTAAGTGTCTGTTAGTCTCCAGCAGAACTGTCAATGCTCATAAATTCCTGGCCTTCCAGATTGCACTGCGGCTATTTACTGGGGGAGGGATGCAGCAGCCACTAGACAATAGCAGGAAGAGATTGGCCGAGCAGTAACTACTCTGGTTACAGCATCGCAATTCATGGCAGCATTTTGCTGGGAGTGTGCATCATCAGGGAGGAGAAACATAAAAAGGGGAACCTGGGCTGTAAATAGTTTATTTCGGCAATTCCTGATGTTGGCTGAATCATACTTTAATACAGAAATACATGAAAGCACCACTCTGGCGGTGACATGTGTTGCCACCTCATTACTCTTTTCAAAAGGGTCTTCCATCAGAGAGACACCTCGCTACAAATTATAGTGAAGAAAACAAAACCCTCACGCCCAGACTTATTAATAGGCCAGAAGAAAATGGAACCACTAGGATTTAAGGAAGCAGAGAACCCATGCAACAGAGGCCATGGGTGATCTGGGGTCTCTGGGTTGTGTTTCCATGCAGAGAAAATAGGACGAAAAGAAAAAGCTAGCGCTCTTCTGCCTACGAGTCCGCTCCTCAACTGCACGTCTCAGTGTTTCACAGTAGCTCTCATTTCCCCCATTCCTTAGGTGCATCCTAACGCACCTGAAGTAGGCTGACTTCTCCAGGGCACCCTACCTTCGTGCTCCTTCTCGGTGGTTCCCACTTTCTTGATCTTCCTGGGAGATTTCATAAAGAGGGGAAAGATGGTCCGTAAGCCAAGAATATCAACAAACTTATGGCAATTGTCTGTACCCTCGGGTCCGATCATGGCATGGTCCAGCACTTTCAGGGCACTGCTCCGGGAGATCTTCTTTTCTCTGGGAACAAAAGAGGTTTCACATAAGGCATGGGGATGTTCTAGTCTCAGAAAAAAAGGGGGTGGGGGGCGGATATACTGCAGTACCCATTATAAAGGGGGAAAAAAGAAAGAAAGAAAAAAACAAAACAACTTGAATGTCCACCAATGAGAAAATTATTGCATAATGGTAGATCTACACAGAATATTACACACTTGTTAATAATTAGGAAAGTCTATAATAGGATGAACGGGTTCTTATGGTCAGAATGATAAGCACAAAAGGTAATATTCAAAATTCTATATGAGGCATTACCTCAATTATGTGAGAAATATGCATTAAAAAAGACTAGAAAGACATAGATCAAAACGCTAACAGAGGTTATTTCAGGGTGGTGGGATTATGAATCACATTATTCCTTTTTCTTTCTTTTTAACAGCTTTATCAAAATGTACTTCACCTACCATACAATTCACCTATTTAAAATGCACAATTCATTGAATTTTAGTATATTCACAGATACGTGCAACTATCACTACAGTCAATTAAAGAACATTTTTATTATCCCGACAAGAAATCCCCTACTCTTTAGCTGTCACCCCCCTACTCTCCCCATCCCACCCTAGCAACCACTGACCTACATTCTGTCTCTATGGTTTTGCCTATTCTGGACATTTCAAGTAAATGGTATCGTACAATAGGTGGCCTTTTGTAACTGGCTTCTTTCCCTCAGCACAACGTTTTCAAGATTCATCCGTGCTCTAGCGTGTGTCAGTATTTCATTCTTTTCTGTAGCTGAATAGTCCATTGCATGGATATGCCACAATTTGTCTATCTGTTCATCCACTGATGAACATTTGATGTGTTTATACCTTTTGGCTATTATGAATAGCGCTGCTAAAATAGTCCTGTACAAGTTTTTGAGTGGACATATGTTTCATTTCACTTGAGTGCATGTAAACCAAGCAGCAGAGTTGCTGGGGCATATGGTTAACTCTACGTTTAACCTTCTGAGGAACCATCAGACTTATCTCCACACTGGCTACACCATTTGACATTCCCACCAGCAGTGTGTAAATGTTCTGACTTCTCCACATCCTCACCAACACTCGTCAGCTGACTTGTTGGTGCCAGCCATCCTCATTGGGTGAGAGATGGTACCTCATTGTGGTTTTAATTTGCGTTTCCCTGATAACTAATGCTGTCAGCATCTTTTCATGTGCTTACTCGGAATTTGTGTACCTTCTTCAGAGAAATGTCTATTCAGATCCTTTGGCCATTTTAAAATTAGCTTAATTATCTTTATTATTTAGTTGCAAGAGCTCTTTGTTCTGGAGATACAAGTCCCTTAACAGATATATGATTTGTAAATATTTTCTTCTATTCTAGGGGCTGCCTTTTCAACTTTCTTGATGGTATCCTCCGAAGGACACAGGTTTTCAATTTTGAGGATGTCCAATTTACCTGTTTGGTTGTTGTTGCCTGCACTTTTGGTGTCAGAGCTGATTCGATAGCATGAGGATTTATACCTATGTTTGCTTTTAAGGGTTTAGTAGTTTAAGTTCTGATATTTAGTTCTTTGACTCGTTTTCTGTTAATTTTTGTATGGAGTGTGAAGCAATGATACAACTTCATTTGCATGTGGACATCCAATGGTGCCAGCACCATTTGTTGAAGACTATTCTTTCCCCGTTCCAGGTTTTTGGCATTCTTATTGCAAATCAGCTGACCCCAGACACAGTTTTATTTTTGGATTCCGAATTATATTCTGTCAATTTACGTCAGTAACACACTGTCTTGATTACCACTGCTTTGTAGTAAGTTTTAAAATTGGGAATCCTACATTGTTCTTGTCTCGAGACCGTTTGGCTATTCTCGGTCCCTTGCAATCAACTCCATATGAATTTAAGGATCAGCTTATCAATTTCTACAATGACGTCAGCTGGCATTTTGATAGGGATTGTGCTGAATCCATATAACTTTTGGGGGAGTACTGCAATCTTTCATTTCTTAGCTCTTCCTTAATTCCTTTCAACAATGTTTTGTAGTTTTCAGGGTATAAATTTTGCACGCACTTCTCTTGTTAAATTTATTCCTAGGTATCATACTCTTGATGCTATTGTAAATGGAAGTATCTTCACAGTTTCACCTTCGGATTGCTCATTGCGAGTGTACAACTCATTTTTGTAAATTAATCTTTATATTATCCTGCAGCCTTGCTGAACTCACTTATTAGTCCTGATAATTTTTTGGTGGATTCTTTAGGATTGTCTACAGACAAGAGGACATCCTTTGTAAACAGAGAGAGTTTTACTTCCTCCTTTCCAATCTGGATGCCTTTTATTTCATTTCCTTGCCTAATTGCCCTGGCTAGAACCTCCAGTACAATGTTGAATGTAAGTGGTGAAGTGGTGTCTTGTTGCTGATCTTAGGGGGAAAGCATCCAGTCTTTTAGCATTCACTGTGATGTTAGCTGTGGATTTTTTGTAGCTGCTCTATATCAAAGGTTGGAGAAATTCCCTTCTATTCCTAGTTTAGGTATTTTTATCATGAAAGATGTTGGGTTTTGTCAAATGCTCTTTGCATCTTATTATTCCCTTTCCTGTTTTTCGTGTTTCTTTAATTTAAAAAAAAAATATTTTTTTTAACGTTTATTCATTTTTGAGAGACAGAGAGAGACAGAGCATGAGCAGGGAAGGGGCAGAGAGAGACGGAAACACAGAATCCAAAGCAGGCTCCAGGCTCTGAGCTGTCATAACAGAGCCTGATGCGGGGCTAGAACTCACGGACCACGGGATCACGACCTGAGCCAAAGTCAGACGCTCAACCGACTGAGCCACCCAGGCGCCCCATGTTTTTCGTGTTTCTTAATTAACATGCATTACTTTGAGAATTACAAAAGTTAAATTATTTTCAAGAAAAAAATACAAGTGATTTTCCCCCTCAAGTCCAAAGGTCATAAAATAATTATGCCACCGTCTACTGCTCTTGCAAATAATTCTCTAAGGAGTATAATTTTCTATAACCTTCCAGTGTTTTCTTTAACACTCTATGAGATAGAGAGGAACAAGTCAGTCATTTCATATCTTGGTAATCAACCAAGTAAATCAACCAACCAATCCAATATTCAATATTTACTGAGCACTTACTCAGTACTGTGGAAGACACAAGAGAAAAACAAAAATTAAGACATGGCTTCTGCTTTCAAAAACATGTAAATCTATTTAGGGAGACTAAATTAATATGAAATAATCAGGCAAAAGCATAAGATGGCAAATAACTTTTTCCCCATTCGATCTACAAACATTTATTGGATACCTCTCATGTGACTACGATAGACCAAGTCTCAGTCCTCATGGAGCTTACACTCTTACTGCAGGAGACATACGGAAAATCGAGGCACTTGACAGTGTTAGGTGTGATGGAAATAATGCAATGTAAAAGAATGAATGAATGGAGAGGATATTTTGAGTTAGGTTACTGCAGAAAGCCTCTTTAGGGGTAACATTTATATTGAGATCTGAGTGTTGACATGAATTGGTCTGGAACATTTTAGGGGCAAAACATTAAAGGCAGAAGGAACAACAGGTGCAAAATCCCTAAGGTGGAAATGGGCCGGCATGGTCAGAGAACAGACAGAAGACTGGCATTTTTGAAGCATAAAGGAACAGTATTCCTAGCTTAGATCTGAGGGGAAAACATGGGCCATATCAAAGGCCATGCCACCTTGTCTTGTATGGCACAATAAGGCCTCCAAGTAAAGAACTGGTTCTAGGAGTTAAGCAGATCAAATTCAATCATGTTTGTTCTGAGACTCTTATGTGTTAGTTACTTTAGAGGGAGAGAGAGATTAGGTACATCTGGGGGAGTATAGGAAAAACAGATATATATGTAAATATTTGAAAGCAGGTGAAAAAGTAAGACGGGTGACTGTGGGTTACTCCTAGTAAAGCCTGGAGAAGAAAGTCCATCAGCTTGAGGAGAAAACAAGGGTAAAAATTTTTCAAAATTATATTTGAAGAATATGGACAATTCAGTCATATTTTTAGGGTGTCAAGAAGCCAATGGTGATGAGGATACTAAAGATATAAAAGGGGAGAATGGACAGATGGAGCAAGGTCACTGTCAGGCAAGAGGAGGCAAGGCCTGACCAAAAAGGGCCCAAAGCCCTTCACCCAGTTTCTCACCTGAAAGCCAAAGAAAAGGAATTGGAAATAACCTCCCTTAAAGGAATCGGAAATAACTTCTCGTTGATAGTCTTTTGCAGAGGAAACACTATTAAGACATCACATTATTTAAGTGCTAAAGATGACAAGGCACGCTTATCCTAGGTCAGACTAGCCAGCCCAAATTGGGTCCTGATGAGTTAAGAAAAGGAGAAGAGGTAAAAAGCTTGTTGACAGAGCCCCTTGGTGCTGGCCCATCCTGGCTTACCTGAGGCTGTTCCATTTCTAGCATTGAATGTACCACAGCCTGGGAAACCTCTCAGTCCCAGGCAAACCAAGACAGCTGGACATCTTATTTGGTGCCTACCTCAAAAGACCAAGGAGGTACTGTGAATACAGTACCTTTATTCCCTACCTTTATTCCCCTGGCCACAGAATTAATCAAAACAACCCACAGATACTCACAAGTGACATTCAACACAACTACTGAGTTTAAAAGAAAAAAAATGGCTACCACTGAGCACGTGCCTTCACGCAGCGGGCACGACACTAGCTGCCAGGAATTATACACTCCTTGTCTTTAAGCAGTGTAAGGACAGTTACATAAAAGTAATTTCAAAAGCCCAAAGCAATAGAAACTAAGTCCAAGGAGGTGAAAGGTGGAGATAATTAACTTTATCTGGGAGAAGTCAGTGAAGGTGTCAAATGGACAGTAACATCTGAACGGAGTCTGAAGAACGAGCATCTGCCAGGCAGAGAAGGGCGTGCGGCGCCACCGGGGGCAGTGTGCGTAAAGAGCAGGCGCGAAGGTACGGTAGGCAGTAAGAGCGCGCCACGTAGGGGACCAGAGGTAGCTGTGAATGACCTGGGTTGGAAGAGGACGAAGGGGAGGCAGGCAGAGGTCGTGACAGGCCCTAGATGTGCTGCCGGGCCCCTGGGCTCCATGCCATAGATGTTGAGAAGCCATGAGATGTCGAAAACGAGGACACTGGATGGATACACTCTAGCAAGCTTACTCTGGCAGCAGTGTGATGAAGGGACCGGAGCGACAGAGCTTGGAGGCAGGGAGGTCAGTCAGGAGCCCACGACAAGCTAAATGAAAAATGACAAAGAGCTCTGAGTACCATAAAAAAGGCACGTTTGTGAGACTTGAAATCTTAAGTATCAGGAGCAGAGTAAGCAAGGTTCCAAATTCAGCAGGAAAGGGTTTTCTGCATCAAGCTGAGTCTATCAGGAAATGAGACAAATAACATATTTGTTTTCACTGTAGCTGGACTTAAGCACCCTACTTTACAAACTGAATCTGCAAAGGTCATGACTAGGGCAGATAATGATGTGAGCAGAAATTAGGAAACTGAGATATAACATCCTCATTGTTCAGTCACTCAGGAAAAGGCCTCTCGAAATGAATGATGGTCATGTTCCAGGGCACCTTCAGTTACCACGCAGCATACATTTAAACCATTTCACAAATAACACAGAATTGGTGGAAATACTAAAGGTAAAAAACTCTGATTCAGCCAAGCCTCGCTCTTTTTTCCTGCCTAAGCAAATTCAACAAACAAAAGATTTAAAAAGTAAAAGCCTTCTTCACACAGGCAGTGTGAGACACGTTTAAAGGGGGCAGTAATTGCATATTGATCACCATTTAGGCAAGCTGCATGGAGGTGAACTTTGGAATATTCATTGGGCTTAAGTTCAGGCTTTTAGCAATCAATAGCTGTTTGGCCTGACTTTCTTGGGTTGACTATATTTGAAATATTTATTCTACTGGAGGACAAGTAGTTTATCTTAGTCTTGTCTGGGTTCATCAGGTTGTCGATCACGCCAGGACCAAAGTGAAGGTTAGCCTCTGTAAAAGTGGGTGGTTGTGGGAAATGACAGAGTCATCCACGCTCCTCATTCTGCCAAAGTGAAGCTTCTGATGAGGAGGAAGGGATGGGGAGAGGGAAGTTTCCACTGTTGTTTTAATTAGCTTGTTCTTCTTCATTACACAAGAACGCTTTTGCAATGAACATTCATTCTGAGTATACTTTTTTCTGTTCATTTATTCTTTCATCAGATATTTCTGGGGTGCCTAACAGGCGCCAGATAGAAGTTGAGGACACAGAGGCAGGCCCAGCTCATGTTTGTGAGGCGCTCAGTTCACAGGTGACACAGATAGGCAGGCAACGGGTATACTGAGAAAAAGCCAAGCACCACAGTGGAGATTTTATTCTACAAAATAGAATACGAATGCGGGAAGGAGGGCTGACTGTGTCTGAGTGGGGGAGGCCTCACAAAGGAGATGATGCCTGAACCGAGCTTCACTGCACGTCCTTCCCAGACACGCAAAAAGGGAGAGGGGATTTCAAGCAGCAGGAAACAACAGCACGCGCAAAGACACGAGTAAGCACGGACCATTCGGAGAAGTGGGGCACGGTGTGGCTGCAGTACAAACAGCAAGAGGGGCGGCAGCAAAATGTGTGTTAGATTACACTTGCCACACTGGATCGGGAGGGATTCGGTGTGGTATTCGGTGTGGCGGGGTGGGCGCAGAAGAAAGGGGGGAAACACGCCAGAGGCAGAGATGGGTAAAAAGGGCAAAGTACTAACAGACTGGGAGGGAAAAGGACTGAATTCAGATTGAACCTGAGGTACCTGTGAAACATGGCAGTGATGTCCAGCTCAAACTTACAGGTCTGAAGTCCAGGGATGATATTAAAAATAGGGGGAAATGTGGAAGAATTATTAAATCTATGGGCAGTGTCTAAAGCCATGGCATGAATAAGACTACTCGGAAAGGGTGCAGATAAAAGGGATCCAACCTTGGAGGAAAGTTACTTGCAGGACAAGTAAAAGAGTTGTAAACTCCACTCCCTCCCTAACCAAGAGACTGATGAATGGGGGGGGAAAAAAGAGAGGTGACAGGCAGTCTTTAAAAGATACCGTGAACCACAAACTAATCCCGCAAGAAACTTGGATAATGCCATATGAAATCACTATTATTCGCTTTACAATACACATGCTAAAGTTCACTTCCTTTTAGCTCCCAAAATAGAAGATCGCTTTCCAGGATCCAGGATTTCTATGAATTAGACCGTGACATCAAGGTAACTAAATTCATAGTTGCTCTCAAACTATAGTGCCAAAGAACACTGGTGCTCTGGGAGATGCTGAGATATTCTACCACTAAAATAGAATAAGGGTGGTCTTCTATGTTCTGGACACAGTTTTTACAATTTTCCATTTCAGTTCCCATCCATTTTTCATAAACTGCTGGTACCAGCCACTGCTTGACTGCCTGTGCCAGAAAACAAAACAAATATGTGGGAAACAGAGGTTAAGATTTTGGTTTGTAGCACTATGGTGGGCCAGTTATGCAGAGAAACCACTCACAGCAGAGCTGACGGTAAAGTAAGATGAACAATCAATGACCAAAACCTAGGGCTCTAAGGAGCACAGGCTGACAAACTTTCGGGAAAGGGCCAGACAGAAAATACTATAGGTTTCATGGGCCATTATGGTTTGTGTAGCATCTTTTTTGGGTGTTTGTGTGTGTCTAAAAATATATACCACACTTTAAAGATATGAAAACCATTCTTAGCTTGCTGGTCACAGAAAAACAGACCTCAGCCAGATTTGTTCCGCAGGCCTTAGTTGCCAACCCCCAATAAAGAGGGTCAACAAAGCTCAAATCTGGTTCTTCAAAAAGACGAGTAAAATTGACAAAATTGTGGCAAGAGTGATCAAAAAAAAAAAAAAGAGAGAGAGAGAGAGAGAGAGAGAGAGAAAAGGCACACACACAAAAAACAATAACAGGAATGAACTAAAGGGGAAAAAACTACAGGCACAACAGCTATTAAGACAACAGAAGGAAAAACTGCATGCCAAAAACTTGGAAAACAGGTGAAATGGATAAACTCCTAGAAAAATATGAATTCCCCCAAATGACTCAACAAAGTAAGAAAACCTGAATGGGTCTATAAGCAGTCAGAAAACGGAATCAGTCGTTTAAATCTTCTCTCAAAGAAAACTTAAAGTCCAGAAGCAATCACTATCAAGTTCTACCAACCATTCAAGAGGGAAATAATTCCAGTATTACTTAAACTCCTACAGAACACAGAAAAATAAGGAACATTATTCGGCTCATTTAATAAAGCTCAAACAAACAAAAAACAACCTCTGACACCAAAACCTTCCTGAGAGTAAACTTACAGGCCAATCTCACTCAGGTATAGATATAAAATTCCTAAATAAAATACAGAATCCTAGAGAACATTAAAAAAAGATGGGCCTCTTCCAGGAATGCAAGGTTAGTTCAACATCAGAAAACCCATTCATTTTCCCTCTATTAGCATTAAAAAAACCATCTCGATAAATGCAGAAAAAGCATTTGATAAAACTGATTGATCAATTATATAAGATCTGTGACATCAGAAAGAGAATAAATTTCCTTAATCTGATAAATGCTATCCCCCCCAAAACTCAAAACAAACATTATACTCAATAAAATATATTCCTTTTAACAGCAGGAGTAAGACAAGTTTACCCTTGATCACTGCTGCTTCCTATTCAACACTGCATTAGAAGTCATAGCTAGTAATTTTTTCAAAAAGTGTTTATTTACTTTTGAGAGAGAGAGGGAAACACAGAGACGCAGGGCTCAAACTCACACACTGTGAGATCATGGCCTGAGCCGAAATCAAAAGTTGGACGCTTAACCCACCGAGCCACTCAGGCACCCCATAGCTATTAAAATTTAAACACACACACACACACACACACACACACACACACACACACACACACAATTAAAATGAAATGTGATAGAAAATAATCTTGTTCCCACCTATTAACTTTCTACTCCCTAAAAGAGGCAAACAGCCAGAGGTTTGCTACTAAAGGTTTAACAACTAGCTCCCCAGGAAAAAAGTGCTGATTTGTTGTATTTTCCTACTTACATGGGTATAAATACTCCCACCATAGCTGATTTCAAGTTACCAATGCGATACCACTAAACATGGTATTGGAAAGAGAGATGTATAGTCAGCTTTCATGACCTTATATGAGCTAACTCAAACATATCACTGCTTATACATCCCTCCGCCCACTATAGACATCAAGGTTGGCCATGTGACTTTATGGCCAATAAAATGTAAGTATAAGTAACATATGTGCTTTTAGAAGAGAAGTTTTAAGATTTATTGCATTAGTCAGTCTTTTCTCTCTGCCACAAGAAAGTCACGTCCCACTGAACACTGTTCCTTTAGCATGAATCCCAAAATAAAGACGTGAAGCAGAGCTTCAGATGGCCAGGGATGGATGTAGCGGGAGTGAAAAGTAAACATCTGTCACTGAAAGTCCTTGAGGCTTCAGAGTTGTTACTGCAACAAAATTGGACTGATACGTGACATAGAAAAGTTGCTTAATGTAAGATCAATATGTAAAAGTTAATTGTATTACTGTCCATTAGCACTAAATAGTATGAAAATGTATGTTAGAGAGTATTTTTTTTTTAATTTTTTTTTCAACGTTTATTTATTTTTGGGACAGAGAGAGACAGAGCATGAACGGGGGAGGGGCAGAGAGAGAGGGAGACACAGAATCGGAAACAGGCTCCAGGCTCTGAGCCATCAGCCCAGAGCCCGACGCGGGGCTCGAACTCACGGACCGCGAGATCGTGACCTGGCTGAGGTCGGACGCTTAACCGACTGCGCCACCCAGGCGCCCCGAGAGTATTTTTTAAAATATAGAATATGCTCTTGCCTTCCACTTTGGGCCAAGATGGAGTAACAGGGACTAAATTTATATCTCCTCTCACGCCCAAAACAAAGGACGAAACATAAAACAACGGTTTTTGGACACTTGACATCAGGTAGCACCGAGACAGTGATTCCTGAGACAGGGAAACACATGCCATGAGCCCAACTAGCTGCTTGGAGAGTTTCCAGGCCTCCAAGCAGGGAGGAGACATAGTGCAGAGGAGGGCAGACCGATGAAGGGGAGTTCATAGGGCAGAGTACCAGACCAAGAGCTGCACAGGGGTCTGCAGAGGACCCTCTCTGAGTCCTCAGTTGAGTACTTACTAGAAATGCATGTGAGGAAACTAACCAAGGCTGCAGGAAGGAACCACCTAGAAGAAGAAGGGGCAAACAATGCCCAGAACTCACCGAGGGCCAGGAATAGTTTGTGTTCCCGACAGCCGGAGTGAAAAAACTTTCTGAATTCACGGTGCATCAGGTAGAGCACTAAGGAGGGCACGGTTTCAGTCCTTCAGTCCTGAGGCAAAATCAGCCACAGACTAAAGGCTAGTCCGGTCCCACCTAACAGAGCTTAAGAGTAGGCCTCCGAAGGAGCAAACTACTCCCAGTAACTTACCTGTATCCTAGAACAAAGCTCAAAAATATTTATAAGGAGACACACCCACACACCCCGCATCCAATGAGGTAAAAGTCACAATATCTTAATTTCAGAAAACAATTAACAGGCATTTAGAGAGGCAGGAAAATATTAACTATAAAGAGGAGAAAAATAATAAAAATAACAGTGGTGACAGAATCAGAAGACAAGGACATTAAAAGTTATTATAACTATACTTGATTTAGTCAAGGTAGAAAAAAGCTTCAGTATGCTAACTAGAAACAGGGAAGATATCTAGAGAAGAAAAATACAATGTCTGGTGAAAAATACATGGGATGAGAATAAGTGCAGAAGAAAAGAGTGAGCTTGAATACATAACAATAGAAACTACCTAAAATAAAACACGGAAAGAAAAAACAGACTGGAAAAAATTAATAGATTACCAGGGAATTGTGGTTGGATAACTTTAAACAGCCTGATACACATGTAACTGGAGTTTCTGAAAGGAGGATGGGGCAGAAAAAAAAGTATCTGAAAATACAATGATTGAAAGATTTCCACACTTGATGAAAACAATACACCCACAGATCCAAGAAGAGCCCAAACACAAGAGACAAGAAGAAAACTACATCAAGGTACATCATAACCAAACTATTCAAAATCAGGGAGAAAAGATCCTAGAAACATCCAGAAAAAAGGGACACGTTACATACAGAAGAACTAATACATAAGGATGCCAGCAGACGTCTCACTGCAAACCAAGCAATCCAGCAGACAGTGAAGCAACACTCTTAAGACAATTGAAAGAACTCCCACCTCCCCACCCAGTAACAAAGAATGCTATACCTGGTGAAGATATCATTTAAAGGAGAAGGCAAATATTTTTTCAGACATACCCAAGTTGACAAAAGTCATCACCAACAGACCAGCAGTACAAGATGTGTTGAAGGAAATCGTTTGGGAAGAAAGAAACTGATACCAGATGGAAATCTGGATCTACAGAAGAATGAAGAACACTGGCAATGGCTAATATGTTCATAAAAGTAAAATACTTTTTTCTTACTTTAAAAAAATCTCTTTGAAACATGATTGATTACTGATGGGGCACGTGGGTGGCTCACAAGGTTAAGCGTCCAACTCTTGATTTCAGCTCGGGTCATGATCTCTTGGTTTGTGAGATCGGGCCCCACATTGGGCTCTGGGGTGTCAGTGCTTGGGATTCTCTCTCTCCCTCTCTCTGCCCCTCCCCTGCTTTTGTGTGTGTGTGCATGTGCGTGTGCACGCTCTCTCGCAAAAAATAAACATTAAAAAAGACATAATTGATTATTTAAACACAAGATAAACAATATGTATTAGAATTTATAACATATGTAAAAGTAAAATATATGACAACAAAAACATAAAAACCAGGAGGGAGAAATGAAAGTTTACTGTTGCAAAGTCCTTACACTACAGATGAAATAGTATACACTACTTGAAGATGGACTGTGATAAGATGTATACCATCAATTTGAAAACCACTAAAAAAGCAAAGAGAAAGAGCTAAGAAGCCACCTAAGAAAATAACATGGGATAAAAAATGTTAACCTAAAAGAAGGCAGATGAAGCAAAAATGGGACCAAAAGAGATGAGAAAAATAGAACAACCTGCAAGAGGGTATAAACTCAATCAGAAACCACCATATCAAGGGTCACATTAAATGTAAATGGCATAAACATTTCGATTAAATGGCAGCAATTATTATGGGGTAAATAAAGAAGACTCCAATATATAATGCTCACAAAAACCCCCACATCTTAAATATAAAGACACAGGGGTGTCTGTCTGGATAGCTCAGGCGGTTAAATGACCAACTCTTGATTCAGGCTTAGGTCACGATCTCATGGTTTGTCAGTTTGAGCCCTGCATCGGGATCTGTGCTGTCAGTGTGGAGCCTGTCAGGGATTCTCTGTCTCCCTTTCACTCTGCCCTCCCCCTGCTTTCTCTTTCTCTTTCTCTCTCTCTCTCTCTCAAAATAAATATATTTTAAAAATGTAGGGGCGCCTGGGTGGCGCAGTCGGTTAAGCGTCCGACTTCAGCCAGGTCACGATCTCGCGGTCCGTGAGTTCGAGCCCCGCGTCGGGCTCTGGGCTGATGGCTCAGAGCCTGGAGCCTGTTTCCGATTCTGTGTCTCCCTCTCTCTCTGCCCCTCCCCCGTTCATGCTCTGTCTCTCTCTGTCCCAAAAATAAATAAATGTTGAAAAAAAAAATTTTTTTTTAATGTAAATAAAAAAATAAATATAAAGACACACAGGCTTGCAGATGGCTATCTTCTCACCATATCCTCATACGGCCATTTTCTCTGTGTGCACACCCTCCTGATGTTGTCCCTTCCTCTTCTCATAAGACCACCAGTTCTACTGGATTAGGGGCCTACTCTTATGACCCTATTTAACCTTAATTACCATCTTAAGGCCACCTTGGGAATTTGGGCATCAACATATGAACAGGGGAAGGGACAAAATTTATTTCATGATAGATGGTAAAAGATATACTATGCTTATACTAATTAAAAGAAAGTTGTGGTGGCTACATTAATATCAAACAAAGTAGATTTCAGATCAAATAATATTATCAGGGATAAAGAGAGTCATTTCATTATGATAAAAGAGTAAATTAAGCAAAACAGCATATACTCCTAAATGTTTAACCACCTAAAAGAATTTCAAAATACATAAAGCAAAAACTGATGAAACTCAAAGGAGAAACAGACATACAACTATAGTCAGAGGTTTCAACACCCCTTTTAATAACTGATAAAATAAGTAGACAGAAAATCTTTAAGGATATAGAAGACTTGAACATGACCATTAACTTAACCTGACATTTACAGAACATTCTTTTCAAGTGCACAGGAATATTTAACAATACAGGCTGTATTCTGGGCCAAAAACCAGTCTTAATAAATTTAAAAGGGTTCAAATCATATAAAGTATGACCACAATGGTATTAAAGTAGAAATAAAGAACAGAAAGATATGTGGGAAATCCCCAAATATTTGGAAACTAAATAACACACTTCTAAGTAATTCATGGGTTAAGGATGAAATCAAAAGAGAAAGTATTTTGAACTGAAAATATAATATATCAAAATGTGGGGCACCTGGGTGGCTCAGTCAGTTAAGCATCTGACTCTCAACTTTGGCTCAGGTCATGATCTCACAGTTGTGAGATCAAACCCTGCCTCAGGCTCCGCGCTAAGCATGGAGCCTGCTTAAGATTCTCTCTCCCTCTCCCTCTGCCTCCTTTCCCATTCATGCTCATGTGTGCAAACTCTCTCTCTCAAAAAAAAAGTAAATACATATATAAAATAAAGTGTATACAACAAGGCATAAAGCAGCAATTAGAGGAAATTTTATAGCATCATATGTTAAAAAATAAGATCTCAAATAAATGATCTCAAATTCCCACCCTGAGAAATCAGAAAAAGAATAGCAAATTAAACCACAAGTAATCAGAAGCAAAAAAAAAAAAAAAAATTGATCAGCTCAGAAATCACTGACATAGAATTGAAAAAAAAAAAAAAAAAAAGCACAAAAAACCAGAGATAAATCAGTCAGAAAAACTTGATTCTCTGACAAGATCAACAAAATTGACAGCCAGACTGATGAGGGAAAAAAGGAGGCATGAATGGCTAACACTGGGAATAAGGGAGGGCACATCATTACAGATTCTATAGATTTAAAAGGATAATAAGGGAATATTCATGAACAACTTAATGCCCATAAGTTTGGCCACCAAGACAAAATGAATCCTTGAAAGACACCAACTACCTAAGTTTACTCAAATAGAAAAAAATAAAAATCACTGGAACAAATTTAAAAATTATATTTCATCAAAATTTAAAACTTTTCAAAAGACTACTTTATGAAAATGAAAAGACAAGTTATGGGCTGGAATAAAATATTTGTAAAACATATATCTGACAGGAGCACCTGGGTGGCTCAGTCAGTTAAGCGTCTGACTCTTGATCTTGGCTCAAGTCATGATCTCACGATTTGTGGGATCGAGCCCCACATCAAGCTCCACACTGACAGTGTGGAGCCTGCTTGGGATTCTCTCTCTCCTTCTCTCTCTACCCCTCCCCTGCTCGCACGGTCTCTCTCTCTCAAAATAAATAAGCATTGAAAAAAATTATTTTTAAAACATGTATCTGACAAAAGATTGTATCTATGATATATAAAGGATTGTTATAATTCAATAATAAGACAAATAATCCCTCTCCCCCCAACCAAAATGAGCACGAGATTGAACAGACACCACCAAAGAAGACATGTGGATGGCAAATAAATACATGAAAAGTCACCCAATATCATCAGCCACAAGGGAAATGCCAATTTTTTTTACAAGTTTATTTTTTGAGAGAAAGAGAGAGAGAACACGGGCACAAGCAGGGGAGGGGCAGAGAGCGAGGGAGACAGACTGGATCCAAAGCAGGCTCTGTGCCGACAGCAGAGAGCCCCATGTGGGGCTCGAACTCATGGACTGTGAGATCATGACCAGAGCTGAAGTCAGACGCTTAACCAACTGATGCACCCAGGAGCCCTGGGAAATGCAAATTAAAAGCACAAGACATCTATACACACCCACTAGAATGACTGACACAAAAAACAGTGACCATACCAAGTATTAGCGAGGGTGTGGAGCAAATGCCAGTCTCATACACTGTTGGTGGGAATATAAAAACGGTACAGTATGACAATTTTGCAAACAGACTGACAGTGTCTTAAAAAGTTAACCATATACCTATTACATGCCCCAGACTCATAGGCATTTATCCAAGAGAAATTAAAAATACATGCACCCAAAGGTACGTACTTGAATATTCATACTTTTGTTTACAAGAGCAAAAAACTGGAAGCCCAAATGTCCATCAAGAAGTGAATAAACGATCTGGGATATATTTCTAAAATGGAATGCTACCCAGCAAAGAAAAAGAATTAATGATACACATGGAATGAATCTCAAAATAATTATAGTTGGTTAAATACGCCAGACCAAAAAGAAGAGCGCATACTGTATGACTCCATTTGCATAAAGTTCTAGAAAATGCAAACTAACCTATAATGGTCAGAAAGCAAATCAATGGTTGCCTGGAGACGTGAGGTGGAGGGAGAGGAGTTATAGATTACCAACGGGTACAAAGAAACATTTGGGTATGATAAATATGCTTATTGCCATGCTTGTGGTGATGGTATGATAGGTCTACACATACTGCAAAACTCATCAAATTGTATACTTTAAATCTGTGCAATTTACACTGGAATGATGAATAGCTATGAAGTCTGAAGGAAGGGCTCAGACAGGTCCTCCACCATTTCGTGCCAAGTAAACTTGCTTCAGTTTAATCTGCCTTCTCTGCCACAGCACTTTCCATTTATGAAGAGGTAACACCAGCCTGGAGGGCTGTTGGAAGGATTACTTTGTGCTCTGAAGCATTTTTCTGGTTCCCAGAGAACAGGTGCAAACACTATTCTTCGTCGAAGAAAGAATGGTAATATTCAGTGTGCGGAGAAAGGGAATGCTTGCTTGTTGGACAAACAACAAGCAAGGTGTGTGTGTGTGCAGCTTGGAGCACAAACCCTATACAGCCCCATTAGGAAGCACAGCTGATTTCTAAAACATTTGCATTAGTGTTTTGCTTTTGCAGTTGAATCCAAGAGACTGAAAGTCCGAAGAAAAGGCTCTCGTTCTCCAAAAACAACAACAAAAACCTGTAAAGGACCACGAGGATAAAAATGCAATCAAGTTTGGCCTTTCACAGGTTCATGAAAAACAAAACCAATACGGAACAAGCCAAAAAGCAAGGGAATAAAATTTCAAGGTTTAAGAGTTCCCCAGTCTGGCCTACCTACCTTTACGCTCTGGTACGAGCCCACGGTCCAGAACCAGGCCTGCAAATGCTCACTCTGCAGATGATATACCATTGTCATTTTATTTATGTTCTTTGTCAGAGACAATTTTCTTTAGATTAAGGAAAATCTTACTGAAAAGCCTCAGAGGAAAAAAAAATTGGTGGTTCCTAAAGAGATGTGTCTATGTACCCTTCTCTTTCTTTCTTCTTTCTCTCTCTCTCTCTCTCTCTTTTTTTTTTTTTTTTTTTTTTGTCTATACAGTTAATAACCAAGATGGGTTCACTGTGTTTCTGCTACACAACCCCAAGCTGCATTTGTACACATCCCTTGGGATCTCAGTGGTCTCTTCTCTTTCTAACTGGAACAGGGTTTTACAACAGAAGTAATAAGCTTCATGTCAACATTTTCAAGGAAACTGACAATGTAATTCTTCTGTCTCCCACTGGCTTTGCTGTTTCTTAAAGAACACTGAACCACTGAAACAAGGACATACTGTTAAAAAGTGCTCTGCAGTGGCAAGAAGCAAATGATCTGGAGTACAGTCTATAATTAAACCTGATATATTGAAATCCTCTATTTGCAGCAACCATCCTACCAAAGAGAGACAGCTGTAACCAAGAACGTGGAAATGGCAAACCAGGGGGCAACGAGGGCATTTGTATAGCTCAATCCTCATGTCTGGATAAATTCTAAAAGGGCCATCCCCCCATAAGTCAGTCATTTTTTTTTAAGTTTATTTATTTATTTTGAGAGAGAGGCATCTAAGGAAGGGCGGGGGGGGGGGGGGGGGGTAGAGAATCCCAAGCAGGCTCCGCGCAATCTCATGAACTGTGATCATGACCTGAGCTGAAATCAAGAGTCGGACGCTTAAATGACAGAGCCACCCAGATGCCCCAAAGTTAGTCTTATTTCTGTGAATTGGTCTCTCTGAATCTGATCATTC
Source organism: Prionailurus bengalensis (assembly GCF_016509475.1). Classification (NCBI taxonomy): domain Eukaryota; kingdom Metazoa; phylum Chordata; class Mammalia; order Carnivora; family Felidae; genus Prionailurus; species Prionailurus bengalensis. Next base: position 21,891,564 of record NC_057354.1, read on the forward strand.
TGTGAAACTGCACAATAAATTGTGGCTTTCCTAAATTTCCTTTTTCTCTCAACTATACCTGACTACAAAAATACCACTTGGCTTCATTATTCATATCTTAACTCTTCTGCTGCCAGCCAAAGACCATGCAAACATCCTCACTGTACTGTAATTCTTGCAATCAAAGCAAAAGAATGAGACCAAGTTGCTTGACCCACAAGGAGCAGCATTTTCTCCATCAGGGGAGTACAGACCATATACACACAGTATATACTGCCCACGAGGTTCTGCGCCTTCCACCCTCACCCCACCTTTTCTCTTTCCTTATCAAAACATTATGACTAAATGAGAAATTCCTTTGGGGGGGGTGGTTCCTATACTCTAGGATGGCTAGCTGCTGCTTTTTCCACGGCATGAGTTCATTTTTAAATACCACCTCAACAATCTTTTCTTTCCCAAAATGTCTTCATCTGTCCTTTGACAGAGAAAAAACAAAAAACAAAAAGCTTTTTTTCCCCCTCATTGATTCTGTCAAGCACTGTGAAGTCCAAACAGTCTTAACACAGGAGTGAAAAAAAAAGTTACCTGACAGCTAAACTAACACCTGGGTGGGAAGGTAAGGCGGAGGACAAAGGCCTGTCTGGTAAGGGCAAAGAGGTAGGAGACCTCCTTACAGTCCTACAAACAAATGCTGAGAGACTGCAAATCTGCATGAAGGAATTCTCTGGACCTTGAGCAGAAAGGTTGTAAGAAATGAATGCCTAAACCATAACCCTGAAATAACTAGGAGGCTGGTGGGAGAAGAGTGTTGAGAGGTTCAAGTGTCCCAAAGCAGGATAAAGTGAAGTGCGGACATTTGTGTGGGTTTCTGCTCTGCAGCACAGCATGAGCACAGGCCAAACAGGGCAGCGAGCCCGGGACTACAGCTGATGCCTGGCTTCTCCGGAGCCTTGAAGATGAGGTTCAGAACCACCCTGTGGCCTATGTTGTGTTCTTCGGGCATTAAAAAGTCTGATGGAGAAAAACAGGGCCAAATATACGCAGGCAGAAGACTGAGCTCTCAGCTATATGGCTTTTACGAAGTCACTCCTCATTCTTTGGGTCTATGCATGGGGTTTGCTAGAAATTCTATAAACCAATGATTTTAAAAAGCAAAAATGTTTCTCAGATCTTTCTCATTCATTTAGGAAATATTTACTGGGCACCTAATGTGTATCTGTGGCTAGGCACTGGGGATACCAAGAAGGGGACGACCTAGTTTCTGTTCTCGAGAGTCCTATAGTACAGTCAGAGACCAGCAGATGCCTACCACACAGGATGGTAAGTGCTCCCACAGAGGAAAGCACAGGATGCTAGAACCTAATCCTCAACATGTGAGAGTGGGTGGGTGGGTGGGCGTAAGGGCTGGGCTGGGGAAGTGACACAGGGGGAGGGGATTCTTAAAGAAATTTAGTTTAATCATCAAGTGTTGAGGAGGATAGGGAGCAACTGGAATTCTCACGCCTTGCTGAGGAGGGGATATAACATGATACAATCACTTTGGAAAACAGCTTGGGAGTTTCTAATATTGAACTTACATTTCCAATATGACCTAGTCATTCCACTCCTTAGGTATTTACCCCAGAGAAATGAAAATATGTATTTCTCTAAAGACTTTTAAGCAGCTTTATTAACAAGAGCAAGACACTGGCAACAACCCAAATGTTCACCAACAGGTGAATAACAAAAACAACGGACACACTGGAATGCAGAAGTATAATGGAATATTACGAACACGAACAAGAACCAAACTACTGGCAGATGCAAAATGAACGAATCTCAAAAACAATCTGTTGAGTGACATAGACGAAACAAAACACATACTAAATAAATTCAAATTTAAAAACTGATACTTGATTCAGTCATTAGGAAGCATTTAAGTCTGTTTGGAGAAACTCAGGTATGGGAATCTACTTTTTCAACTCTAAATTGTACGAAACCTAAACACACAGCACGTACTTTATGAAAATTTAACACTGAACTGAGATGTAAATATGCACTAGGCTGCAAAGACCTAGGATGAAAAAAAGTAGAATGGTTCAATAATGTTTTTTTATCGATTACCTGTCGAAATGATTTTTAATATATTGGGTTAAATAAAATGTTATTAAAATTAATTTTCTTTCTTTCAACCTTTTTACCATGCTACTACAAAACAGAAGCTTATATATCTTGCTTACATTCCATTTCTGTTGGACAGGGCCATTGTGTATCTTCATTGTGTTGAAAACAAAGATGCATTCAGCTGTCAAAACTAAAACTGTACACTTAAAATGGGAGTGTTTTATTATAAGTCAATTATGCTTCAATAAAGTTAATAGATATTAAGTTGGGTAGTATATACCTTTGCATGTGTGTGTAATATGTGTGTGTGCATAAATGACTATCTTGCCGATGACCTTTCCTTATCAATAATCAGAAACGTAAAGAAAAAAATCCATAGACATGCAAACTATTAAGAGGAACGGTTAATTTAACGCATTCAATGATACTATAGTTATTTAATGTCAGCCTCCCTTACTAGCGGTGGAGTTTCTTGAAGGCAAGAATCCTGTCTTGTTCCTCTCTGTGTAAGCCTAGCACTTAACGTAGTAAGTGAACACAGTACTTCGCCAGTGTTTTAACAGCTGCAGAATTGTCCCAGACACTTTACATATAATTTCCAAAAAATCCCTGCAAATTTGGCATTGTTACTCCCATTTTTCAGATGAAAAACTGAGGGTCAGCGGTCAGAAAGGTTAGAAAAACTCACCGAATAACCAAAACTAGTAAGTGAAAGAGCGATGTTCCAAACCCACATGTACCTCAACTCCAAAGCCCACTCTCCCATGCTGTCCCACACTCCCACCTTTCCAGGTGGACATTTCATGACTGCCGAATGCCTGAATCACAGTGAAGAGCAGTACTCAGGGGCAACGGAACCACAGAAATTTTCCTGAACTTCTAGTGTTACAACCTCCAAGTTTGAATGGGCTTCTCTCTCTAGACACAGAGCACCTTGGCAGCTCCTGCTAGAAGATCAGGATGAATCTAGTAGGGAAAAAAAAATTCCCTCCCAATTAAACTTTCCATTTGGGAGTCTGAAGAAGAAAAATAACACAGAACAAAGAGCATGGGAAAGAGAAAAAAGGGGAATGCTGAATCTGCTAAAAAAAGCTAGTTAAGGCAAAAGAATTAATCTAACAGTAACTTCAGCATTCAAAAATGAAAAGTTAGAAGATCCTACAGAGGTGCAGTTTCTAAGGCTTTGGGAGCACCTTCCTAATTAGGCTCCCAGAATCTCAGCATTCCGGTTTGAATAATCCATATTTCTGGTTATTTATTCAGCTCCCCACTGCTGCACATTACCAAGCCATATGCTACAGGAATACATCACTTCATATTTGCACTCGACCATCCAAAGACACTGGCAGTTCAGGCCTTTAAGAAGCTTAGGGAAAAGTCCCTGTAGAGTACAGTTTTAAGGTTAGAAGGCCCAGGAAGCCAAATGCATCTTCTTTATATGCTATTTACTCGAGAGAAGGTGGGTCATTTCAACAAAAGGACAGGCAATTAGAAGGGTAAAGGAGATAAACAAACAAAAGACTCAAGAGAGTAAAGCTAGCAAAAATCAGCTGAACGCTGAAGGCCTCTGAACAATTCCAATGGCCCTCTCTGCACTTTAAAATAGATTTTTTAAAGCAATTCCACAAAGGAAGATTTCCAATCAATCCAAGGTCTGGTATGCACTGGACAAACGAAAAGGTCTACTGTGCCCCCACCCAGCCCTACACGGGCCTTTAAAGAGAAGGTATTTTAGAAACATATCCCTTGATAATCTTAAATACAAAAATAGTTTTAAGCAAAAGATGGTCATTGTAGAATGTGTTACAATATCAAAACAATAGAAATAGTCTCAATATCACCAAAAGAATACTAAGAAAGCTCTATCTCCTTAGAGTCCGTGATGCAGTTGTTGCAAATTCTCACATTATGTCACAGCACGGGAAATGACATGTTAAGTTTAAAAAGAAACTTAGTACAGAAAATTACACATGTGACAGGACTAAAAAGCTGGTAAAAACAAGAAAATAATTACAAAGTGAAAAAAAGAGTGGAAGAAGATGAAACATCCAAAGTTGGGTTGTGTTTGGGTGACAGAGCTGTTTTAGCTTCTTGGAGGCAGGAATCCTGTCTTATTCATTTCTAAGTGCAGCACTTAACACGGTACCTTATCAGTGTTTTTTAACAGCGGTTCTGCAGGTCTATATTCTAAATTGTATTTAATAGATACGTATATCAAATTTATTTAAAAAAACTTTTTAAAGAAATAGTTTAACAGAGTTTTCAATTTACAGGAATAGAAATGTAAAGACCGCAGGCTCTAGGTCAATTTCATACAGTCATAATGATTAGAGTCTTCTGGCCACACAAACATGCTCCAGTGGCTCTCAGTTTGAAAAACAGTCCCTTGGCCACACACAACTCCCATTTCTGGTTACCCCCTACTCCTATTTCTCTACTCCCTTTTCCTAGCCAGATTTCTCAAAAGTTATTGATACAAGCTACCTTCCATTTACTTCCAACATTAGGATTCTGTGAAATATACTAGACATGATATTCACTTTAAATATTTTAAGGAATTAGAACATAAATAATAAGAAGATATATAAGGAAAGTACTGTAAAGTTCTAGAACTGTCCTGCACGTTTTCATCTCCCATGCTAGCCACATAGCACATGTGCACCTCACAGAAAATGATATTAATGAAAACTTTGTATAAATAAAAAATCTGATATTCTTCTGTCAACCACAACAATACAAACATACAGCATAGACAGGTCTATGTGGGATATAAAGAAAACTAGGCTAAGTTTAGAAATTAACATAGGGTATGTTTAGAAGGTCATAACTAGGCTTCCCAAAACCAACACAGTAAGAGAAGGAACCAAAAGTTACTTCCTTTCAATGGAGTGGTCATATTACCAACTGACATAACAATGGGCACAAACAGAACAAAACGTACTTTCTATTTTCTACCCACTCTAACTTGAGAGAAGACCACACACATGCATGCAGGCGCACGCGTGCGCGCGCGCACACACACACACGCACACACACACACACACACACACACCCACCCACCCACCCCCCCCCCCCCGCCGCCGAAGGCCTTACTGTTTTACATTATCTAGGAAACTCAATGGACTAAAAGACCATAGGTGCGGGATCCGGAATTCAGACAACAGTGAGGAGCTGGACAAAAAAGACAGAGTGCTAGGAGATAAGAAACGTACCTGAGCATGAGATTCATCAGCTGAAGACCCTCGCCCTTCAGGAAGCGCTCACGATTGGAACTGAGCATTAGGCAGGAACAGAGTGAATCAAACAGATTCTCCATCATCTCCTGCTCCTCGGCTGTGCTAGGATTGTGCCTTTTAAACACCTGTCAAGCAAAGACATCAGAAAGCACAGAGCCATAAGAGAATGTCCTTTCATCAGCCAGCGCTTGACAACTTCCAAAGCCTGCCTGTCACGATAACCCCAACAACTGAGGAAACACAAGCTCGCCATACAAAATTCGCATCAGTTTCCATTTTAGAGAAACTGAACTTTCTGATTCACAGGTATTAAATAGCTACCAGTTCACACAAAAAAACAAAACACTCAACTGACCACTGGGTCCATGAGTGATTGACAGTTCCAAGGAGCCAGCTTAAACACACACACACACACACACACACACACACACACACACACACACAAAACACAACACAACAACAAAACCCTTTTACTGTGAAATAGAACACAGGTGTAAAAAAATTCCATAAAAGACACGTATAGCTGAAACCACCATCCAGGTCAAGAAACCACTTTGCCAGCTACCTCCAAAGCCCTCCCACAACCCACCCACAGCCCACTGCACACCTAAAAGAAACTACAATCCAGAATGACCACAGCCTTAGGAAGAGTTTCCTCACCATCGGGGCTATTGAACTACCTTCACACAGCAGTTGTGGCTCTAAGTCATGGGAACAGCTTAAAGCAGAAGTCCTGTCTCTGCCAGAGATATATGGCATGTTAGGAGGAAAGCCTTTTTAACAGTATATGCATACCCATAGAGCCTACTACAAAATGAACAACAATCTTGCAGGAACAGGACGAAGCACCTTCCCAGAAAACTGAAACAGATTCGCATTTCAAAGCTCTACTTTTTTGGGGCGGAGGCCAAGCCACTCCGGCTGCTGGCACCACGACGGCAGCTGTATGCAAACTGACAGCTCAGACACTCCCAACACTCAAGATTTTATCCAAATGATCTATTTTCAGTCCTGGTTTTGGAATAGCACGGATGAGATTTGTTAGAAGACATCTTCACAGTATTTCCAGAATGCCGGCAGAACAACAACATTTCAACCAGATTCACATTTCTTACAAGGAGAAAATGGCATTTTCTAATGTCTTATTCCAGCTTCTGGTACCACGTCCCTCCCTGTCCTCCTCTGTGACCTCTGTCCCACTGCACTGGAACTTGTACTCCTTGAGCTTATCTGGATTCTAAATGGATAGAATGCATTTTACTGGCAGATGGAAAGGAAAGGAAGTAAATAATCTTGGGCGTGGGTCAACTCAAAATAATTCGGTATTCTTGGCCCAAGAACACACACTTAAGCAGGAAGCACACTTCTTTTGGATTGACAAATACCAGAAGACGGGGGAAATCCAGAGCAGATACACAGCGATATCTGGTCATAAAGAGCAAATGACTAAGAAAAGGAGGCAGACCACGTAGCTCCGATGTAACCTCAAACCCGCCAACATACTCCATATGGCTTGCATCACATGGCTTCTTTCTTCCCACAATTTCCAACTCCACCTCCCATTTAAAGCAGGCCATGTATCTTCATGGCAGACAGGAGGCATAAGAATTACTCACGGATAACTGCTGAAGAAGCACATCGATTCCATCCAGCTCCCCAAGCAATTCCCTGTTTTCTAAAAGGGGGAAAAAAATAGAAGGAGAAAAAAAATGAAGCTAACTGTCAGATTTTACAGCCGTCTAACACTGATACATCAGCAAACAAAATCAATACAGCTTGACAGAGTACAAAAGCTGCACAGAGTGCGAGAGGGAGAGCAAGGGGATGCCAAAGGCAAGAGAGCTTGCTGTCATGATCTGAAACAAGCCTGGCTCCTATCCTAACAGAATATCAATACCGAGAGGGAGCCTCACCGTCATTGTCCTGGAGCAGTATGGCCAGTACTTCACTACAGTACAGTTTGTTGGCATCGAAAGGCATCTTTGCCTGTGGGGACATAGGAGAAATGAGAAAAAAACGTTAAGGGGCCTTGCTCCCCTCCCCTAGTTCACAAGAACTAGGATCTAAGTTCAGGAGAAGTAGAACTTAGAAAGCCAAAAGGCAGGTTAAAGGTTAAAAGAAAAAAAAAAAAAAAAGAAAGAAAAGTCTGCCTCTGTTCTCAAGGGATCAGACTCAAATACTACATAGTACAACCATAAATGGCAGATGTACACAATGGCTCTCTCACTGCTAATGCCCAGGTATGAAAGTCACCTCCTCAGTGAAGCCTTCCCAGATTCCCCACTGTGAGTCCAGAGATGACTGTCCAGCACATAGTATATACTCAACTGTGAACTAGACGAATGATTGAGAGTTTGTAATCAAGACTAAAATCCATTATGAAGCTTCGTTCACATATTACAATCATAAAATCAGGCTATCAATTAGCCGACGGATGATCAGAGAAGGTGAAAAGAAAGCAAGTTCTTGTTTAGATTAGTTGAATGCATTTATAACAAAGTAGTTCCTTTTGGATTTTTTTTAATGCTTAAAATTTAATTTGAAATCATAAACCTATCTGCTTCTGTGCCATAATCTGCCTACTATTTAAAAAGGAAACCACATTAAAAATGCAGAAATGTGTTAATATTTTAACACCCAAATTACTACCCACAATTCCTTCCCCGCTGCACGGTCTGGTACTTGGTGTTTCAGAGGGGACATATCTACTATCTTTTACAGCTGTCCACCGCGTTGCTTCGGTAGCGAGACTCAAATATCTCACCATTAACAAGGCACCGTTGCATAAAGGTGCACAGAGAAGAGCAAACCTCATCGATGTGTTTTTATTTACCGTACCCTTGATCCTTAAAATGCAGGCACGCAGACAACAATTGTTAATCAGCAGCAGCCTTGCTACCTATCCAGGTTTTTGAAATGACAAATAATTTCTGTACCTGGAAAGGACAGGGAAGTGTTCGTCTTGGAGCTAACACTTCCATCACCTTAGTGCTATTCGCAGTGCTGTTTGGACATTGATTTTGTACTTAGGAAGGAAGAGTGGCCCCTAATGAAGCAACACCCAGCAACTTTTCAGTTTTCTATGCACGTCTTCCTTGTCAGGCCTTAGTGCACCCCACAGGGTTTCAGGAAGCTGACCATCCTAGGTTAAAAGATCTGTAAATGCAAAGTCTTACGTGTACTGACTGCAAGGTATGCTCCCTGGGCAAGCTTGAGGCCTTCTTTCAAGAAATTCAGTATAACAACCAGAGTTTAAATGCAATCTGAGGTGTGTTTCACTTTAAGGAAAGCAGTTTTATAAAGACCAAAACACAAAAGTGAAAGGCCGAGGGTGAGCATCTCTATCAGAATCAAGGACTTGCTAATCAAATTACTTACTCGAATTATTTAAATTACAAGTATTGGTATTTTAAATGATTTAAAGCCACACTAACTTTGTTATATGCAGCTTTTCAAGGGCCAGCGTTCTTGTTTGAAACTAGACACACTTAACTAAAAGAAGCCAAAAGACACGAGGCCACTAGAATCATACTTAGCCTTTCTGCGGTTTCAAGGCCTCTTGTCCTTTATGTGATTTTATAAATCCTGTCTCCAAGATAAGGGGGAGGTTTTCTCTTTTTTTTTTCAATGAATATTTATTGGGCATCTGCTATACACAAGACAAAGAACTGAACATGAAAGCACACAGGTGAATTAGATGTGAACCTTGTCCACTGTTATGGCATTTAAAGATATTACACTGAATTAAAATTAATTTTATTAAGTAATACAGTCACGTTAAAAAAAAAAAAAAGAAGAAGAGCACGAATCTAGGATCGATGCACCTCAGTTTGAGTCATGAGCACGTACTACCTATGCGACAAAGTCTGCAGTTCCCAAACTGTGTGCCGAGGTACCTGGGGTGTCAAACTGAATTCAGAGGGGCACCGCAAGATTCTTTAAAATTTCCAAAGAAAGCACGGTGACAGGTGACATCTGTTGAACACTGAATTAACTACTAGCTCCAGGTACACTCTTTTGATGACCTCCTATCTTTGTGAAGCTGGGTTTTGGTGGTTGCTGTAATAAAAGAACTGTGTGAAAATCAATGTGCAACAGGAATGAGGGTGGTGGTGTTCAACTGAATGCCAAGGTTTTAGAAGTTGTGCAGTTACTCAGAAGGTACACACGCTTACTAGTAAGTGTGGCATTTAAGTCTAAAATAAAAATATTTTTCTTTTTTTTAAGTGTTTATTTATTTATTTATTTAGAGACAGTAAGAAACAAAACACCCGCTAGAGTGTCAAGCAGGGGAGGGGTGGGGAGAAAGAGAGAGAGGGAAGGCCAAGCAGCCTCCACGCTGCCAGTGCAGAGACCGACAGGGGACTCGAACCCACGAACTATGAGATCAGGACCTTAGCCAAAGCCAACAGTCAGACACTTAACCGACTGAGCCGCCCAGGCGCCCCAAAATATTTTTTCTTTTAATTCCTGTGTATGGCTACTAATTTGTTATGACATAAATACATATTTGGACCTAACTACTTAATCAACAGGATTGTTAGGTCCTTTTTGGCATAGGGGCACTGTAAAAACGAAATTCCTAGACATTAAGGGCATCATGAGCTGAGAGGGGCACCTATGATCCAAGAAAAATCTCTCGGTCTCAGGTTTCCTTACCTGTAAAAAATAAATAATAAATAAGGTAACATCCTCTCAGGAGAATTACTATGAGAATTAAATGGGGTAATATGGAAGTACCTAACATACAGTAGGTACTAGAAGCTTTTCTTTGACTGGAATCAGAAATATCCAGGTTAGAATCTCAGCTCTAATGGTTACCAGCTATGGGATCTTGGCCAAATTACTCTGCCTTTCTTACCTGATTTCTCTTAAGTTAAGTGAAAATAAGTAGTAATCTCCTCATGGGGTGGTTGGATTATATTAACCAGTATATACATCACAGGCACCAAACAGCTGTGTTCCCCTCTATTGAGAATTCCTAATCCCCCTCAGGAAATCTCTAGCTTTTGCTGTGACACTTCAAGGAGTTTCCAATTTGCCCAAAGTACAGTTTTAAAAATCAAAATCATAATTTCATCACTTTTTTCTGTTAAAATATAGGTCCTTTCAAAAACTGGCATGAAGAAAGAATCTAATCAGAAAGTCAAAATGATCAGGTCCCATGACTCCCCAACACTGAGCCCTAAAATGCTTCAGAGTCTGAAAGGGGTACCAGCTGGGAAGTAACTTGGCAAGAGGGGGAGGCTTTGGAGATATCCAGGCCCAATATCACAGGTTCTGCCACGTACTTCCCATGGTGTCTGGGCAATCACCTCCCCTCTGTGCAATGCCTTTTGCATCTGTAACTGGGGACAGCAGCACCCGTTGGAAGGCTGTTTGTGAGGATGAGAAATGACATCTATGAGGGGCGCCTGGGTGGCTCAGTCGGTTAAGCCTTCAACTTTGGCTCAGGTCATGATCACGGTTCATGAGTTCGAGCCCCACATCAGGCTCTGTGCTGACAGCTCGGAGCCTGGAGCCTGCTTCGGGTTCTGCGTCTCCCTCTCTCTCTGCCCCTCCCCCGCTTGTGTTCTGTCTCTCTCAAAAATGAACAAACATTAAAAATTTTTTTTAAATAAAATAAAATAAAATAAAATAAAATAAAATAAAATATGTATGTGAAGCATCTAGAACAATGCTTTCCACCGAGTGAACAGCCCACAAACGGCATTCCCATTGGGAAAACTTCATGGTGATGAGGATGACAACCAAGTATTTTAATCTTGTGGAAAAGAAATAAAGGAAAGCGTGGGAAACCGTGGGCCAGGTGGGAAGGAGGGAATTTAACTCATCTTCCATGTCTGGCCAAAGTCAAAAATCACCAAGGAAGTTTTATTTCTATTTAAATCTCAGCCAGAGATGATGGCCTCCAAGTTTACAAAATATCAAACTGCCAAATTACAAGGACATTCAGTCAAAATCAGGAGAAAGGAGAGGTTCATTTAGTGGGTATAGTCTTTTGGAGTTTGCAAAGTTAGCCAAAGGGACTTGAAGCTTCTGGACTCTGCTATCCAGGAGGCTGGTGATCCTAAATCTTTTAGCTGTCAGAGTAATTACAGAGTCAAGCACAGGTTTGGATTCAGCATGTACTAGCTTTGAATAAAATTAAACTTCACCTTTTTGCGAGCTGCTGCTTTTCTGGAAAGTACAAAACAATTATGCTACCACCCGCAGCCAGAAGTTGCAGGTTACTTCCACGGCTCACCTCTGGTACCTGGTACCTGGTACACGGGGCAGGTTCAGACACATCTACAGCCCCGTGCAACTGTTGAAGCAGACTGTGCCCTGTAAAATCCCAACTCCTGGTCACAGGAGGCTAAGAACTTCCCATCAACCAGTTGTGCATGTAGTATAATGCAGCCGATTCTCAATTCATTAGCTCATACACTGAATGTTGCAACTATTTCTGAAACACTGATTTAACCGGGAAACCAAAGAGAATCTTAATTTTGCTTCTTTAGAAAAGAAAAAAAATAAAACTTTGGGTTTTGGTGTTATTTTCAAGAGTACACAACATCCTAATGAATCTGTATTCCCCACAAAAATGAACTGTAAGGCAATCTCTCTCACTCCTGTTATCTGCTCACCTGCTAAACCATTTAATGCAATCATCTGCAATGGGTTTCATCCTCATTAGCACAAATTAGTGACATTTCATTCAGAGAAGAAATCTATGAGTATCTCTATATACTGCTAGGCTACCAGTACAAAAAGCAGACTCACCAAGGTGCCACTCACTGAAGAATTACTCAAAGACTACTGAATCAACATGGGATGATCAGTTAAACAGCAGGGTTTAACAAGCAGTGTAAATATAAGTATTCCAGGAGGGTGGTTCTCAGATGTTGGCATGCATTCAGATCACCTGGAGGGCTTGTTAAAACAGATGGTCAGTCCACCCCAAGATGGGCGGATTCAGGGAGTCAAGGGGTAGGTTCAAGAATCTGCATTTCTAACAAGTTGCCAGGTGATTCTGACATTCCTGGTCCTGGCTGCGAACCACACCTTGAGAACAACTGGGTGGAGTCGCAAATATGATGGAGACACAACACAGTCCTTGCTTTTAGAGTTGAAGGCTATTTGAAGACAGACAGTGAGCACATACAATATGAAAGTCTGCCAGGTGCTGAAAAAAAGATGCTTCATGAGGAGAAATGTCATAGTTATAGGCACATGTTAGAACACAGATCTGCTAACTCTCGTAAGAGAACCAGCATAGAAAAAGTAAAACGGTTGATAGTCAGAAAAGAAAGAGCATGGGATGGGCTGGGGGCAAAGTAGTGCCAGGTAAAGGGTGCGTGGAGAAAGTCAGGACTCACGGGTTTAATTCCAGCTCTCTCTCTAACTAGCTGTATGAAGTTGGGCAAGGCACTTAATCTCTATATAAGTCTCGACTTTTTTTTTTTTTTTAATCTGCAATAGGTTATAAATTTCCTTTCAGTCCTAAAAATGATGGCAGCTACATGGAAGAATAGGGATTTAAAGTGGTTAATGAAGGCTGTGTATAACTGAGAAGTATATAAGGGAAGACAGAAGTCATTCCTGGTGGAGGGAGGAGCATGATCAAAGACAGATACAGAGGTCAAAATAATTCTGACCTTTGCAGAGCAGGGGCACGGTAAAAAAGATGTCTGTCTGAAAGGTAATAAGGCCAACAATTTAAAAACTGAGAAATGAGGGGCGCCGGGGTGGCTCAGTCGGTTAAGTGTCCGACTTCGGCTCAGGTCATGATCTCATGGTCCGTGAGTTCAAGCCCCGCGTCGGGCTCTGTTCTGACAGCTCAGAGCCTGGCGCCCGTTTCAGATTCTCTGTCTCCCTCTCTCTCTGCCCCTCCCCTGTTCATGCTCTGTCTCTCTCTGTCTCAAAAATAAATAAACGTTAAAAAAAAAAATTTAAAAAAAAAAACTGAGAAATGAAAAAGTCAGACTAGGCCAGGCATAAGGGGCATTTTCTTTTCTTTTAATTTTTTTTAATGTTTATTTATTTTTGAGAGAGAGCAAGAGAGTGAGCAGGGGAGGGGCAGAGAGAGAGGGAGACAGAGAATCCCAAGCACTGACAGTGGAGAGCCTGATGCAGGGCTCAAACTCACGAACTGCGAGATCATGACCTGAGCTGAAATCAAAAGTTGGACGCTTAACAGACTGAGCCAACCAGGGGCCGTAAGGGGCCTTTGTAAGTAGGTAGAGAAGGTGCGATCTGATGTAAAGGGCATCAGGACTGTGTAGAGGGAGATTCTTGATAGGGAATAGCACACTGAAAATGGAGTTTTAAATCAGTCCAGGAGTAGTGCAGAATAAAAACAGGCAATGAAAATGTTCACATCTCCAGAGAGCAGAGGGTATTAGTGAGGGTTGTCCATTAGAATCACAGGTGGAACTTCCCTCAGAGACAGAGAAGACAGAGACTGAGACAATGAGTCTAGAAATGTCTAATTTTTTAGAGTTCCACTGGTGAAAATCAGGCTCTAGGTCCGGCATTCAGATTCAATATGTTTACGATGGTGAAAATTTTAACGAGCACTCTCCCAGATTATGAGGAAAAAGAGCAAGGCATTGTTTTTATAAAAATATGCCTTCTTGCTGGCCTCACCCTTAAGGAAGATTCTCTCTTATTAATGTTCTGGGAAACACAGAATTTTTCTAAGGGCACTTGCTTACTAATAAAATAACCAAATAGCATTTTAATGTTTAGATACCCTGAAACCTTGAAAAACTGTTTTAGAGACAGCAACTTGGCTATTTATGCCCCGAGGACTACAAAAACACTATGCCTAAAAGTTAACAGTCAATAGCTTACTAGACTATCAAATGGGACTCTCTATTACTCTCATAAGGAAAATGGAATCCAAGCCAAACCCCCAAAGGTCTCAATTCTCCTTCCTGTTACCAATTCAAAAAAAGACTGGCAAGTTTCAATGCTTTTCGAAGGGCAGAGGAGGCCTGACATTCTGGTTTAAGGAAGGATCCCTGAAGCAGTACCAAGTCTCAAGGAACTGAAAAAAAACTAGTCTTGACCTCGGAGACAAAAGCTATTGGATTATTCTGTAATCCAAAAGTTTGGAGCTCTCACCTACGGCCACCCTACCAACAACTCCAGTCCTTGCCATCTACCCCATCTCCTCGACTCTGCTCCTCCCCTCCACTCCTCACTCCCAAGATGTATTAAGGTTTTGGAGAATAAAAATGTGTTGAATGTTGAGGAAAGATGGGGAAATAAGTCTAGTCCCAAACTCGGAAGGCATTCAGGCTCATGAGAAAAGGTCAAAAGGAGGTTAAAAGATGACAATGCATGAATTAACCAGACCTGATTTTTTTTTTCCTGAAAGGAAGGTAAGGGTGTGTAGGTGTGCAAGGGTGCGTGTACACGTGCATGCGTGTGTGTGGAGGGAGTTGCAATCTACTGAACCGCATACTGAGTTTATACTCTGCCAGGCAAACGTGCCCAGACCCACTGACGGTAGGATCTGGGCTAGCTGAATACCCTCAGGTCATGTTACAGAAGTCCATGTTATAGATTTCCATGGGAGCAGATGGTTAAGTAAGTAGGACTGGGGAAGACTTAGATGGTCAGAAAGAGGGGTAATCATGGGGCATAAGCTATCGTAAGCGGAACATTCTTCCCGAGCCCCGCCAAGACAGCGGGGAGTAAATCTGACCTGATGTACCTCAGACTTTCTGGATCTCTGTGACACTCTAAAGCACAGCAAAGCACACTCTGAATATTAGAGAATCATTCTATCTATGAACGACTGCCTCCTTCTCAGAGAAACTGGGAATCCTTGCCTGCCCGAGGACCACATAAGCAGTCCCAAACTGCCTCTCATCACACCTTTGGTTAAAACTACTCTTTTCAGAGAAGCCCTTGCCCCTCTTGTTGCTCATTTACTCCATGGGACACCACTAATTGTTAAAAAGATAGTCAAAAGGATTATGCTCATAAGGAAAGAGTAAGAAATTCAACAGAAATATAAACACGAACAAAGGATATAAATAGTAAGCTGAAAGATGGGGCCCCTGGGTGACTCAGTCAGTTGAGCGTCTGACTTCGGTTCGGGTCATGATCTCACAGTTCGTGAGTTCGAGCCCCGAGTCGGGCTCTGTGTGGCCAGCTCAGAGCCTGGAGCCTGCTTCGGATTCTGTATCTCCCTCTCTGTGCCCCTCCCCAGCTTGCGCTCTGCCTCTCTCTCTCTCTCTCTCTCTCTCTCTCTCAAAACTAAATAAAACGTTAAAAAAAAAAATTTTTAAATAGTAAGCTGACAGAAATGAATACAAATGGCTAATAAACAAGTGGAAGCCAATATTCTTGCCGTGATTTTAAAACTCCAAAATAAAATAAAATACCAGTTTTCATGTAGCAGATTAGTAACATTTTAAGTTTGATAGTACCCAATGTTGCTAGGGGAAACAGACACTCTCAAGTCAGTGAGGCAGCCTTTATGCAGGACAACTTTGCATTGCCCACCAGATGTGTTAATGAACATATCCTTCGATCTATCAATTCAGCTTCTAGGAATTTATCCTACAGATAAACTAACATAAGTGTGCAAGAAAAAAATGTGCATGTGTATATGAGAATATTCACTGCAGCACTGCTTGTGACAGTGAAAAATTGCTATACAACAGTGAAAAACTGTCATAAAAAGGGGAATGGTTAAACTAATTTTGGTATATGCATAAAACAGAATACTAGGCAGCTATTAGTTCAGTGAAAAAAAAACAACCTGCAAAATAAAATATTGTAAAATTCTGTTTGTGAAACACACCCACACACTCCTATACACACAAAATGTGTGTACAGGAAAGGAGAGAGAGAATATTGTTAACACTGGCTGCCTCTGGGAAGTGGAACTAGAAGGAATCTGCTGAAGGGAGATTTTACCTCCAGTTTTATGCCTTCTGTACCAGTGAATTTATTTGTACTTATAAAATGTTTATTGGGGCACCTGGGTGGCTCAGTCGGTTGAGTGTCTGACTTCGGCTCGGGTCACGATCTCACGGTTCGTGAGTTCAAGCCCCGCATCGGGCTCTGTGCTGCCAGCTCGGAGCCTGGAGCCTGCTTCGGATTCTGTGTCTCCCTCTCTCTCTGCCCCTCCCCCGTTCATACTCTGTCTCTCTCTGTCTCAAAAGTAAATAAGCATTAAAAAAAATGTTTATAATATTCTCAGAGGTATTAAAAGGCTACTTTAAAGGCTTTTCTCTTGAAACAAAAAGAGGAGAAGCAAAGAAAGGGGCGAGAGATCCCAAAAGATTCCCAAAGGAGATCACACAGCAAAGGGATAAAAATCTGTGCCAGTGACCTGGCTTGAGCCACGCCCAGAGCGAAGACAGGTTGGAGCTGCAGTCCCACAAGGCCAAACTTACCTTCAGCCTCTTCAATAGCCACTGCAGAAGACCCTGCTGGGCGGCCTCCGTACACATCTCAGGCCGGAACTCTGCCATGTTTTCCACAATAGCTGCAGGGAGACAGACAGCAGTCATCAGGGAGGGCAATTACATTTCCGTCTGCAACAAGCTTGCCGCCCCTTCCCACGACAGGCACCATATTCCTCTTCCCACTTCCTGTATGCCTCCCAGCCAGATGCCGTGTTGTCACTTCTAGATTAACCAGGGAGATGCTATGGGTTTGCTTTTTTTTTTTTTTAGGTTATGTTGCAAGTAAAACGTGTAACTAAAAATGATGAAATTCACAGAAAGAAATAAGTGATAGATGTTCTGTGCTAATAGGGAACAACACCAGAGCAGGACACAGAGAAAGGTGTGTATCTGCCTAGAAAGGCCTTCTCAGTCCTCACTGTGCTGGTGTCCCAGAGGCCTGTAACTGAAGGGACAGGGGACTAGGTAAGAAGCCTTAGAAAAAAAATCCAGGGATGGTGAATTCAGAATCTCTGCCTTTCCAGAGTCATTCATTTTCAGTCCTCTTTCTCTGGACATTACAAGGGAAGCAAGCATGATCTTAATTGAACACAATAATATGCATAGAGGGAAAAGGCCATGCTGGCAGAGTTAACTGTCAGGTAGGCGGAAGCAAATATAATTGGTCCTGCTATCTTTTACAACAGCCAAATTGCTGCCTAATAGAAAAATTAAAACTTAGGAGGCCAAAGGAAAATAAAGTTATTACATGACTACGATACTAGAAAAGGACACTTAAAAAAAAAAAATCCCCTACAGTTCCATTCTAACACATCCGATGCGTTCACTTCCTTCAGGGCCCCTTCTGCTCCATAACCCAGGTTATGTTACTATTATAAAGGAGACAGAGTTAGTTCCAGGTTCTCTAACCCAATGCCCAGAACACATCAGGTCTGAGTTTTGAAGGAGAAAGGGCTGAAGAAATCACTATGCCTCTTACATTCTTCCTCACTCCTCTGCCCCTGTCAGCCTCACCTGTGGCCAGTTAAACACTCAGTGGGCCACCCCCTCAGGGAATGGAATTCAACGTCATGGAAGCAGAGTAGCAACAAGATCCCTGAGAGACGAGGATCACCGCAATACCCTAGGTTACTTCCTAGGAAAGCCAACTCCATCATATTAATCTTCTATGCCCTTACCTTATTCCTCTGCTTGCGCTTTAGATGGCTTCCTGCTGCCCACCAGAGTAAAATCCAATCATCTTGCCTTGGTTTACAAGGTCTTCCATGATCTGAGCAAACCCCTGCCTCCGTGTCCTCTCCCACTACTGCCACAGTCCATTTCTACTCTTTCTCCAAAGCCCAAGCCCTTTCATGGCTTTGCAAGTGACTCTCCCCCACTCAAAGGCCCTTCTCTCATTTCTCTGTCAAAATGCACCCGTCTTCATATTTAGCTCCAATCAGCTACCTTTGCAAACCCTCCCCTACTTCCATACTGCTCTGCACTGACTCCTATAATACCATTTCTCACCCTGTATTGCCTTTCCTTTCTGTTCAAGGCTTTCCCATCAGTCTGCTTCTTCAGGAGCAGGACCATGCCAAATTCGTCTTTTATCTACCCCAGTGCCTAGCACAGTGCCTCACAGACAGCAGGTGCTCAATAAATGAGAGAGGGATAAATCTCCTGGGCTGCTGGTGGGTGACGAAGCTGAAACTACACAGATCTCTACAGACTGCCAGCCTGGTGCTTTTTCCATTATACCAGGCCCCTTTTTTGTTAACAGTCAGTTAAAACTTCTGATAAGCTATCTACTCAGCAAAATCCAGTACTAGGCTAACAGATGGCAATGCCAAATTCTAGCTCTAGACTAAAGCCAACCCCCAAGTTACAGATTATTGTGTTCTCTCTTCTCTTACCCCCTAGGTGCTATGCCTCCCCTCTTCTTTATGATAATGGTCACAGAAGAGAATATAAAACTACGAGAGAAATCTGTGGAAGACAAAAAGAGCTGAGAGAAAAATCTGATCTCATCAAAATTTCTGCTTCAGCTGGGCCTCATTTATTTCTCAAGCTCTGCTTAAAGATATGTCACCGTTGTTGTTTTTTTTTTTAATAAGACATGACTAGTGGTAAGGAGGACTACCCAAAAGCACAATTTTATTTTTTTAACATCAAAAAAATTTTTTTAATGTTTATGTATATTTGAGAGAGAGAAAGAACCAGCAGGACAGGGGCAGAGAGAGAGGGACACAGAATCTGAAGCAGGCTCCAGGCTCTGAGCTGTCAGCACAGAGCCCGGTGCGGGGCTCGAACTCACAAGCCGTGAAATCATGACCTGAGCCAAGGTTGGACGCTTAACCCACTGAGCTGCCCAGGCATCCTGCAAAAGCACAATTTTAAATAGGCTAATGGTCCAACAACTTTACAGGGAGAAAGAGCTGGGAGATTCGAGGAGGAGGAAGGGAAATACTGCAGAAGAGTCCACTTAAACTAACACTGATGAAGGTGCATGCAAGTTAACAGCAGTCTTTCAATCAGTTTACGTGGTAAACTACACATAAAAAGGCAAACACTTAACTCTTTTTCAAATAAACTGTCTTATAAAGACAGTTCCAAAGTTTCTAGTCTCACTGAGGGAAAGTAGGAAGAAAAACCAACATACAGGGGTTAAAAATGGTAAAATACACGTTCTGAAGCTAAAAAAATAAAAATAAAAAAGCAAAGTGCTGCTAAAAGGAGCCAGTTTTTGTTCAGGAAGGTGATCTACTTAGTGGATTTCTGCTTTTATTACCTGCAAGCCAAACCAGAGCTGCAGTTATATGAAATTTACACAAGGGTCTTCATTTCTGGAAAGGCAGTCTGGGAGCAGAAGGAAAGAAAACACCTGCTGTTGACTCGATTATGAAGGAAGAAGGGAAACGAGCACCAAACCCCAAAACAAACACAGCGTCTCAGGATCAGCGGTCACCCGCCCCTCACCTAGAGTGTTGTGGACACCGTCTGCCTCTTCTTTCACAGACTCATCCAGGCGCTCCAGATTCTGCACAAGCAGTGCTACCACCTGCCCATCCACCTTGAGCAAAAAGGAAGCAAGAGGAGAGAGGGATACATGTCACAAAACGGTCCGCCAAATGTTCCCATTCCCATCCTCACTTCTCACCCGCATGAACGAAAGAACTAATCGGCCACCTATGGTTTACGGTGTGCTCTCCTGTCCCATTACCTCTCGGAGTCTTGAAATGACCCCCAGGCAAAGAAAGGGCCGGCACCATTATCCTGAACGTAGGATGAGTAAATCAAAGCTTAAGGAGACAAAGTAGAATTCAAGGTTACAAAGTTGGTGAGTGGCGGCGCCAGCGCCTGAACCTAGGCCTTCCGAAATCAAGTCCGGTCCTCTTTCTACGTCTCTGTGGTATTTAAACAAACACCTGGCAAAAGTCCCTTCTTAAGTCAGGTCCGTAGTTTGTTCAAGTCAAAAGTCTGTTTCTAGACCACAGCACCAAGGGGGTGTTTAACTGGGAAGTTTACTTGCCATAATTTACACTGACCTCAATTTCCGGTTAAATTCAAAACATTCCTAATGTTCTATGCTGAGCTCTAATGAAACTATTCCTTCTGATGAATTTCTAATTCCTTCTTGAGAAGAGTATTAACATAATAAAATGTCTCACATTTTATTACATTTAGGGCATAAGACAGCAATTAAATTTCTCATTTGTTTCACGCAACCTTACAGGAAACTTTCAGTAGCCACATCACAGAGCTGCTATTCGGAGATTATCAACTTAGCCAAGACCAAACAGCCACTGAGCAGTGGCAAAAGAAAAGCAAAGACCAAGCTTCCTTCTTTGGTGAAATAATGCTGACACTACTTCATGCTCCTCCCTGCACAATGTGACTCTTAGGGAGACGGTCCTTGGGCAACCCTGATGCACACCAAGGAAAGTAACTAAGGAAACTCCTCGTAATCAAGAAGTGAGAAGTCATCCGGTAGTAAATTTCGAATTAGTAGTCAGTAAGTAAGCCTGTACATGTACAGGAAGATAAAACCTGCTGTATACCCGTGGCATATCCTCTCTCTCACTGCCTCAGTTTCCTCACTTAGTAAATGGGAATAAGTTATAAAGATTAAATAAAACTATGTGGCATGTCTTACCCTGGGTCTGGATCAAAAATTAAGTAGAGAGTTGTTGTTATTGTTGTTTTTTAACGTTTATCTATTTTTGAGAGAGAGAGAGAGAGAGAGCAAGCAGGGGAGGGGCAGAAAGAGAGAGGCAGACACAGAATCCGAAGCAGGCTCCAGGCTCTGAGCTGTCAGCACAGACCCCAACGGGAGGGGGGGGCTCAAGCTCACGAACCTCGAGATCATGACCTGAGCTGAAGTCGGACGCTTAACTGACTGAGCCACCCAGGCGCCCCTAAAGTAGAGAGTTTGAATCTAGCTCTTTACCCCTTCTGATATCTGATCATTCACTATTCGATATGAATATCGACAAAAACCAAGAAAAACTCCGGTTCTTTGAAGGCAGCCACCCAACCCTGGCTCATCTCGGTCTACTCTTCCAAGTGGAGAGCAATGCTGTAATAGGCAGACGCTCCGTCATTTTGCTAAATTCACATAAACTGACAAAACACTCCCTCTGTGTACTGCAATCAGGTTTTTCTATAACTTGCTCCATTTACTCTCAGGTAATCCTCATAGCTTTCACAGGTGAGCAAACAAACGTCCAGAGAGGTTAACCAGCCAGCCTAACCAAAGTCACAAAGCTTGTGGCAGAAGTGACTGACTCTATGCCTCTCTTTTTTCCCCACTACACCCTGTCGCTTTGGGGAGGGGAAAAGAAAGGAGAGAGACTGACACTTCCCTGAGCACTTGTGAATAGGGCGACCCAAGGATGCAACAATGGCAAGAAGGACAGATCTTTTTTTTTTTTTTTTTCCAACGTTTATTTATTTTTGGGACAGAGAGAGACAGGGCATGAACGGGGGAGGGTCAGAGAGAGAGGGAGACACAGAATCGGAAACAGGCTCCAGGCTCCGAGCCCTCAGCCCAGAGCCTGACGCGGGGCTCGAACTCACGGACCGCGAGATCATGACCTGGCTGAAGTCGGAGGCTTAACCGACTGCGCCACCCAGGCGCCCCAAGACAGATCTTGAAATAAGGCCTCTTTACTCTTTCTCGGTGATGCTTAAAGGAAGCATCTGGCAAGGGGGGGGAAAGCTGAAATTATTGAGTAATCTGTGAACCTGAATTGCAAACGAAGTAGAGTTTCTCCCCTTTCGGCCCTTGATGGTGTGAAGAACAACGAAAGATACTAGCTGCAGTTCTGAGAAGACACTGCTGCCAGAATTGAGCGAGGGTGCCCGTAAATACCAGAATGAGCCGTTTTCCCCTCTTATCCCAAGCAGATATGCAATCTTGCTCTCAAATCTCACAGCCAGCAAAAGCTTCACCAAAGAAATCCACTGCAAGGTTTTCCTTAATTAATTGGACAATTGGAGTATATATGAGAGGAAACAGAAAACCATCTGGGGGGGAAATATGAACCATGTCACAGTTTGTTTTTCCCTAAATCACCCTGATTGACTTATAATCTCCCTCAATCCTAAAGCGGCAGACACTGCAAATCCACTGGGTATCACATTCTTGTCGGTTCTGCAAACAGCTTCACCCGTTTCAATTGCTTATTGCTGCTTTATCTGCTTTATTTCTCCTCCTTTCCTTGAGTCTTCGCCATGTTTCCCATCTCTGCTGTCTGGAAAATGGGGGGGGGGGGGGGGGGGGGGGGGACAGTGGCAGTAAGCAACGCATTCAAGTCCCAGAACGGAATGGTTCTGGACAGTGGGTATTTGGCTGGAGGAAAATCTTTGTCTTTTTTTTTTTTTTTTTTGGCTACAGAAATCTAACTTCTAACAGGCAGGCTTTTCAAGCTTGCAAAGTATGAAACTTTATGTGGAGCTGGGTTAAATGCAATTTTACCTGATTGTAGAAGGGTCAAAGCAGACAAAATACATTTAGCTCAGCAAACCCTTGGAAAAATATTTATATTATGCATAGCTCTGGATATCACCTTAAGAAGCACAAATCAGCATTCCGTCTTACTCCTTCCAGCCCCTTGGGTCTACCACCATCACGCCAATTTTACCTGTGACTAAACCCTGAAACGAAAAACAAATCCTGGTCAGGGATGAAAGTGTCAGCCAGAGCAACCCTGGCCTTGGAAATCGTGACTGTCTTCGGCCTGACGTCTTCTGGGAAGTCACTGGTTACTTCTGCTCGTTAGGAGGTCTCCTGAACAATATTCCACGGGTCCTACTCTGACAAAGTCCAAGGACATGATCAGATCCTTTTCCTCTTGACCAGGGAAGATGGATACAAGAGAAAAGGACAAAAGAAAAAAATAAAGGGCAGATGAGAAGGTCTGAAGGATTCTCTTTCTATCTTGGATAGTCTGCCAATAAGCTTTCCTAAGAGTTTGGAGTAAAATTTTGTATCTACTATGAGTTCTGGAAACGTCATATTTAAAAAACTAAGAAAAAACCTCCCACGTCCACTGAATCTTGATCAAGAAGTAAGTTTGGAGGTTGCATATGGTAATATGGTCAGAACACAAAATTGATGCCTGTTACCACCTATCTAGTAATATTTTAGCTTCTGCTCTTGCTCCCTCCAGGTTCACTGTCCCAGGAGTGGTCTTCCTAAAATGTTAGGTCAGACTATGTTACTACTCCCTCGCTTAAGATCCTCCAGTCACTCCCCTTCACACTGCCAATTCCACCCCAACTTCCTACCAAGGCCTACAAAACCCGGAGGAAATCTGGCCCTAACTGCGCTCTCTCCTCTCGCCCCAGCTGTGCTCGACCAGTTTTCTGCTCCTCGAATCTGTCAAGCTCATTCCTGCCTTAGGTCCTTTGCACTTGTCCCACCTTGCCCTTGGTCATTCTGAATGGCTGGTTTCCTCTTGTCATCCCCCACTGAGGCCTTCCCTGACTATCTAACCTAACGTGACTTCCCAGTCATCGTACATCACATCATTCTATTTTAATTCTTTATGTAACAGAGAATCACTACCGGCTTGCCGGTTTGTTTACTGCTTCTCCCTACACTGGGTTTGAGCTCCACAAAAGCAGACTCTGTCAGTCTTGCTCACTGCTATATACCCCATTCCCAGAGTCCAGAATATACCAAGCACTCAATAAACATTGAGCGAAAAGATGAACACATGAATTTTGCTTGGGAACAAATACAAACGCAGGTGAAGACATTCATTAATAGAAATGGGGAGGGATAAAAGTGATAGGATCCAGAAACTTACATAATAAATGCCTTTAGAGCAACTGAAAACCCACCAACGTCAGCCTCACCTGAGCAGCACAAATGCACTGCCAACCGGCCCAAGACAAACCACTAGAGAACTTCAACGTGCAATGTTTAAGTAGGGTTAGTTGAGTGCAAGAATGGGTATGGAAGGCAATTCCTGGCTCCACGCCAAAGCCACTTTTGTGAAACTCCTTCTACCAAACGGTGGCTCCTAGCCATTACGGCCAATATCATGGCCCAGCCACATTTCCACCTCCTCTGGTTGGGACACCTGCACACATCCTCCTGTGAAAGCCTCCCTTTGAGGCCACAGACAGTGCCTTGCAACTCTGCAGACCTTCCGGATTCTTCCCCCTCACAAGTGACTGCTCCCTTCTTCTCACTTCCACAGTAGCTGACACCTCTCACAACCGTTAATATTTTGCTTTGCGTGATCATTATTTATTTCATCTTTTTTTTTTTTTTTTTTTTTTTTAACTAGACATCTATCCTTCCATGTCTTATTTAGGTCCATTCCCTTCAAAAGTTTTTTTGAGTATTTGTTCAAAATGTTTTTTGAACATCTGTCAAAACGGGAAAAAAATGTTGAACTCAACAAATACTTACAAACATCTCGCTGCATGGCAGACGACACAGATCATTTTAGCTTGACATTTACTAGGAACTTAGTATGCACCAGGCATAATATCTTTATGAAGAGAATGGCCAGCATTTATTGGGTGTTTACTCAGTGTCAGACACTGTTCCAAAGAGTTATTAACTAGCATTTATTCCTCAAGTCGGTGCAACAGGCACTACTGTTACCCCCATTTTACAGAAGAAGAAACAAAATGCAGAGAGATTAGGCAACTTCCCCAAGGACACACAGTTGGTAAATGACAGACCTACCACTTTGGCCACTCCCTTGATGGGAATCACACCTCAGGAAAGACCAACCTACAGACAGATGTCCGGAAGCCAATGTGACAAATGCTAGGATATACAAAGTGCTAAAAGAACACAAATTCTGCTGGGGGGATGAGCCTTGAAAAATTTCAAAAGAGATAAGCTTTAAGCGGCTTTAAAGGATGACCGGGAGCATTCCAGGTAGCCCAGGAGAAGCAAGGCCTGCCAAGCTGAAGGCACATGTGAGCAAAGTCCTAAGACTTCTTCAGAGAGGGATGCCAGAGAATTGCCATCAAAGCAATATACCCTCACATTTAGAACTCCTCGGAAAAGATCCTATCTTCCAGGCTACCAAATCAATGCATTATGAAGCACAGATATTCACCTTTTGCATAAATAATAGCAGTGGATGTGAACCAAATGTTAAACCCCAAAGATCCCCAAGAATGCCAAGGCAGCACTCTCTCCCCACAAATGTGCTTGTCTATTGCTTAGGACTTCCAATTGGGAAAAAGACCAAGGCAATAACTGCAAACTGCACACCACAATAAATTCTGCTACATGCCCTCTAGCCTCTGTTCATGCAATTCCAGGCCTCTGATATTGGCCCCAAATTAAAACTACAAAGACAACTCAACCCTTGTAAAATGAGAATACTTATCAAACTTCTTCCTGGATGCAGCACGAGGGCAAAAAGAATAAATGAAAGACCACCCACCAGTTCGGCTCTGTTATTTACCGACGGCTCCTGACTGGCTGCAGACAAGCAAATAACATATAAGAGCCTAGGAATGTTCAACTGTGGTTCACACCAGCCCCACCAGTATAAAGCTATAAGAGTCAAAATCTTAAAATGATTATAATAAAAAGAAAAAAAAAAACACTAAACAAACAGAAAACCCTTTATAGCAGCTACCTAACGGCTCCCCAGACTGAGGATGAACTGTTTCTTTCCAAACAAACAATAAAATCTGCACGATCCAGCTTTTGTTGGTGGGCTTAGCAACACAGAAAACACAAAGGGGGCTTTTGTGTGAATTGCTGTTTCTGGGTACGTTTTACAGGCAGCAGCCAGGCTCGCTGCTCCTCTCTCGTCTCCCCTATTCACACAGGCAAAGGATGGTAATTAAAATCAGCCCAGGGACCAGGCAGGAAGCCTCAGTCGGGGCCACTGTAATTAACCTCTGGAAGGTAAGACCGCACAAATGACACTGTGGGGACACAGAGCAGGAGCAAGTGCCACAGCCTTCCTTCAGACGCTCCTCAAAACAAAAGGACAACCCAACATCATCCTTTTCTTTCTGCACAGTGGTTCAAAGGGAAAATAAAGGTCCCGAATTGTACAAAAGTGGCAGCTCGCTCTAGGAAGGAGCTTGAAAGAAAAATGGCACTAGAAATTTTCATCATACTCAGCCACAAATAGCCCTGCTGGACTCCAGCCTCACTCTCTGTAAGAGACAGTCCTTCATATCCAGTGGGTTCACAACCTCTTCGTTCACACCAAATGCCAGCAACAAGCATGGCACGTGGGAAATTTCTAGTGTCAAGGACCCCGAGAGAGAAAAAGTGAGGAGAGGGTGGGCAGAGCAGCAACGGGGTCTCAGAATCATTTGGGGCCCCAGTCCCAGCCATTCTGATTCAGTGGGTTTTGGATGGGGCCAGACTACACGCTTAACAAACACGCCGGTGCTTCTAACACAAGTGACAGCAGCGATCTTTGATAAACTGTAAACTGCATCAAGACCAGTACTTAACTAGCATCCTTAGCAGAAAGAAAAAACAAGACAACCGAAGACAACAGAGAGGAAGGAAAACTAACAGAGCCTTGAGGAAGCAGAGAGCTTGGCGGGTGGACGAAGCCCCGCTGGTGTCAGGGTCAGCGGCTGGACTAGCTCCCTCCTGGACTGGCCAGCTGTGGCACCTTCCTAGTCTTGGAGGCCTCTGTGATCACTGATGAGGGAGAAGCTGGTGTGGCGAGACAGGACACGCAGGCTCCCATCTCGGCTGTTCAGGGCCTGGCCAAGTGACTCAGGAGAGGGCTGCGCTTCTGCATCTGGGTCACCTCACGTGTAAAGTGAGGTGCTGAGAACAGATCGGTTTAACTCACAAATAAACTCCTTTCGACTGTCTGCTGCCTGGAAGATTCCGAGGCCTTGCCCAGGCGTCACAAAAAAGGTGCACAGAAATCCACCGGCCCTGCCTCTACGGGCATCCAACTCTGGCTGGATGAGTTGGAAGGTTTGTTCTTGCTTTTAACATTCTCCGGTTCCCTGTCTGTAAAATCATAATGGTATCTGTCCTCGCTGGCGCTTGGAGAGAAGAAATATCTGTGAAAACTCTTTGTGAAAAGGTCAGTAGCACCACAGTTAGGGGTAGAAGAACAGAAACACGGAGTCAAAGAGAACACAGGTTCCAATCCCAGCTGTGTGGCCACGGGCAAGTCGTTTCGCCTCTCTAAGCCTCGGTGTCACAGCTGGAAACGGGAATAGTGGCTGTTAATACCCATCTGAGAGGGTACGGTGAGGATCACGTAAAGCGAAAATAATGAGAAAAGGCCTGCCTACAGCAGATACTTAACAAACGCTAGGCCTCTACAACCCCTAGCAACCCCCTCCACGCAGTTCCAAAGAACAAAGTACCCCACAAGCTGCACTGCCAATGTCGGACTCTCCTCCGGCAGTACAGCCTTCCCACAGAGCTCCCACCCACCTGGCTGCCACCACGGACGCAATGGTGATGACGGCCAACACCTTACACACGCCTGCAGAACCCCAGCCGGATGTGCAACTTACCAGAGCATCGATGAGTACTTCCGCTCCCTCTTCACTCTCGTGGAGGGTGTCTATATCTGTTAATTCCTGAAGCAAATCAACCACAGCTATGGACACATGTGAAGAGCGTTAAGGGAATCACGTACATACTGAAACCCTACTGACGTTTTATTAAAATCTGTGCTTCCCTTCGGTTTCCTTGTCAATCATTTTATTACCATTCACCCTTAATACACTGTTGTTTTATTAACATCTCTTCAACAAGGTTCTACTCACAGTGGGTGTTCAGTAAATGTTGTTAACCGGCTCAGTCTTCTTCCTTCTGCTGCCTTCCTGGTCACGTATTCCAGAAGTTCGTTTTCCCAAATTTCAAACTTTCAAATAGATTGCTTAGGAGGTTGCTTTTCCAGGGAGAAATAGGCCAACACCCTTCACCCTATCACAGAATTTACATTCTTGGAACTCAGTATAATCTGAACTACCCGTACAGTTCACCTTCGAAGGCGGTAATGATTTCTGAGATGAGATGGCTGGTGTTTACCGAGAGGTCCGCAGAGAGCAGGGCATGGCAAAATCAGTTTCAAGATGTAGACGGAAGGCTTTACGCTGGACTGCACTACACATCCCCACGTGGGGCTCCCTCCCCTCAAACACCGAGCTGCTATGGACACAAAAGGAAGAACGACGAGAATTAAACAAAGCGAAGGCGAAAATACAAGGAGGAAAATATGCACGAGAGAAAGAAACATGAAAGAGGGAAAAAAAGGAGTTATGTTTGGAAACTGGAAGGCAGAACTAAATAAACTAAGTTTCCCTTCCCTCACCCTGGAAACTCTCTCACACATACACACAGATGACCTATGTTTCTGCGGTGAAGAAAGCACTGTGATGGTGACAAAGGCAAATCTGTTTTTCATTCTTGGCCTCAGTTCCCCCCTCTACAAAAAGAGGAAGTTCAATAATCAGAGACATTTAGAAAATTATACACCACAGGCAATTGCCAACGTGTAACAAATAAAACACAGACGTCCTGAAAAGGGGGCCATCAACTCGGAAATCAGGAATGATCTGCTAGAAGAAGAATGGTCAGAAACCAGTAACTAAAAACGATGAGGGCAGAGGGGCCAGAAAGCAGAGCCACAGATGTAAAAGCCAAGAGACTGGAATATACAAAGGCACATGAAGAGGACAAGAAAGAGCATCAGGGAAGGGAGGGGAGGACAGAAGAGAGGGAAGAGGAAAGAGAAAGTCAGACCTAGAATTATATGCAAATAATATTTTGAAAGAATAACCTAATAGCCGCGTGCAGGGTGCAGTGCACTAAAGCACTGAGTGCCGGGTGCGGGGATGGGCAAATGGAAAGCAGGATGAGCAGAGAGCTGGAGGGTGAGGGTTGGGCAGGGAGCCAGGGCTGGAGGAGAAGATACCACACACAACAGTCCAGGGCGAGACAAGGTCAGCATCAGGGCAGTTTCACTAGAACTGGTAAGAAAAAAATAAAAGGAAAGATACAGGACATGGTAACAAGAAGGATAACACTTGCTGACCGCCCACTGAAGTTCCAGGCATTTTATGAACATCTTTTGTGGAAAGAAAAGCTATTGGAAGGTTTGTCTTACTCATGTAGAACGGACCAGGCGACCATCACACGTAAGTAATTAAGCTGCGTCGTCTTCTTCCTCCACTCTTTAAAGTGATATTTACCCCAAACACCAGAGTGCTATGAAACTTACTATGCGTCAGAGCTTAAAGGTCTTTGGACAAAACTCCTTGATGTGTCTCGTCTTCATCAACAAAGCAACCAGAATGCGGTTGACACAGAAGACCGCGTTATCAAACTTGACATACAGTAAACCAAAATGCGGAAGTTGTCTGCGGTAATTTTAAAAAGCAAAACCTGGGGCGCCTGGGTGGCGCAGTCAGTTAAGCGTCCGACTTCAGCCAGGTCACGATCTCGCGGTCCGGGAGTTCGAGCCCCGCGTCGGGCTCTGGGCTGATGGCTCAGAGCCTGGAGCCTGTTTCTGATTCTGTTGTCTCCCTCTCTCTCTGCCCCTCCCCCATTCATGCTCTGTCTCTCTCTGTCCCAAAAATAAATAAACGTTGAAAAAAAAAATTAAAAAAAATAAATAAATAAAAATAAAAAATAAAAAGCAAAACCTGGCTATCGAATTAACCCTAGAAACCCCGGGGCCACCCCTGACTAGGAGGAATTAGTGGTAAAGACTGCGGTAGCCACCACCGTCACAGCCACCGTGTCTGAGAGTCATCATTATGCTAAGCGCTGGGCTACCGAATCCTCACAACAGCATTATAAGCGTGATATCCCCGTTTTACAGACAAGAAAGCTAACGCTCAGAGCGGTTAAGGACCTTAGCTAAAGGTCACTGCAACAGTAAGGGAGAAGGTTAGGTTCATCTGATTCCAAAAATGATGCTTTTGCCACCACACTTCGTAACACGGCAC
Organism: Prionailurus bengalensis; assembly: GCF_016509475.1. Taxonomy (NCBI): domain Eukaryota; kingdom Metazoa; phylum Chordata; class Mammalia; order Carnivora; family Felidae; genus Prionailurus; species Prionailurus bengalensis. The sequence goes on from NC_057354.1 coordinate 21,921,715, forward strand.
AGGGGAACACATGCCAGGTTTAAACGGGGCTAAGTTCTGGTAAATTCGAGCTACTGATCCTACTGTAATGACACTGTCACGTATCTCCAACAAAAATTATTAAAAGTCTCAGGAAAAAAATAAGATGCTGAAAACTCCCCGCTCATCCTCCTCATCTAAGAAACTCCCAAATATATTCTCTTGAAAAGTTCTTACATATGCGATGTAAAAACTGTATTATCTATTCACATGCTTATTTAATATGCATGACATTTGATCTATCTGTCTATCTATCTACCCATCCATCCATCCATCCACCCAATGTAGAGTCAGACACCTATGGGACAGGAATATGAATCGGGCAAAACAACAACAACAATAACAACAAAATAAAGAATATAAATCAGGCATGTAGTTAAGTACTATCATTATATCCCTTGAATAACACCATGCATAACTAAGTAATTATTAACTAGTATGCGATGACTGTTAATTAAACAAGAGCCTCAAGAGACAGGTGGGGGACACGTGAAAAGAACAATGATGAAGAGTCAGAGCAAACACACAGAACGGGGTCATGTCATATTCATCTTTGGTTCACATCTTCAGTGAACTGAATTCCCCCCAAATTATCACTAGCCATGTAATCTTGTTCAAACCCCTTTACTTCCTTACAGCTTAGTTTCCTCGCCTGTCAAATGGTGGCAAATGGTCTCTGCCCAGCCCATCTCTCTGAGTAGCTAGAAGGAACAAGTTAGGGCATGTACATCGAAGGCCAAGGAAATCAAAGTACTAAGAAAATATGAAAGCATTTTATAAGAAAGACTGTTAGTCAAGTCTTCCCACAGAATGGCCAAAGCCCTCACTGTTGCCTTCACTCTTCCCCAAAGCCTTGAAAATCTAAAACGTAAGCTAACAACAGCATGGTCTCCCTTTCTGGGTCACAATGGGTTGGAAGATCTAATTTTATATTTCAGCTGTGCAACAGACATTCAGATTGATCAAGTCCTTTTTCAGCCTCTAAGGTCTTATGGGCCAGGTATCATATTTTTCTTTGATTAGTCTTAATACCATGCTCACAAATGTGTCACGTTAAGCCTAAGAACTTTTCTTAAAAAGGAAAAAAAAAAAAATTGACAATGGTGGTGGTTTTATATAGGACAGGATAAATGTCTAACTTTTATCAAGAAAAGTCGTTTCTAAAAATGTTCCAGTAGTTATTTCCCTGCCTACTCTCCTGCCTCAGCTGAGAAGTCAAACACAAAACCAGTTACCAGCTACCAGGTCTGGTAAACATCTCATCAATTCCACCACTAACTGATTTTACGTAAATTCCTAACTTTCACCAAAGAACATTTCAGCAAGGCAGTAATGAGTCCGTAATTGTAATCATCACCTCCCAGGTAATGTAGTATGACCCGGAAGACAGAGGTCATCTGAAGACTGAAAGTGGAATGAAAACCCGAACTAAAGACAGGCAGGCAGACTCTCAATTTGGATGAGAAAATGCAGCGTGGTCTGCCGCCCATCCAGCATTTCTTCACAGGCCGACTCTGGGCATGGGTGATAGGTTTTTCCACTGTAGTTACAATTTCATTTCACAAGGTAAAAGGCTCTCCCGTCCAAGTATAATAGGAAAACAGAGAGCCTGTCTCTCTGTGAATTACTAAAACACAGTTTTTGATAGCCTATTTTGTCATGTCGAGTAGAAAGGCCACCCCACACACTCCCTCTGTACCTGTCCACTACTGGGGCAGTAAGCTAGAGTAATAAGAGGTGACATAGAAAAGGCCAGCTGGGCACAAAATGGTCCACAATACAGCAGCTCTTGGAAAAAGAGGGGTATTTACATCTGATTGGGTTTTTTTGTTTTTTGTGGTTTTTTTGGCATGATCCATGTAGTTTTGGTACAGAAACTGAGCATTAATGTCATTAATCTCCAGTGAGACAGGTCCATAAGGAGAAAATTTATTAAAAAAAAAAAAAAAAGATTAGAACAAGATGGTAGTAAGCAGATGGGTTTTTTTAAAAAAGTCATTTCATGAAGGATTCCTTAAGAAAAATGAACAGTACAGTATAGATTCAGAGTATATAATTGATTTAATGCAACAAATGTGGGTTTTTATAAAAAATTTTTTTTCCTTTTGTTCCTAGACTAGGACAGTGAGATATGGCTCAATTAATGCAGATGAGTTTCAAAACACAGACAAAATGGTCTTTTTCTCCTTTTAAAACAGTTGGCACAGGGGCGCCTGGGTGGTACAGTCGGTTAAGCGTCCGACTTCAGCCAGGTCACGATCTCGCGGTCCGTGAGTTCGAGCCCCGCGTCCGGCTCTGGGCTGATGGCTCAGAGCCTGGAGCCTGTTTCCGATTCTGTGTCTCCCTCTCTCTCTGCTCCTTCCCCGTTCATGCTCTGTCTCTCTCTGTCCCAAAAATAAATAAACGTTGAAAAAAAAAAAACTAAAAAAAAAAAAAAAAAACTAAAAAAAAAAAAAAAAAAACAGTTGGCACAGAACGACCTAGAAAAAACCTGTACTCTTAATTCTCTCCCAATCCTAGATCAAACTAATATGAGGGAGAAAATGCACTCATTCAAGATGCACTAAGGACCTACTAAATGCTAATGGGCACTATTATGCCACAGGGGAGATGCCCAAAGCAGGCTACCACCACCCACATCTTCCAGGGGTAAGATATTCACCTAAACTCATAAACAAGATCAAAGGTTACATTAAGAGGTCCTTTTCCTAAATTGCCACTTTGGCACTTTTAACGTAACCTGACTTTCTTCAGAGCATATTTAAATGGCCTTAAATATGGGAGGCTTATCAGTGCAGATTATCAGACATGTCAGCCTACTGATGAGAAAAAGAAGTACCTTCCTTTCAGGGTAGTTTTGATTCTGGAAATATCAAGATGAGAATAGCTTCCAGCAAAACAACAGCTCAAGAGACGCATGTCTTGTTAGACAGTGCTTGCAGGAAAGCTCTGGAGCAACAGCCGACTCCCTCCCAGTCCAATTAGAAGAAAGCCCCGAGGAGGCTCAGACCCTTCCCAGCCCTAGTCCTGCTCATGAACATGGGGACTCTGACGCAGAGCCCCCCTGACTACTGCACACACCCTCCAGGATAATATGGGATGCTGCACTCAGTTTGCTCCACTCTAGCTTTCTCAGACCCAAACTGCTCAAATTCAATTGATCCCTGCTGGTCTAAAAAAACCTCTGCTCTTTATTTTCCAGTTCCCACAGTAATTCCTCACAAAACCCAACGGGACAACTTCCCAGGTCTTCCTGGCTTTATAGAGTCTAAGAAAACTAAGCAGTAATTTAGGGAAGAATAGTGCTAACGACCACTCCCTAAAATTATCCCAGACCAAAAAAAAAAAAAAAAAAACCAAGCTGTCCCATCAGCACCAAAAATCTCCTCTATAACTAACAAATCTCTCCCTTCCTGCATATTAGCATGCAACTCACTGTAATAATGCCTGAAGTTAACATTACAATGAGGCCACATTTTTCTCAATCACCAAAGTCTGAAAGCAGACTTTGGATAAATGTGGTTTATTCAATACATACATATATATATATATATATATATATATATATATATATATAAATTATATATATGTTATATAAATATACAATTGTATAATAAATATACAATTATATATTTATGTAACTTATATATAATTTATATATAATATAAATACAACTTAAATATAAAATATTTATATATTTGTATATAATATACAAAACATATATATTACATATAAATATTATAAAAATAATATAAATATATAACATGTTTATATAATTTATATATAACTTACACATCATATATATATACACATACACATATATGTATGTGTATATATATATATATGTATATATATAAAAGAATAGAGCACTTACCAGGGAAGCAGTAGTGGTGATTTTTTTTGTGGGGGGGAGGTGGGAGGGGAAGGGGAATCATGAGCCTGATGTCCTGGTAAGTTTCTAGTGACTACAGGAACATGTCAGCTCCCAGCATGTGAGGCATGGCAATTTCCACTGCCAAGATACAGACCATGAAAATAAACTTGAAACACACTCTAATCTCCACATCTGTCAAAAGCTTACCCATCTCCAATACCCAATTCCCTAATCACCCCCAAGCCAGAAGTGACTCATACCTCAGAACTCCAATGGCATTTCCTGAGCACAATACTCCAAGGGCACTTACCGTGCATAGCAAGTAACTTGTAAGTGAGTAAGTGTTTTTGCTATCGACTGGAGTTATTATTTCTTGCTTCCCCAACAGCACCCAATAGGGCTTATCACAAAGAGGAGAAACCCAGTAAATGCCGTGATCTACCATAAGGACTTTAGAAAGAATTGCCCTGAGTTGTCACTCAAACTGAGAATGCAGCTAAAGACATACAAAAATAGGATACTTATGGATGTTGGGCTGTGGTGAATTATTTTTTTGTTGGTGGTGGTAAAAGGGGTGATGAACCACCATCTGGGGTTTTTATCTTCCCCTTGTTTCATTCTTCCTTGTTCCTTTAGGCAAAATGAGTAAATATGGCTTACACTGGGCCACAAAAACTGTTTGTTTAGCAGTACCTTAAGAAAATATCTTTAAATGTAACTTTGATTTTATGATTCTGTTGAAACTCCAAAAGGTTCACAAAAAAGGGGCTCTACACATATTTAAATGACTTACTTCAAAGGAAAAAGCAGTAATTCTAAAAGGCGGTAGCTGTTGGATCCCACCTTGCCTTCCCTTCTAACACAGTCAGAGTGACTCTCCAAAGCTGTGTGAGAGGTATGCCCCTCCCTCTCAGCCCCTCGTCCCCAGAGGTGCTCTTCACAGACCAGAATTCCACTCGAGGGCCTGCTGGGCTCCAGCCTCTGGGGGGGGGGGGGGCAGAGATGGGGCCCAGAAGCGCTGACAAGCCCTCACCAGCAGCAGCGATGCAGAGCGCCAGAATAAACTCTGAAGCTGCCTCTCACGGTTGAAAGCACGAGGCACAAGCTGTCGTCTCGCATCCTCTGCTCTTAAGGTTACAACAAACCAGCCTCTGATCCAATTAAAATCCCTATAGTTTATGTTTTCTCAGAGAAGGACAAAGGCAAAGATGACCTGAGCTTGTGGGGGGCATGACCAGCCACGTATGGTCTTGGTTGATAAATGAAGAGTTAAAAAAGATGAAAAATCTAAGCCATGACTGCCATGAAATTGTTCATTCACGGTACGGTGTTTCGGGCAGTTACAGCTGTACAACAGTAAATTGTTAACAAGCGTCTCCTGAAGAAAAATCTCCATTCTAGACCACAGGTAAGACAAGACGCAGGGTGCAAGGCTATGGGGAGACCCACCGTCCCGAAACGGGAGAGGATGCATCAGTTGCAAGTCAAGAGGGCCTACCCTTTCCTGAAACCACTTTCAAGAAAAACTGTACTTTGAGGAGGATGACATTTCCCCTAATTGCTTTAGCTAATTAAAATTAGGTAATTAAAAAATTTCAAATGCACTTTAAATTTGATGTAGGGCATAATTAAAAATCAGATTTAAAAAAATATCATTAGGGCAGTAGGGTGAAGGCTGGCATACTAGAGGGGGAAAAATGCAGCCTGGCTCTCAAGAAAACAGGAGGGAAGTGGCAGTCTGTCAAAGTTATTATAGGGGGACTTGTTTTTTCCCTTTTTAAAGACCAGAACTTAACAACTTGGAACATCTGTGCCCTTGCCTTTCCCAAGTATGCCGATGTCGAACAGCGCTCTCGCGTCAGTCTTCTCCCCAGCAGGAACCAGCCTGGTGAATCAGCAAAGTGTCAGCATCTTCGGAAGGCTGCTACTATTAGAATTAGCAGGGATAGAAGAAAGAATGAGGGCCGTGTCTGCAGAGACAAACTTGGTGCGGCGTGTGTGAACACACAAGGGAGCAGACGACTGGGCGAGGCCGTCGGGGACGTGGCAAGTCGTCTGAGGAGAGGACTCACAGGGCGCTGGAGAGAGCACTGGGCTGGACATCAATCAGGGGCCTAGAGTGCCAGCCTCAGCCTCAACAGTTGGCTGTCCGACATCTGGACCTCAGATGCGTCACTAAAGAAATAAAGAAGGCACTGGGTTAAGTCATCTCTAAGGTCTGTTTAGATTCAGAAAATCTACCATTCTGTAGGTGAGTTAAGATGTGAAGTCACAACTAGAACTCTCCCTCACCGACACTGTGAGGACTAGTTAGTACCTTGAATGGGAACGATCAGATGGTCGATACCCAAATATGTGTTTCTTGCCTGATGCTGCTTGATAATCCAGTATAGTCCACTGTTCCTCAGAGTCTAGTACAGTGCCTGGTACATAATAAAACACTCAAAGCATGTCTACCGAATGACTTCATGAGACCCTATACTAAGCTTACCCAGAAACACGCTAATTGACCAGGGTTCTCATACAACCCACAATTCAGCAGAAAACCCTGGGGAACCCACTCATCAATCTGAGGACTTACGGAGTGATTCTTAATACTCTCAAACCTAACATGAAGTATCAGAAATGGTTTAAGATCACCCTTCAAGAAGCCTGCATTAAAATTATTCCCTGATTTATTTCTATGAGAAATATCAGGCAGGAAAGAACCTAGTCAGACATGCTCTCAGGAGAGAGATTACCAGAAAGATGAAAATAACATGAAGCAGCAGCAGATTCCCCGTGAATATCACTCAGGCAGACTAACTACATTTGTCTCGTACTTTCGGAAATCTGGATTCAAATAGAACAACTATTGGAAGAGAATTTACTTTAATGAACATATCCCCGACCACAGGCACATCAAAAACCGACTGCAGAAAGCTGCTGCACATCTGAGAGCAAAGACAAAGTATAAGATGGTTTTGGAAGTCACGGTTCAGAGTCAGTTAAAAGTAACATCTAGTAAGTGCCTACTGTGTATCAGAAACTGCTTAGCCCTTAACATCGTCTCCTTTAGTACTCTCAGTAACACTGCAAGGCAAAAGTTATTAACTCCACTTCTGCAAGTGCCAATAGTGAGGGCTGCAGGGGCATCAAATTTCACACAAGAAATGAAGCTGGGAGCCAAACCTGGATCATCTGTTTGGATCTAATGCTCATTCAGCAAACAGTAAATGTTTCTGTGCACTGAGCCTGTTTTAAGGAATAGGGGTTGCAGCAGTGGACAAAAGAGATTAAAATCCCTGTCTTCCTAGACATTCCAATGTGCTTTCTACCACGGTTCACTGCCTCCTCTGGTCTCAAATCCGCTGGGCCGCCTGTTAGCAGAATGATGTCTAGATCAACAGATTCAGGTCCTATCCGGCCTTGCCGCTATCATGGGCCTGGAAATCAAGATCCTGAGAAATTAATGCTATTAAGGTATGAATAGATACATCATGATGAATTCCAGCACTAGCAAGAGAAAACAGGACAATTAAGGACTGCCCAAGATGTATTCGTAGATAAAAAACAGGTTTTCAAATGAGTAAAGAGCAGCGTGTTTCAAGACCAGAGGTAATTAGAATGAAAACAGAACACCAGACGTGACAGGAGACATCAGCAGAGACAGACAGAAGAGAGTAAACAGCATTCCCCCACCATGTCAGCCTTCCTACTGAGGACAGATCTGAAAGGATATCTGTATTATCGTGTCCAAGTAACCCAAGAAGAGACTGCACAGCATTCAGCTCCACCAGCAGGTGGTACAGGTCTGGCATGGTGGCCACCACGTGCATCTCCTGAATGATGTCATTTAGGTCCAGCTCGGATTCCATAAACCTAGGAGAGGAAAACAAGACAGCATCAGTGAAAGGAAAGCAGGGAAGAGCAAAGAACAACATAATCCAGACAGAGAGACAATCTGTCAAAGTGTCTGCAACAGACCAACCAGGAAGTACACTCATCCAAACATCATACTGTCACACAATTTCCTGGAGAAATCGATTTCCTCATTACAAAAATCAATCTTGGATTCAGATCTCATTACAGGGTTCCCCTTATTCTTGTAGTCACAAGTTGCCTTTTAGAGGCTCCTGAAGCATTCTGTAGCATTAAGTGATCTGCCCACCAGCAGACGAGCTGTGGATGAGCTACCGTCACCACTCGGTGTGGCAATCCACTATGCTGCCCTGACACAGTTATCCTACTAATCTGGAAAAAGTTTCTCTTACCCGCCACTTCAGATCAAGGGCCAATTATTCCCCTTCCCCACAGGAAGATACCGAGATTCTGCTGCCACCCAAAAATACCCTCTCTTCCTCCAAACCCCCTCCCTTCAGTCCTTCAGTGAGCCGACTAGGGGGCAGACCCAAAAGTAAAGCAGATCTCGTCTCTGGCATCTGTAATCACCACCACACCTTATGCAGCATGATACGTCATTCACATTTTCACACCTGAACCTTTCAACAAACCTATGCCCAGGCGCTAAGTACAAAACTTCTCTGCATTTGCCTCTCCCTGCCTTCCCTTAGTGTTTGACATATAAGAAATGCCCACTAAGCCTTTGGTGAACAAGATAGGAAGCTTTGTTCCGAGGAGGAAGGGAGCCAATCCATGTAAAGCAGCTGAACAACACCTGACTGAGAGTAACTGAGGGGCAGCAGCTCCAGACTCTGGAGCCAGATTGCCTGGGTCTGAACCTGAGTTAGCCGCTTACTTCACTTCTCTGTGCCTCCGTTTCTCATCTGTAAATAAGATGATAGTTACCTATTGTTCCTGTAGGAACGAAAGGGTTCCTGTAACGAGTCAATGAATAAGCACATATAAAACACTTAAGAGGCGCCTGGATGGCTCAGTCAGTTAAGTGTCTGACTTCGACTCAGGTCATGATCTCACAGTTCGTGGGTTCGAGCCCCGTGTCGGGCTCTGTGCTGACAGCTCGGAGCCTGGAGCCTGCTTCTCATTCTGTGTCTCCCTCTCTCTCTGCCCCTCCCTGGCTCGTGCTCTCTTTCGCTCTCTCTCAAAAATAAATACGCATTAAAAAAATTTTTCTAAACACTTAAGAAAAAGTGCCTGACATATAAAAAGCACTCTACGTTTGCTCTCATTTGTTCTTTTCCTGATACTACTATTATTAATATGTCTATCTGCCCTTCTAGAATTACATCTTTTGTCTCTACATATCCACCGATGCCTGCTTAATTAAAATGAGGCCATAAAGAAAAGGAACATAAGCCGGGACTTTTGAAGTCATATAGGCCTCATTCAGACGCCTGCGTGGCTGGGCTCACACTACCTCTCCAGAAATCTGGACTCTGTGAGGAACAAAATCTGGAGACTATAGTTCTTTAAAACATGCCTGTATTTCAGACAATATCCCTTACCATTGTTTTTTCCCATTACTTTTTTTATTCATGACATTTATAGATATATTTTCTAATTATAAAATACTTTTTATAAAAAACTGGGAAAAGAAAGATAAGCTTTCTTTTTTTAAATTTTTTTTTTTCCAACGTTTATTTATTTTTGGGACAGAGAGAGACAGAGCATGAACGGGGGAGGGGCAGAGAGAGAGGGAGACACAGAATCGGAAGCAGGCTCCGGGCTCTGAGCCATCAGCCCAGAGCCTGACGCGGGGCTCGAACTCATGGACCGCGAGATCGTGACCTGGCTGAAGTCGGGACGCTTAACCGACTGCGCCACCCAGGCGCCCCAAGATAAGCTTTCAAAAGGTAAACAGACATCGCCCATTATCTTACTGACCAGAAATAACCACTGCTAATACTCTGGTAGGTTTAAGCAATTTTTCTTAACTCCCAGCCTTTTCCTCCCCCCGAAAGCAGCCCACATAGTATATGGTTCTATACTCAATTTTTGCGGTTGTTAACATAGGCTGAACAATTTCCCTTATGAAACATTCTTCTACACCAGGAAAAGCCAGTATCTGATGCTGCTGTCAGTCCTTCTCCCGTGGCAAAACCCATCTCTGAGCCCAGCACTCTTCCCTGCTGAGCCCAGACATGACTTCAGAATCCTTCTCAACACAGCGCTCCAAAAAGAGACCAGCAATCAATCCCAGTGTGGGGGTAGGAGATGAAGCCATCTGAAATTCCTAATCTAAATAATACCTTTTAGAAAAAGCTACATGGTATTCCCTTGCATGGATCTATCATCATTTATTTTACCAATCCCCCTTTGTCAGACATTCAGATCGTTTCCAATCTTTTCCCTCACAACAAATGACACTAGGATGCATGTATTCATAATTACTGCGTTAGGGTAAATTCCCAGGAAGGTGCCCAGTCAGAAAGTGTGCATAACTTAACAGATTTTGCTACAGCCCGCTGGAAAGGTACCAACAGTGTGTGAAGTGCCTGTTCCCCCCGCCCCCCTCAAAACCGGTTTTACTTAAAATCTCCTCCAATTTGAGATGAGAAATATAACTTATTTTTTACTTTGCATTTCTGATACTAAGACAGTTCAATTTTTGTTAATGTTTACTGGTTGTGTTTCTTCTTTGATCATTTTTATATCAGGGTGCTCATCTAATTTGTCGATTTGTAAGCACTCTATATTAAGGAAATTAACCTCTGCTATATGTTGCAAAAAAAAACCAGAGAAAGATATTTGCCCTTTGATTTGTATATTGTGCTTTTTAAAATAAAAGTTTTTAGGGGTGCCTGGGTGGCTCAGTCGGTTAAGCATCCAACTTCAGCTCAGGTCATGCTCTCACGGTTCAGGAGTTCGAGCCCCCGCATCAGGCTCTGGGCTGACGGCTCACAGCCTGGTGCCTGCAGCCCGCTTCAGATTCTGTATCTCCCTCTTTCTGCCCCTCCCCAGCTGGTGCTCTCTCTCTCTCTCTCTCAAAAATAAACAAGCATTAAAAAACAAACTTTTTTTTAAGTTCTTAAAAGTCTAAGTCATCAAATCTTTGCCTTTGTGAACTCTATTTCACAGGTAGCCTGAGCAAGGTTTTTCCCCTATGCGAAGATCGAATATATTTTATGATATACTGCTTTTATGTTTGTACATATTTAAATGTTTGGGAGTAAATAATTCCAAGATACACTTTAGCATATGATATGGAGCAAAGATCTAACTTTATCTACTGCTAGTGTTTGGCCGGTCGTCCCAATGCCATAATCTATCCTTTTTCCACAGATCTGAAGAAATGCCACCTTTACCATGCACTAAATTTTAATGTGTCCTCTAATCTTTTTATGGGCTTTTCACTCCATCTCAGAGACTGGTTTACAAATTCCTGAGCCAGGAAGGACCACACTTCCACATTATTACAGTCTATTTTTCTCTGTTCCAGCAAAATATTCTGTTTTTCTTCTTTTCCAACACTTCCTTGTCTATTCTCAACCTGCTTATTATTCCAATTTCAAAATTATTTTTCTCAAGATTCTCCCCATACCACTTTTTTTAAGGCTCCCTCCACTGTGCTTACAAGCACAGATCACCCTTCCAGGTCACTAGGTTCCCTATCACCTAGCGTGTGGAAGCCAAGTGAGAATCACGATGTGGGAGAGCTGGTGCAGAATCCAGACAGTGGGCAGTAGATCTGTATCATCTCTGAACCTAACAGGCTCAGCAAACCTCTCAGGCTTACAGGCCTTACATGCGTGCTTTTAAAAAATCTAATTTGTAGGGAGTAATGTGACAAAAGATTTTTACTGGGAAGAACTGGCAAGGGCACTAAACAGTACTAAACAACGTCATGTGGAGTACAAGGAAATGATTTGGGGACCTGGGGATAATCAGTGAATGAATGTCAGCCTGGAGACAAGCCTCGGGGGGGATCCTGCAGGGCTCCGCTCCCTCCTTAGGCTTGTTTTTGAGGAACAACTTGGTGGTGAAGATACATAAACAACAAACTTAACAAATGTCATGTAACGCAAAGCTTATGGAGACAAGGAACGCGGCAGATGACAGAATCAATTCAAAAAGTTCCTAACAGGCAATAATGATGGGCCAAATCCAACAGGAGGAAAATTACCCAGGATCCACACAGAGCGCCGCACTGAACCACAGAGCCACACAAATGCACACAGTGAGACACATACAGCTTAGTAAGAGCACATGTGTAGAAAGGACAAGATGGTTTCAGTTCACTGTAACCGCGATACAAGTCAGACCATGAGAGAGTCCTGCCAGGACAGAGACTCCTTCTCCTTCATCTCCGGACACCCAGCGCCGGGCACACTCCCTGGTCCACTACAGAAATTTAGCAGATGCCTGGCAAAGGAGGGAGCAGACGAAAGTGGCCGCCACAGTGCAGCTGTGGTTTTTGCCTGCTTAAAAGAAGATACTGCAGGAGTTACCACGCAGGGGCACCTGGGTGGCTCAGTCGGTTAAGCGGCTGACTTCAGGTCATGATCTCGCAGTTCATGGGTTCGAGCCTCGCATCGGGCTCTGTGCTGACAGCTCAGAGCCTGCTTCAGATTCTGTGTCTCCCTCGCTCTCTGCCCCTCCCTTGCTTGAGCTCTCTCTCTGTCTCTCAAAAAATGAATAAAATGTTTAAAAAAAAAAAAAAAAAAAAGAAGAGTTACCATGCAGATCAGATGACCGTTAAAGTCCATGACATCTCTTATGGGAACCATGCTTTATTTAGGAGGGCTATGGAAACTAATTCAGGTAAGATTATAAGGAGTCGAGATATCCTCTCATAAGAGAATGTGCTGAAATTCTTTTTCATTCTGAGCTGAAATCTTAGAAATCACAGTTGCCAAATGATGTCTTTGTAAAGTCAGGCGTCTCTATAAAGTCAGATCCTTGTCACTGGGGGTAATTAATAAAGAATGATATGGAAAAAAAAAATCAAGAAGAGAGAATGGGCTGCAACTTTCAGTCCCTTCCAACTTGGAAATTCTTCCAATTATGCAGTTTTTTTTTTTTTTTTTTTAAGCTATACTCCTAGAGAAGGGGGGGGAGGAGGTGATGAGAGGGGAGGGAAGGGGAGGGTAAGGGAGGGGAGGAAGGGAAGGGAATCCCAAGCAGGCTCTGCCCTGTCAGCGCAGAGCCCGACGCAGGGCTTGAGCTCACGAGCGGTGAGATCATAACCTGAGCCAAAGTCAGACGCTTAACTGACTGAGCCACCCAGGCACTTCTCCAAATATGCACTTTTAACCCAAAATTTTTCAGTTAGGAAGTCATAAATTTATCAAAACAAAACACACAAAACAAGCAAAAAGTCAACTGTGAGTAGGGAAACATCACAGAAATGTCACTGCGGTCCAGTATTCCTTAAGTAATGACCTGGAGTGGGAAATGCCTGCACTTGGGAGTGAGACTGACCTGGGTCAGCCCCACTATTTGTAGGACGTGTAACCAAGAGCAGTGTGTCAACAAGCATTTGTGGGGCATATACTAGGTACCAGTCACTGTGCTAGGTCCTGAGGATGTAACAAATAACAAAACAATCCCAGCTGCTGTCTCCATGGAGCTTCTAGCCAGCCACAAATATAAACAATCTATACAATGCAATTCCTTGTAAGGATGTCCAGTGCTGACCAAGAGAACTGTCACTGGAACACAGAGCACAGGGCCCCAATCTGGTCAAGGGAGGCAGAGATATTAGGTAGCCTATCTCTAAACTTCAACTCCCTTAAACTTCCTAGCTAAATTATAGTGAGGATTAAAAGAGATAATAAATATAATATGACTAAGGACAGTTGGCACATAGCAGATGCTCAATAAATCTAGGCACCCTCAAGTCTGCTCTGCTGTAACAAAGAAAATGTTCTTCTCTTTTTGCTGACCAAGAACCGGCCTACTCATTTAAAGTGCACACTATAATATTTGTAGAGGACTGACTGTCTAGGGATTAGGTATACCTTTGGCAACAGCTGACTCACAGCTGGAAGAAAGGATCAAGTTAGAGGTCAATGGGAAAGCAATAGAGTAACATATTAAAACAGTAACCCAGGCTGAGGCGGGTCGTGGATTCCATCTGGTATGAAGAATATTCTGCTAGTCTGCCTGTGTACCTTTGCTTCAGACCAGCAGGACATTCTCCTTCAACCACAAGAATGAATATTAGCAGATGACCAGCAAAGTTAAAAAAAAAAAAAAAATACCAGAAAAGGAAGAGAAACCCAGGAGTCCTCCTACAATCATAAGACCAGCTATCGATGCACAGGGAACATAATGTTTCTTCCACCCAAATGAATCGGCAATTCTCAAAGTGTGGTCCTGGAGTCCAGGGTGAGGTAGGAGGTGGCTGGAGATCCCTTTAGGAGTCTCTATGATCAAAACTATTTTTACAGTAAACCCAAAACATTATTTGCCTTTTTCTCTCTCATTCTCTCAGGAATGTAGGGTGGAATTTTCCAAAGTGCTACACAACACCTGATGCTATCATTGCCCTGATGGCTAATGAAATGTGTGCCTGTATTATTCTAAAATTTCCTAAGATCAGCACTTTGAGGCACTCAATAATCTAAGAGTGCAAAGGGGTCCTGAGACTAAAAAGCTTGAGAACCACTAAACTAAGTAATTCTGCCCCTACAAAAATGAAGAGAAGGACTACTAAGGACTTACTGGGGAAGCAGCACACTCTGCTCAACGTGATGTTTGGGAGAACGATCACACGGTGTAGAGACTGCATAAGGAGAATTGTCAATTGAATCTGAAATGCAGCCAAATGAAGAGAGGCATTTTTGGGTATGCAATCAAAATGACAATTGCATATATGGGAAAATAAATGTGAATGTTTCTGATCTCAACCGGAAAGTTTCGTTCAAGTACGCTCCAGCAATTTTCATCTTAATTGCACCTTGCTGGTCTAGAGAATTATAAAAGACACCGCACCAGTAAGAATTCAAGAACTCAAGGTTAAAACACAATGTAGTTTCCTAACTGCTTTTGGACATGAAAAAAAAAGAAAATGTTCTTTAGGCATAATGTCAATTTTTGAATGTTGCAACTTAACTAAAAATAGCGTATAAATTTGTGTGAACGGAAAACACTGTGGTTGTTGCTGTTGTTTTTTAGGAAAATAACATTTTCTTAAAACCACTGTATAGACTGTAACCCTGGAGCATTTGTGGTACCTAAGACATAGGTGGTGAAACGACCCGCAGAAACTCACTCTCTGAACTGACAGAGGCATACGTCCGGGCGGACACAGGCAACACTGGCATTCCAAAAAGCACCGTGGTTCTTAAATGTCTATAGTGTTCTCAGCCTACAGCACAGCTTCCTCAGAATGTCTCCTTGGGTTCCAAGGATGGGAAATTAACAAGGATGACCTCAACTACAGAAGATCCCCCCTGTTCACTGAGCACCTACACAGTCTGGCAGGTGCTGTGCTAGGTACTACAGACAGAGACAAACAAGACACAGTCTACAGACACAGAGACACAAGAGACACAGAGAAACAAGACACAGAGTCTAATGCAGGAAGACCACTAAGTAAAGAAATAGCTATAAAACAAATTTCAAAGATGTTAGAGACTGAGCACGCTCACTGTGGGCAAGAATTTAGGGAAAGAGGCCTGCCAATGGGAGAGTAAGAGGCCACGGTGGGGAATCTGGCTATCAAATTTGGCTATCCGTAGCTATCAAAGTCTAAAATACATCCCTCAACCAGAGACTTCCACACTCAGGTATGCACCCCAAACAAACAATGTGCACTAAGACACGGGGACTCCGCAGGCTCACTGCAGCATTGTTCATAAAAGTCAGTACGTGAAATAGCCAAGTGTCCATCCAAAGAAAAATAATAAATAAACTACAGTATCTCCACACCATGAAATACTACGCGCCAGTCAGAAAACAGAAGGTAAACGTGCACGTACCAACATGGAAAGATCTCCTGTAAACATCAAGGTTCAGGATATGGACAATATGACTTAGGCAGGGAAAACGTTACATATGTAAATCTATGAACAGAAAACAACCTAAAAAGATACTCACAGAGACCATCTCTAGGTAGCAGAATGGAAAGAGGGTCAGTGCAGTGAAGGAGAACCTTCATGTTTTACTTTTCTTACGTACTGCTGCCGTTTTTTTATAACGACAATCTGTTTGCGTATTCCTTGTATGATCAAACACACACGCACAGCGGGCAGTATGACAAGTGCCACCGTGCGGTGGAGGTTAGCACAGAACCTGACAGGACTCGGGTGCTGGGAAGGCTGAGCTCAGATGCAGCTACTCCTCCTGTCAAAGAGGGCTGTGGCCTGGGTGCGGTAACCAGGCTGTCCTCTCTGTACCTCACCTGCAGTACAGAGAGAACGTAATGAATCGTGTTAGCCTCACTAGGCCGCCATGAGGACGATGTGTCCTCTGCTACCCCTGTGCCCTTCCTTGTTCATGCTAATCATCCTGGCTGGCAGGCCTGTCCAAGTTCTTTCCTGACTCTGAAAGCAAAAATCACTCTTCAAGGCCCAGCTCAAATACCACCTCTTCTGTGAAGCCCTCAACAGCCCCCAACTTGGTATTCACTTTCTTTCTTCCGGATGTTCCCACAGCACTCTGCTTGTATCTCTTTTAAAGTATATTTCCTTCTACCCTGCACTTATAGCCAGTCTCCCTGTTAACCTATAAACTTGAGTACAAAGACTGTACTAGTCAACTCTTAATTGCCTAGGGGCCTTGGGCCTATTAAGATTCATTAAAAGTGTATGTCCTGGGAGGCAGAGAGACAGGGAGGGAAGAGAGATTTAGAATTAAAATCTGTATAAATATGAAAATCCCTTTAGTTAGAATTCACTTTTTTTCCCTACCTAAATCATACGGTACACATTCCACACCCTGATTTTCTTGGTCACATCACAGGAGATCTTTCCATGCTAGTACTTGTCAAGGTGGACTGAAAGACATCGGATTCCTCCTTATAGCACCTCACAGTACACAGTGAACAATCACATGAACGATCACATCATGAGCACTTACTGTGTGCCAGGCACCGAGCTAAACACTTGCCATTATTGTCACTGTGTCTTCACAACAGCTCTGTGAAGGAGGTACTACCTCCTTGTACAGATCAGACGCCTGAGGCTAAGAAAGGAGAAGTGACTTATTCAAGGTCATGTGGGAGTCACGCCCCTATCTGTCTAACCCCAAAGCCTTTGACGTGTTCTCAACAGTAGAGCTATCACTAATGACGGGCATAAGCAGTATTCTTCGCACCCCGAGAAGAATAATGCAGAAAAGAGTTTAACAGAACAGGACTGACTTTTGGAAGAGTCTAGTCCTGGGCTGGTATCTGGGAGCTTGGCTTTTGAAAGGTTCCCTGAGTGATAAGGGTGTTTTGTCCACCTGGAGCACTGAACATGTGCTTTCCTTCTGGGAGCGTAGAATTTTGACAGCCATTGCTGACAAAGGCCTACATAACCTGTCCGCAACAAATATCCTAGACTCTAAGTCTCAGATGGGCTTCCCTGGACAGAAGCAGAGCACACAGGTTGATGCATTTCACTGCTGGGAGAAAGGAACATGTCTGCATGTAACCCGGAGAGAAAATATAGGGAGGCTCCACATGAATTCTCCAGACTCGGCCTGGTATGCCTTTCCTTCTTGCTGATCCTGCTACGTACCCTTGAGTACCACTGACTCTGCGCCCTAGGAGTCTTTCCAGTGATTTCCCAAACGTGTGTCTTGGGACTCCTGGCACAAATCACAAAAACCAAAGCAGGCAAAACAAATGAAAAGCAAAACAAAAACAACAAACAACACGTAGGAGGAAAAAGGGTATCACCGAAACAGAGCCTTACTTCTCTGGGTTATCTGGAAACTTGATCCGCAACTCTTGGTTTTTGTATGATCTTTTTTCAAATGTAAGGATCATTTTCTTCACTGAGCTTTCGTCTAGTGGTTCCTCCTGGTATAAAGGAAACGAACGGCAACAATTTCAGTCCAAAGGGATTTCTTATTTACTAATCATTACTTCTTTTCCATGCTCTTCCATGCCATTCTGCCACTCACCTTTCTGGGTTAAACCCTTAGCACATACTTCGTCTCCCTCCCTGGAAAGAAGGTTAAGGGCCTGGACCACACGCCGCTTTCTCTGTATCACTCTGGGTGTCTCACATCCAGCTCAGGAAGCTCAGTTTTAAGGTTTCAGACACTAACCCATTCAACGGATGATTTCCTGAGCATACTACATGGCATGGAATAAGCAGCAACATTAGAGAGTTTTATTTAATATTTACCTATCCTTCTCCTCTGCTGTACAGATAAGATAATGCTCGGCGGCTTAAAAGAACTTGTTCAAGGTCAGAGCCTGAGTCAGTGACAGTGGACCTCAATCTTCCCCACAGCAGGGCCTGGCAAACTCCGGTGCACAGGCCAAGTCCAGCTCACCGCCTAGTTCTGTACAGCCCAGACTGTAAGAATGGTTGTTGACCAGCAGCAGTCACTGCTCTACATCTCTTACACATCACTGTTTCTGGTCCTTCCTCACTGGCTGCTGAGAAGGAAATCAGAGAGGCACTTGCAGGCCTGACACAGCATCAAGAATTTAATAACCTCACTCAGGGGAAGCATAAAAAACTAGTAGACCACACAGTTTTCTTATTTCAAACACTCAAATAATAACTACAAAGGTAAATAAAACGAATTTTTGAAAACGGAATCATTTTCCCCAAAAACGTCTGCAACAATTTCAGGAATGTTTTCTCCTCAGTTTCTTGTCGAGGTTAAAGTCACATGCTGCAGTGCACTCTGTCTCTCTGACACCCTCCTGACTGCTGGCTCCACAGCTCTGTGGTCACTGACCACAACTCACCCCTAAAAGCAATAAAGGAACTGCTATTAAGAGAGCCGGTGGGGCACCGGGGTGGCTCAGTTGGTTAAGCGTCTAACTCTTGATTGCAGCTCAGGTCATCTCTCGGTTCGTGAGTTTGAGCCCCCGGCGTAGGGTGCTGCACTAATAAGGTGGAGCCTCCTTGGGATTCTTTCTTCCTGGTCTCTCTGCACCTCCCCCACATGTCCTCCCTCTCTCTCTCTCTCTTTCTCCCCCTCTCTTCTTTCTCTCTCTCAAAAGTAAATATACATTAAAAAAAAATTTTTTTTTTTAATTTTTTTTTTCAACGTTTATTTATTTTTGGGACAGAGAGAGACAGAGCATGAACGGGGGAGGGGCAGAGAGAGAGGGAGACACAGAATCGGAAACAGGCTCCAGGCTCTGAGCCATCAGCCCAGAGCCTGACGTGGGGCTCGAACTCACGGACCGCGAGATCGTGACCTGGCTGAAGTTGGACGCTTAACCGACTGCACCATCCAGGCACCCCAAAAAAAAAAAAAAATTTTTTTTTTTTAAAGCGCTGGAAACGTACCCTTTTGGAAAGCACTGAATCACCCCATAATTGTGTAAATACTCTTAAGATGTCAGATATTATTTTATTAAATTTCAATTTTCATATATTGGGTTTTAACTGAGAGATACCTATAAATTTGTTTTGGCCATGACACATTTCTTTGATGTTATCAATAACTCCTGGGCCTTGAGAGCCTCTACTGGACTCCCATCCCATCCCGGTATCTACAGCTTAAAGAGATAGTATAAACTGAAGTCCATGCCCCGGCTCAGTCAGGACTCAGAGTCTAGCTTCGCTACTTACTAGCCACATGGCGATGTCACTTTGCTGAATATAATCCTCAAACCCTCACCAAGTCCAACTGACTCTACTTAAGTCTTTCTTGAATTCATCCATTTGGTGTTCGGAATAAAATCCTAAATCCTTCACATGACCCATATAAGGAAGGTCTGGCAGGATCTGGCCCAGACAATCTCTCCAACCCTAAACCAGGGCAAACACCCCATTCGATGGCCCATGTCTACTTGTTCACTTCTGATTCTCCAGTGCCTGGCACAGAGCAAGCAGGCAGCAAAGATGTAAAGGAAGGAAGGAAGGAAGGAAGGAAGGGAGGACAGAAACATTACCTGTATCTTTCAAGGTCATAGAGATGACCTAAAGAGATGAGGTGGGTAAAACTCTTTTACAACTACATGAACATAAACTCTTAATGTTACTATAAGCAACAGGCACAACATCCCCAATGTATTACTAGGATTTAACTAACTGATCTAAATTTCTAGGAACGGTTAAATCACAGTCAAGCAACCTCAACCTCCATTTTCTTTCTTTCCAAGGGCTAACGACGTCTTGCCCGCTCTGTAGGAAAAAAACCGTATTAGTGTTAATACAGCTCTCAGAGGATTCCCAGAACCTTAGCCTCTCCAGGGTTTGGCCTTCCCTCCTTTAATTTCTCTTCAACACTGGGGGAAAACTGAATTATCAGTCTTAGTCATCGACCACAGCAGTATCTCCAATAGCTCAACGTCAGAAAGCAGAGGGAGATTTCAGAAAGATGAATGCTGGTGATGTAGCACAAAAAGGACAATAATATTTTACAAGCTCACGTGACTTCACAGGGGCAAACATCCCTTGCTTTTCATCAAATGGGACTTTGGTGGCAGTGAGAAAATAACTCCTGGACTTGCAGTCTTCCATGTGTCATTTTTACAAAGCGATCTCTTTTTCCCCGTCCCTTAACAGAAGGCCTGGTCCCACATTACATTTCTGTCTCCCAGGCTAGAAACCACTTACCCATGACAGCTACTATCCTAATCCTCCAGTACCAGCCTTGCCCTACATGGGAATTATACCTGCCAATTAACTGCTGCTGCAGGGCTAACAGATTGAGCAGAACCTAGTGAGGGAGGGAGGAAGGAGGGAGGGAGGGAGGGAGGGAGGGGAGGGGGAGGATGTGCTACACACACTGTTTGTCTAAGCCTAGCAGGGCCGCTGCCCTCAGAGAGGAAATTCGGGCCTGTCTCCCACCACAGATTTCCAAAGTGTCACCATCTTTTAGGGGCAGACCCCCAAATTAGCACTGGTACAAATCCCAATGAGGAGAGAGTTATTGTCACAACACAGTAAAGACCTTTCCAGAATATGAATCAATTTTTTTTTTTTCCCTTCTCAGATTCACACTCCAGCTTCATTTTTTAAATCCAAACTTAGCATCAGGTCTTTCAGGGAACCAAAAAACAGCTGGCTCTTAAGAATCTATTTCCATAATTCATATTGAACAAAATGCCAGAGTGAAGTAACACACAAGTTAACACTTAAGGATATAAAAAGACACTTAGGTAAGGTCATTTTATTTTTAATCACTGATATTTTACCTCTACTCTTTTAGCCTCATTCATTTATTCATCAATAAATACTTATTAAGGGCCTACCAAGAGCTAGGCATGGCACCGAGTGCTAGAGATACAGCTGTGAGCAAAACCAAGGCAGTCCCTGTTTCACAGGAGGTGGGACGAGGACAACAAATGAATACAATAAACAAGCCAGGATTTCAGATCAGAAGTGCTGTGAAGGCAGTGTACTGAACAAAGAAGACAATGAGAGAATGACTCACAGGGCTACCTCAGAGATAGGACAGGTTTCTCTGAGGAGGAAACATCTGAGCTGAGACCTGAATGAGAAGAAACCAGCCATGCAAACAAAGCATTAAGGGCAGAACATTCTACAAAGGGCACAGAAGTAAAAAGGTCCTGAGGCAGGCATGAGTGGGCCTTTAAGGCATCCTTTGGAACAGCAAATAGAAAGGCCTTTAGGCACCTCTTGTCTTAAACTGTATTTTTCAGTCCCACCTAAATACCTCATCTCTTAGCTCCCCCTGGAACTTCACCTTTGTTGCTTTGTTAATGCCATTTCAACTGAAAAGCCCTTCTTCCACTTGTCTGATAAAATTCTATGCCTCTTTCAAAGACTATGGACTACAGTAAAAAAATCTAAGTGCCTTCAACGTGTCCGGTCTAGGAAGCCTCCCTGACCCTCCTCACTCAAGACCAAGAGCCCCACAGTTCAGGGTTCGGGTCTCGACTGCAACACATAATCCAGAATAATTTTAAAACTCTACAATGATCTTCACACTTTGAAAAATGCTTTCCCAACTCCACCATCCCACTTAACCTTCATGTCAATACTGTGCAAGAAGTAATCTTAACTCCATTTTACAGGTTAAGCTGAAAAGCTCAGAGAAATTAAGACTTCAGCCTAAAATTACACTCCGTGGATACTGTGTCAGGGCCAGCCACACCTGCCACCTTACCTCTTCCTCTTCCTCGTCACCCTCTCTATCAATAATCTGAAGCAGTCTTTTTTTGTCATCATCGGCTTCTTCTGCCACACTCATGTCCTCCTCCCGACCGCGGCTGCGGTCTCGAGCGCCAGCTTGTCTCCGACGCATTTTCAGTTCTTCCTCTTCATCATCCCGGGGACGTTTGGTGCCTCTGTTGGGCTGAAAAAGAGAAAAAAGAAATACAGGATTCCAGAGCTGGAAAAGACACAGAAGGGCCTACATAGCAAATACTCTGAGAGCTTTCAAGAATTCACCGACTGAGGGGCACCTGGGTGGCGCAGTCGGTTAAGCGTCCGACTTCGGCTCAGGTCACGATCTCGTGGCTTGTGAGTTCGAGCCCCGCGTCGGGCTCTGTCTGTGCTGACGGCTCGGAACCTGGAGCCTGCTTCAGATTCTGTCTCCCTCTCTCTCTACCCTTCCCCGCTTGCGCTCTGCCTCTCTCTCTCTCTCAAATATAAATAACCATTAAAAAAAAAAAAAAAAAATTCACCATTTGAAAAGCACCATACAATACGATTTCTCCCACAACATGAAGTAAAGCTCTAAGCGGTCATTTTTCAGACCTTTAATGTTCCATAAATACATGACTGAAATCACCTACAAGGTAGCTGGCTTTTTTCTTTTCTTTACAGAATTTTTTCTAACAGGCAAAGTTTTACCACTTTGCAAAAGTTCCTGTGTATACAGAAATCCCAGGGAACACAGCCACTTCGAGATAGGTTAGGCTCAGCTCACTAGTTGTGATACAATCCCCAACACCAATCCCTTCGCACATGGTTTTAATCCACGTCTAAGAAAGACTACAGTCACTCACAAGCAGCTGAAACAGAGAATATTACATACGGAACATCCAAGGGTCTATCTACCGCACTCCGAAGTCCCCGCCTTAGCGAGTAAGGCCCAGACGCAGTATTACCCAAGGTCACAACACCAGCGGCAGCACTGAAAACAGAACTGGCACTTCCTGACTTCTGGTCCAGGGCTCTGTCCGCCATACGGTTAGGTCCTCATTTTGCCTTTGATACTGCAGTCCCCGTTGGAGTTCTTAACAGGGACTTTATTACATTGGCATAAAATGGGGGCACTCCTGAAATGGGCTTCAGAGCCGAGGAGAAACAGCACTGCACCAGATATCAAATAGCCCACCGTCTCCCACCAGCTCAGCTTACCGCTGATGCAACTTTGGGCATGTCATTTAACCTCTCTAAACCTCAGTTTTCTCTCTGCAAATGACAAATGGAAATGATAACCCTTTTCCCTGTGAACTTTAAAGGATGCTTTTGTGCGTGTGTGTTTTTACCATTTTTTTTCCCAGCTTCACTGAGATGTAATTGACATGTAACATTGTGTCACAATGTGATTATCTGATTCGTGTGTGTGTGTGTGTGTGTGTGTGTACTGCAAAACAATTACCACATAACACCTCCATCACCTCATATAATTACTTTTCAAAAATGATTTTCTTCCTTCCTTTCTTTCTTCTCTTTCTCTTTCTTTCTTTCTTTCTTTCTTTCTTTCTTTCTTTCTTTCTTTCTTTCTTTCTTTCTTTCAGTGGTGAGGACATTTAAGATCTACTCTCTTAGCAACTTTCAAGTATACAATACAGTATGGTTAACTGTGGTCACTCTGCTCTACACTGGATTCCCAGAACTCATTCATAACCGGAAGCCTGTATCAAAAGGTGGCAAACTTTAGTGAAAGCATGCTAAACTCTAACAGTACTGAACAAATGTAAGACATCATTACTATAAGGTAATCCACATGATTCTGTCGTCCGCAACACAAGACATCTGTGTTAGGCTCAATGAGCTTTTCTTTATTGTTAGGATAACTAGCACACCAAAAGGGCGCTAGGTGCAACATGGGTTATTACTACCAACAGAAGAAAATGCCACATTTGCTGCCAAGCCGCTAAGCTGTCTGGTGATAAGAGACAAATTTCTACTAAACACATCACACATCTCACCTTGTGACTTATAATCCACACCGCTGCTGAACTCCACTATCCCAGCAGTGCAAAGTCATTCCCCTCTGTATTCACACACCCTGCTGGTTCCACGTACCAGGTGTGCCAGTAAGTCTGAGCATATGACACTGCTTAGCAAACTCACGTTAGACATTTCGGTTTGTGGGTTACCACCCGCTATTTTTCACTCTGTTCCTAGCCTCCGTGAGAGAGATTATAATTTCACATGATAACATTCTATTTCCATAAATACAAAAATTACAAAAATCTATTGTCATCATTACTGGTCTACACTAAGAAAATCAGCAGAGAAAGAAGAAAGAAATCAATATGCCAGTTACCAGGGAGCACAAGAAAAAGGAGGCGGTGGTTTTCAAATGAGAAAGGAAGGAAAGGTAGCTTGATCCTAAAGGAGGGCAGGCTTCAAACCAGAAATGTGTGGCTCCCCAGCAGGTAAGGAACTTCAGCCCCCTGGGAACACTAATTCTTTCAGGCTCATAACGCGAGCCCTGCTGCGATTCTGATTAGCGTGAGCCTGCCGCAGCAGTCAAATCAAAGCATGAGTTCCATAGTTCTCCACGGAAAGGAGGTTTCTGGATGGTGTATCTCTGAGGGCAGAGAGAAAAGGCAGTGGACCACAATTCAAAGGAGAAAGCTAAATACCTCCCCCACCCCCCCACCCCCGACCTCCCCGGTTAAGAAACGTAAAACTGAGAGAACACCAGCAATGTCTCTCTGGAACACACCTTCCGATCTACTTTTTTAAAACAAACATTTCAGACGTAGGGGAGGAGTTCCACTTTTACCTCTAATCATTTCCACTGAAATAGCATTCTCCTTCTGCAGAACTTAAAGCACCTATTTTAATCTCCACCACATCTCTGGGGAAGAGAAGTAGGTTAACAGTTCTATTTTATAAGCGGGGGAGACGGGATGCCTGAGATCCTTCAATAAACTCTTGCAAAGACAACCTGGCCCCTTCTCAAAGTTGAACCTGATCTCTGAGAAGTTTGCTAATCTACCATGATTCCAAGACCCTAACTGAGACAGGTCTGAGGGACGTTCAGTCGAGAACATATACCCATAGATAAAGTCATGGCCACGTTAGAATAGTATTTGTTAAACCATTCATTCAACAAATAATGTATTAAGGAACTGCAAGGCTTGAAGGGCCCTCGAGTAATAAGCTGGCCCAGTGGTAGTCCCAGGCTTCCATCTGGGTCATGTCTAAATGGGGACACAGGGACAGACAGGGCCGGTATGGATTCTTGAGACAAGAACAGCTTTGTTCATCTTTAGGAATAATTTAAGCAGAACACCCCTAAGGGGGCAAACTTCAGGTTCAATAACTGTTTCTACAATTCCCTTCCCCGTCACACAGGGCATTCAGCTTGAGTTTCTCTTGTGACAGCTCTCCAGCAGAGCAGGGCAGAACCCATTAGGATGCTCTGACATGGCTCTTTCACCAACATTATCAGCTCCCACCTCCAAAAGATAGGTAAGCCATTCGGAGGCACCTGGGTGGCTCAGTCGGTTGGGCGTCCAACTCTAGGTTTCCGCTCAGGTCACGATCTTGCAGTTTGTGAGCTCAAGCCCCCCACTGGGCTCTGCACTGGCAGTACAGAGCCTACTTGGGATTCTTTCTCCCCCTCTCTCTCTACCCTCCCCTGCTCACTCTCTCTGTCTCTCTCAAAATAAATAAACTTAAAAAAAAAAATGTGTTTTTCTCAACTCTCAACTGTCTCTTTTTCAGACACGAACACTCCAAAGGGTGAAGTTTCTACTCATCTCTGAAATTTGACTACTCAGAATAAAGGTTTAGATTCATTTCTTTAACAAATATTTATTAAATGCCAACTATGTATAAGGCCTGTGCTGGCAACTGGGGACTTGAGTGTGAATAAGATAAACCCTGCTTTGTTGTCTAGGGGGCGTAACAGTCCAGGACGTAGCTGCCCAATCAAAATGTAATGCAAGCTATAAATGTAATTTTAAATTTTTTAGGGGATGCATTTTAAAAAGTAAAAAGAAGCAGGTGGCTTTAAATGTAATGTTTTTCAACAGAATATATTAAACATATTATCATTTCAACATATAATCAATATTAAAAAATTACTAATGCGCTATTTTACATTTTTTTCATACTCAGTAAGTCTCTGGAGTTTGGTAGACTACTTTACATTTATAGCGTGTCTCAGCACAGATCCAGCTCCATTTCATGTACCTATGAGCCAGGTACAGCTAGCGGCTACAAGACTGGCTACCACAGATCTAGAGGATTTTCATCCGAGGGATTCCTATTCCCTGATAAAGCCAAAATGGAACTGTCCTTCCAGCAACACTGCATAAAATATGGACTCACAAAAGGCTGAAGTCTTGTTTGTGAAAGGTTGCCCCCCCAAAAAATTATGAAGCTAACAACACGCTGACCTAAAAATAAAGATCTACATTTACCAATATTCACTACCGAGAGGGTGATCAGTTACGCAAGACAAAACAGGAATATGTAAGTGGAGAAGAATCTCAGGGCTGTCAAACTGATTCCACTACAGAAGAGCCAAAGGCCTCTGGATTCAGGAAGGGAATGTAACACTCCCAGCCTGTCAGAGGGGTCAACAGCTCAGGCTGGAGCTCTCCTTGCAGCTTACAAAACCAATCCCAAAAGGATTAAGCCCTTCTTACCAGTCACCTTCGGAGATTAATTTGTTGTGGAATCTGAAAGGTGTTTGGGATCCCTCAAGATGAAGGAATGACAAAAGAAACTATTCTTCATCAAGTCATTGCTTTGTTTTCTGTTGCCCACAAGACTAGAGAAAAAAATGATTATATATATATATATATATATATATATATATATATATGATGCTTTTACTTTCTGAAAAACCTTGTGTGTGCATGTGTGATGGATGACTTATATATCTATCCCCCTGGAAGCAGAAATCAAGACATCTCCATGAAAGCTTTGAAAGAGTTAAAAAATTAAATAAGTAATCTGCCTAGGAATACTCCCTGCGTACCCAGACAATATCCAACCTAAGCTTTTGGTTTCATTTTTCCCTCTCTCCCTCTCTCTCTCTCTTTTTTTTTTTTAATTAAAAAGCAGTGAGAAGCTGTAGCTATAATGAGGAGCTGTGGGAAAATGCAGTTATATTGGGCTCAAAGTAATGTACCATAGGAAGAGGCTACATCACCAGAACGAAGCCTAAATTAAAACTCCACTATGAAACCAACTCCATTTCCTCTGAGCATGCAATCTATATTATCGCATTTATGGTCTTGTCTCGACCTCAATTAGACTTGGGGGTGGGGGGGGAGAAAGGGGACTTCTATAATAAGCAATAATGGCATCATTATGATAAATTATGAAAACACACAGTGCAATTATTAATGTGAAGAGCACATCTATACTAGGATATAATGGTGGAGATGTGTACTGTGGGGGGCGGAGGGGACGTCTAAGTGCATTCAATATTGTAAGTTACCTCGCTTAGAAAGGGGGTGATTTTCATAAAAATGTACTTTCGTGTTAATGGGAGAAAAAAATACGTTCAATTCTATTAAAAATGGAAAACGTCAAAGGAAATCTTCTATAACCTTATAATAAAGCAGGAATTTATAAACCAGGACTTTTTCACCTAGCACCAAGAAGCTCAGGTAACTTCGGAAAAGGGCCTTCCAAGTAGGGACATCAAGTACTATTTCCTAAGTATCAAACAATGGTATAAAGACTCAGAAATTTGAGCTCAAAGGGATAATCTAGTTTATCCCTCTCTTTATAGAAATAGGGAAATCTGAGCCTAGTGACTTTAAGCAATTTGTCTGCGATGGGCAATAATACAAGGCTTCTAATTCCCAATTTAGTGCTTTTCCTATTTTGCAACACTAACTAGTCATTGTTAACCTGTTTGCAATGGTGATATCCTATACAGAGAATGAGTTTTGGAGTCAAATTTTCCTAAACTCAAAGCCTAGTCCCTCTGCTTAGTTAGCAGCCCTGGAAAGTAACTTATACTCTCTCTAAGCCTGAGTCTTCTCGCTCTATAAGCTAGGAACAATGACCACTTTCACACATTTAGGTATAAATGTATATATATGTATGTAAGTACATGAAGGCCAATGTTCTAGAGTGCCCAGCAGAGTCTGGCTCATAGAAGACACTACATGTAGCTTCCCACCGCTCTTTTACACAACTGATCTCAAAAATCAAAGAACCTCAAGGTTGGAAAGGGAGGTTACCACTAACAGGTTCTAACAGGAGGATCCTTTTTTTAATGCCAATATATGACAGGCCCCACCCCCTGCCATACCTTTTAATACCCAATGATTGAGAAAGGACACAATGACAACAAATACGTTACTATCTATTTGGTAATACTTTTCACTGAATTTGTGTTTTTTAACTCCTACATTTATGAGACAGAGAGAGAGAGAGCGAGAGGTGGATTAATTTTGAGAGATTTGAGATTCACTCTACAGAAAATGCCTGTTTATACCTGTCTGGATTCACAGCCTCCTGCAGTAATTCTGAGGAGCTAGAGACACCCAGGCTTTAGGAAGCCCTGATCTAACCCAATCATCTATCTGAGATTTGAACCCCCTTTAAAACATGTCTGCTGGGCATCGGCTGGGGCTTTCCTAACACTTCCGGTGACCAGAAACTTACCTCCTCCCCAAGTCGTGCCCCTTCCATCTTTGGATCACTCAGAGAGTTTGTTAAATTGAGGAGAAACCTTTCAATTTACAATTTTCTTCCTTGGTCCCGAATCTTCCCCTCTCTCTTTTTTCTCCTAATCTTTCTAAAGCAATATAAACATGATTAGTCTCACTCTCACATTAAAAAAACAATCTTCAGATTATTTCAAGACAGTAATCCTGTCTCTTTCTTTCTCTATCATTGCCTTTTCTTTTTCAGAATAAACACTTTTAATATGGGGCGGGGGGGGAGTGTGCAACACAGGGGAGAAAGGTAGGTATATATACACAATTAAATTCCTTCTTGCCGTTATTCTGAGGTTTCATAATTTTAAAGCTTTCTGATACCTCTTAAGGTAATTGGACATATGGAATGTCACAAACCCAAGCTTGTGGACGGATTGGTATAACCGATTTGAAATGCTCAGAAATCATCTGTTGTTGACCTCGCCTGATTACATTTTGTCAGAATAAAAGGGAGTTTTCAAACATTCTTTTTTACCAGATGGTAGTGAGTGGCCTGACCCAGAAGTTACAGATGAGCTGCAGTAATGAGTTTTCCCTTCCTTTTGCTGGCTGCACATTCACTGGTGACATTTTACAACTAGGACTTCTGGCTCAATCAATATTTGCAGGCATGAAACCTGCCAAAGTTAACATCAGGGCTCCCTTGCAAATTTGCTTAAGGCACCAGAACTGTAAAAGCTCACAATCTCTAATTCTGCAACTACCATCAGCCAAAATTCATAATCAGGGATCAAAGCCATCAGGGACAGAAAATTCTACCTACCTCAAAGGGTCGCTGTGATGACTAAAACAGCTTAGGAAAAGGTTGTATGTAAACTATAAAGTGGTATACCAACAAGGGGTTATCATATTTTTAAGAAATGTCTGAGAAATATTCCAATTATTCATATATAATTACATGTTATGGCTTTAAAAGACTTGAAGCTTTAAAAAAATGTAATGAGTCATGGCAATTTACTACCTTTTTTTCTGGGAGAAAAAACAAGTACCAAACACTAAAAATCTCAAAGCAAAGTTATTGCAAATATAAAATAGAACTGTCATTTACTTAATTCACACACACACACACACACACACAAATTACAGGTACTGAGAACACAATAATTACGGAGAACATGGGTTTTAACAATGCCCACAAGGAGTGGGGAAAAAACCAATGTATCAAAAATTAAAATCACCAACACTCTCACTTAAAATCTGTAATCTGATTGGCCGACAAGTAATATGGTTGTGATTTATGATTTAAATCACTAGTCATTGAAGACTCTACTTAATCAATTCTTCCTACCAAAAAAAGTCTTACTTCTTGTTAAAGCTTGAATGTATACATATATATCCATCTCACCTCCAAAGGGTGTGTAGATTTCTTTTTTAAAAGTACAAACCATACTTTAGCATCCATGATTTACTTTGACATCTTCTCTGATTAATTCTGCAGCTGCATCAGAAAGCTGAATGTTGATTCAGTTTCTTTATTTATCAAGGCTAACAAAGGCAGATACTTGTAAAACCATTGGAAGGTAAACCACCTCCATTTTAGCAGACTTATTATGAATGTTTTTTCAGTTACACCAGAACCATCATCATTCATTCATTCACTCAGGAAGTGTTTACTAAGCCAACAGAACCCGAACATCACTCTATTAGGTGCTAGAGGGAATATCAGACATCACTCCAACAACAGTAACAACATAACTGCACTGATCTAAAAGAAGTAGCATAGTACAATGCGAAGAGCAGCAAACCAATAAGCAGAAAAATCTAGGTTCTTGTGAATCACTCAAGAGTCGTATGACCTTAGATAAAAATGCTCTGCCCTTACTCTGCTACCTCACAGGATTGTCTTTAGTAAGGGAGAGTAGGATTAAATAAGACAAAGATACAGCACTTTGAAAAGAAAACAGAACCTAAGATGCAATTTCTCTTAATGACTGCTAATGCAAAGTCCTACATCTACAACAGACTTTTATAGTTACTTAACATCAGCTTCTGACAAAGAATAGCGTGGCAATTATGATCACAAAAGAAAAAATACTGAGGAGACCACAGGCATATAAAAAGGGACCCAATGTCACTAGAAATCAGAAAAATCGTAAAAGAGCATCAGATTGGCCACAAATGAAAAAATTAAAATATAGCAATGTGTTGGTGAAGAGGTGAAGAACCAGGATCTGTTAAAACTTACTGACAGGAGTGTAAAAATGAGTACAGAACTACCTGGTGATACCTAATAACACCGAAAATACATATGTTCTGACTACCCCAGCAATTCTACTCCTAGGTATGTATACATGACAGGAATTTTCAGACATATGCACAAGGAGATAAAGAATGTTCACTGGAACATATTTGTAATAAGAAAAAGGAAAAGAAAATTTCAGCAATTACTGGTTGTACACATAAGTAGTAATAATTTTAAAAATGTGTGGGAATAGTAATCACCAAATTGAGGATAGTGACTGCTTCTAAAAAGGGTAATAAAGAAATTAGATTAGGGAGAGGCCACAATGAAATGGAATTACATAGAGAAGGGTAAACATACAGGAGACTTCCATTGTATTTATAAAATTTTATTTCTTAAAAAAAAAGATCTTGGGGCGCCTGGGTGGCGCAGTCGGTTGAGCGTCCGACTTCAGCCAGGTCACGATCTCGCGGTCCGTGAGTTCGAGCCCCGCATCAGGCTCTGGGCTGATGGCTCAGAGCCTGGAGCCTGTTTCCGATTCTGTGTCTCCCTCTCTCTCTGCCCCTCCCCCGTTCATGCTCTGTCTCTCTCTGTCCCCAAAATAAATGTTGAAAAAAAAAAAAATTAAAAAAAAAAAAAAAAGATCTTAAGTAAATTTGGCAAAATGGTATGGTTATGCACATGCTTAGAGGAAAAAAACGGGGACCCCTAGAAGCTAGCCGGGAATCATTCAGAACAAGTCACACCCAACTGGTTACAGTTCTCAGAGTTTACTAAGGTTAAGGGTTTACAACACATACTGGGTATTTTTATCTCAACAAGATCCTTCGCAAAGTTACTCAAGCGGGCAGATAGAGAAATGTGGGCAATTGGCAGTACAGACAGGTAGAACCATAACTGTTTGAACCAAAAGAGTATAAGCACCATGGAGTCCTTTGCTTAAATTCAAAATGGCAAATATGTAAAGTCCCTGCCAGGGGAAATGTGACTTAAAAGCAATTCATTCAGAAAAGAGCTGATGACTTCAGTAAATCTCAGGATTCAGTGAATCAACAAGATGACCAACTTTAAATTTTAAGTTAATGCATATTAAGGTCACCTAATTAGAAGCATAACATCCCATGTGGCTACAGTCCCACAGCACTGAATTAGCCACCGCACTTTAAAAAGAGGCATTAAATCTAGACAATGCCTGAGCAGGATAGTACATGCTCTGG
This sequence comes from Prionailurus bengalensis, assembly GCF_016509475.1. Lineage (NCBI taxonomy): Eukaryota > Metazoa > Chordata > Mammalia > Carnivora > Felidae > Prionailurus > Prionailurus bengalensis. The sequence continues at coordinate 21,953,820 of NC_057354.1, forward strand.
AAACCCTGCTATAGGAAAAACTAATATGGGAATCAGAGAAGATTCAGGGAGGGACCCCGGAGGCACCTCAGGCTATTCAAACCATGCCCTAGAAAGGGGTAAATACATACAGCTACGTCATGAATGGCAGATCACGTTCCTTTCCTCCTTCATTCTAACTAGAGAAATCCTACTCAGCCTTAAGCTCCAGCTCAAAGGTCACCTTCTCTAAGAGTCTTCCAAAAACTCCAGTAAGACCTCTGGGCTTCCTCAGCAGTGTATCAAATCATACCTCTATCAGCACACAACCGTGCATTAATACATCTCCATCTCCTCTACAATGCATATGCTAGGTCCTCAAGAGCAGGAATGCTGGGATCTGACCCTTGCCTCTCAGTGCAGACACCTCTCAGCACCCAACGGTGCCCAACACCAGAGTAGGCACTTAACCCACGTTACTAAGTCAGCAGGAGATGAGGGGGAAAGGACGGCTAAACCAATAAACTACCCACGAATCATAACTTACTATTAGCAAATGTATATAACGTATACATATTCTCAGAGTTCTTTGGATCGTTACGGTGACTGCAGCCAGCCAGAACTCATACACACCTATATATTTGATCATTTTATGCCATTCTGGGTTATATTTTATGTATCCCTTAGTAAATTCTCTAACAGTGGCACCAGGTGATATAAAGGGTAATAGTAAAATTCAGATTCAAAGAATATCAGTACAACCTCCTAATTTACAGATGAATAAACTAAGACTCAAGGACGTGACAGGACCTGAGCCTGGAGCCAAGGACAGAGGAGGATCTGAAATCTCTCACTTTTGCAGGAGCTGTACACACAACCCCCAGACCCCTTTCCTTAGTCATAACCTCAGAAACTATCATCTTAAATGTATAATTTGTATCGTCTGTCCCTGCCGTCATCTTTCAACTGACATTAAAATCCCTTCTGCGACTTTTCTGCCCATGCCTTTCACCAGGAAAGCTCTCTTCTGTAGCTGCTCCTTGCCCATTTGTAAAAGCTTAGTGCCATCTGCCTATATGGAGATTTCAGGAAGAACTTCCTCCCCCAGACCATTTGGATAACCCGCCCAGTCCTAAATAACAAATTAATATGGCAATGCTGTTTTAAATTATTTATAGTTTTAAACCAAAGCTCAGATACAATAAATTCACTTTATTATTTGGGGTGGCACAAAGGTTAGCTACTTTGTAAGTGCTTGTCGCAGAGGTTGGGGAGAGGTGGAGTATTCATTCAGCAGCCAGCAGACCCACAGAGTGGTTTTGCAAGTAATATGGCACACCTGTTATGTGTAATTATGCTGACAGAGACGATTCCAGCCAGTGGAATATTGCCTCTAGCAATGGACAATTTCATTAAGACTAAAGTGGGGCAAGGAAATCTTTAATTACTTTTGCTCTAAGCCGCCTCTGAGGTCATTGCCAAGACTCCAAACTTCATTCCTCTTCCAAACAGAAAGAGTGGCTCGGGAGAAAGGATGTATACCACAGGAAGACAGATAGGAAGGAAAAGAGGAAAGTGAAGATGTTTTGAGAAAATGGGACGGGGAAGGGAGATGAATAACCCGGGACTGAATTAGTGAGAACCAGATCATAAGTGAGAAATGAATAATTTTACTCATTTACCTAACCTAGGTCTTTCACAGTTGCTCATTAATTCCTTAACGGTTCTGACATGGTTTTGATCTTAGAAGCCTAGGACATTAACTATCATCACTTTTCTTTAAAGGTTAAAACTTATCCACATAAGTCTGTTACAGAACAGCTGACACATTTACTTCAAGGAAGACACAACTCACATGAAACTCTACCCTGAGTATCCTGTTAAAGAGAATATCTTTCAACATTATGGGTAATACTTTAAAGTCTGAAAACATAGCATCATTATAGAATATACTTTCTTTCTAGGGCCGATTTACCCCTTTCAGCTTGAATGAAGTATCTGGTGTTATGGCCTCAATACATGCCTGTTGATGAGCCCATCAAAAACAATGAAAAGAGATGGTTTCATGTCTACTCTTGTCTAAGATGCACTTTATTTTCCTCAACTCAAAGGTTTTACTATTTCTACAGGCTTTAGAAACCACTAAAGTTTGCAAAACATCTCTGTTCCCCATAAAGACAAGTACGATGAATGAGTTATTCTCAGAGTCAGAAATAGTTTCTCCACCCAGAAAACAGAACACTGACCACGTGGCCACATGGAATATGATCGAAAGGAATTCTGTGGGAGCCTGGGTAAATGCCTCTGGCCCCCTACAAATTCCTCCTACAGGCTCTATCCCCAGCTCCACGACTCTCTCTCAGGGAGGCTATGAAATGGCTTTAAAGTGATCTTAAGCTAAAAACTGTTCACTTCAAGAACATTTTAGGACACTCAATTTCCTAGCAGTAGCATCTAGTAGACAGAGCAGATAAGGCGAAGCGCTTATTTTGCTGGGCAGGAAGGGACTCTACCAAAGATTAAGGTAATTAATTAACTGTCTTATACAGACACATAAATAAAAGAATAAAATAATGTGAACCATCCCTCCCCTTTTTAAAGTTTTCTTTGAAGCTTGGCAGGCTTATGGTATCAAAAATAAAAAACCCTAAGAATTGGCTGCCTTAGAAAAAGGTACCTTAAAACACTGCAAAGGCCACTGTTTTTTTGCATAATGCAAAGACATTATTACATGTTACAGGAGCTTTACTCTCTGAGAAAGGAAAGGAAAGTGAATTTTCATAAGCAAGGTTCCTCTGTGGGTGAATCTCTAGTCAGTTCCGACCAGCTCAGAGAGAGCCATCAAGGCTAGCCATTAGCTGTCAATTTAGAACGACTCCAGAAAGCCAGTCCCCGAGCCCCACGGATACCTTCTCGACAACCTCTTAATCTTGTTTATAACACCTGTGTTAAAGCAGCCTGACATCAGTCCAACTCGTCTCAGGCTGCAATTACTTAGAAACTTGAGAATCCTGGCAAACATACCAAAAAACACAGAGAAACACTGGCCGAAAAACCCTGCACATGAGGGAATTCGGCCACCTCCTTTAAACAAAGCCGTGTCAGTAAGCCGGACGGGCCTGAATAGGCAAAGTCAGATGTAAATCTCACAAATCGCTTCTTAGGAGGCACTGAGGTCAGAGAATCTTAGGGTTTAAAGAAACCATAAAGAATTCCTCTACAGCCTCCTCACCAAGTGATTATCCATGCTGTGCAATAGTCACTATGAACTGAGTGTTTATTATGTACCGGGACCTTCAACATTTCATCATCTTTTTACTCCTCACGCAGCCCTGCTCGGTAGGGAATACCCAGTCCCTGGTTTTTCAAGTGAGGAAGCCAAGGCTCAGGTGGCTTGCTTAGTGAACTGCCTAAGGTCAAACCGCTAGAAAATAGCAGTGACGGGATTTAAACAGTCTAAACCTGAAGCTCTTTCCAGTACGTCATGCATCCACCCTGTGATTGGGAAATCGTCCTTGCCTTCACTGGTTTCTGTGCTTGCTACAGATGTGTTTCCCAAGGCTACTTAAACTTAAGTGAACTGTTAGCAGCTCTACTACTTTTTGTTTTAGAAACCTATGTGTGTCCCAGGCCTGTACAAAACAAAAAGCACAGAAGAACCTGATGCGAAACTAGAATCGTTAAAAGGGGAGCATAAGGAGCACCGGGGTGGCTCCGTCAGTTAAGCGTCCGACTTTGGTTCAGGTCATGATCTCGCAGTCCCTGAGTTCAAGCCCCGTGTCCGGCTCTGTGCTGACAGCTCAGAGCCTGCAGCCTACTTTAGATTCTGTGTCTCCCTCTCTCTCTGCCCCTCCCTGGCTCACACTGTCTCTCTCTCTCTCCCTCAAAAATAAATAATAAAGCATTAAATAATTTTTTTAGGGGCGCATGGGTGGCACAGTCGGTTAAGCGTCCGACTTCAGCCAGGTCACGATCTCGCGGTCCGTGAGTTCGAGCCCCGCGTCGGGCTCTGGGCTGATGGCTCAGAGCCTGGAGCCTGTTTCCGATTCTGTGTCTCCCTCTCTCTCTGCCCCTCCCCCGTTCATGCTCGGTCTCTCTCTGTCCCAAAAATAAATAAAAACAAAAAAAAATAATAATTTTTTAAAAAAAGGGGGGAGAATAGTACAGTAAGAAGAAAATGGACTTTACTAGCAGACATCAAAGTCTGTTATTACACTGTGACCCTGAGCATATCACAGTCTCATCCCTAGAAAAAGCCCTCATACTGAGGACGTGCCTAACCCAGAAAAAGTAGTTAATAAATAAGAAAGAAAAAAAATGAAAATGGGTATACCAGGTACAATCAACATGAAATAAAAACTCATCTTGTTGTATTATCTCTTTTTGCCCAGAAGGTTGGGTAAAGAGAAAACAGCAATTATGGCCCACAGTAGACCAGCAGCAAATCTTTGGCAAATAAAGAGAAGTCCATTTCTTGCTTTGGAGTCAGAGGAACTCCAGTCTTAAAAAAAAAAAAAAAAAAAAAAAAAAAGCCAGTCAACTCTCAGGCTACACTATAAGAATCGGGCTTTTTTTAAAGTTTACTTATTTATTTGTTTTGAGAGGGTAAGGAAGTGGCAGAGAGAGAGGAGAGGGACAAAATCCCAAGCAAGCTGTGTTGTCAGTGCAGAGCTTGATGTGGGGCTCAAACCCACAAATTGTGAAGTCATGACCTAAGCCGATATCAATAGGCAGACACTTAACTGACTGAGCCACCCAGGCGCCCCAAGAATCGGGCTTTTATGAAGATCATCTATTGTTTTTAAGGCAATGATAGGGCCACTGTCATCCACAGACAAAGCTTAATCCACTCTCCACCGAGAAAGAAGAGACAAGAAAGAGGAGGCAACTGTGGAGGTGCTAAGTCTCAACATAAAAAGACACCTAGAAGAGAACCAAATTCAGCCACCAATCATTGATTCACTACTTCATTCATTCATTCATCTCTCATTCTTTCCTTTATTCAAAGTCGAGAGACGTTTATTGAGCATTTACTACACAGCATGCCCTGATCTGGTCACTGTCCTTGAGGAGCTCAAAGTCCAATGGGAAGAAAGACATATAACCAAGTAATGTCAATACACAATTGCTGGGAAAGGCAGTCTCCTGCACGCAGTATTTCCAGCCCCACTCAGCTGTGTAAGAATGGCCTCAGGCCTGGAACACTTCCTTACCTAGAGATAAGGAGCCCATACAGCTCGTCACCTTGTGTGGCAATATCATTCTCTGTTTCATGCTCGACGAGTGTTCCTACGCTCTGCTTAAGCATGTACGTCAGTGCCCCTCAGGCACACCACTAGCTTTCGGGTCGGGGTCCTTCTGTTGCAGGAGAGGGCTGCATGTAGGCCAGCTGCCCTGCACCAGCTTCAGAGGAAGGGGGAGGGCCCCACTAGCCACAAGGGACAGACATACATTCCAGGGGCTGATCTTGCTTTGTCTCTTCTCTGTGTGAGTAAAGCATCAGTCCATCCAGTAGTTAACTGTGTGCTGCTTTCACTGGCAACTCCAAAACCAAGATGCAATGGACATAAGTGTCTGGAGTCTTCCCCTGGATTGGTTACCCATGCAGTGTTCCACTCTCCTGGGTTTGATAACCAGTGTATGGTGTTCTGTTGGGTGTAGACTCAAGGCAGGTACGAGATTGGGGGATGGATGGTAGCATTCTGCTACATTCTATTTTCTCGGGATTTCTTGGTTTTCAGCCACCTTCATCCCCCAGAGCCCTCTGTTAGGAAAAAGATTCTGCCATCTACTTCCTCGTGGCTTTGGGCAAGTTACTAAACTTCTGTGAACTTCCTTTCTTCATCAATAAAATGGGAATAAGAATACTGATTTCCCAGGGTTGCTTTTAGGATGAAATGGAATGACACATATAAATCAAATAGCACAATGCCGAGCTCTTAGTGGGCCGGCAGTTCCTTGCCCTTTGGTCTTTTTCTTTTGGTGTGGTGGCACAGGGAGGAGAAAACAAATATTCTTACATTTCACGAGAAGTATGACAATTTCTAAAAGCTCCTTTATGAGTCGCTTTTCATTTACTTCAAATCAGGACCATACCATCCCTGTAAGTAACCCTTTTCCCCCATAAACACAATCTTTCAAGGGACGGCAAATCTGCCATTAACGCAGAGGCAACACTTCAAGCCCAGCTGCGCCCTCCTCCCGATAGTATCCTGTTAGGCTCGGTGTCACGCTCCTGAGAAAAGCTCTACTCACCGGACTCAGCAATCGAAAAGTTCACATGGTCAGAAGTGCCTCTGCCTCACACAAGGTGAACCATGGTCAACACTGCTTTTCTAATTGAAGTAAGACTTCCTCAACCTCTTGCTGACGATCACAAACTAGCACGTGGGGCCCGGTATCAGACAACCAGACTCCATCTTGCTCTAATGATGATTTTAAGCACACACAGGAGGTAGGGGAAAATTACTAATTTAAACAAAATGTTTAATCTTCTAATTATGAGATAGGCTCCAAGAAGACGGAAAGTGATTTGCAATCTTCATTATGGAACCCGCACGCAACCACTGGCACAAGGCATGTCAGCCAGAAGGCAGGTACCATTTCTTCTCCCACTGAGCCTTCTGTGTCCTTGTAGGTTCTGTGCGGATAAAAGAAGAAATCTTTGGCCAAAGGGGGGGGGGGGGAGGAGGAGAGGGAGAGAGAGAGAGAGAGATCACAATTTGTCTCCCCAAGTTCATTATGCTAAATGAGGTATCAGGGTCCCCAGTAAGAAGCCAAGGAGATAATATTCAGTGACTTCACATTGGCAGACTGAGCAGCCTGAGGGCCTTTGAAACTCAAAAGTCTTATAAAAACTGCCCAGCTCAGGTGGTGCTTAAGCAATTCTTTTTATTTGCTGAAAAGTCCTGTCATCGGTGGTAAGAGATGCAGTGCGAATTAGGGTGGTGCCCACCAACGGCACCTTTGGTCAGAAGGAAATCTGTTCCTCTGCAGATATGCTTGTACCATTGCTAATTTGTGTTATCTCTGCCCATTCAGATCTCTGTGCTAACTCAGGAGAAAAAGTCCCTGCCAACCAAGTCTGACAAGTCTCATGGCAGAACTCCCACTGGAGAATCAGCAGAGAAAGCAAAGGCAATTATTCCCTTTCATTAGAAAGAGTTCTTTTTAAGTTTGGTTGGTTTGGGGGGGCTTGTTTTTGTTTTTGTTTTTTAATTCTGAAAACCCAAAGCAGCCATTCATAGCCACTGCTCACTGCAGTCACTTACACAACTAGCAGACACTGAAATTTCCCCTTAAGCCAACCAGAAAGAGCTGTGCCCCTTTAATTACCCGCTGTAATGTAAAACCAGACGTGGAGAGGACAGCCACAGTAGATCTGGGCAAAACAGCACTGATATTTCGCCATCAGTCCAGACCATCTGCAACTGTTTTGCAGAAGCACATAAAGTTTATGGATTCCAAAGCTTCCTACAAGTTACCAGGTGCTGAAGGTCAGCTGCATTGTCCTCAGGTCCACGGGGGCTCCTTTCTTCATTCTCTCCAGGCCAGGGTGCTCAACAAAAGACACCCTGCCCACATTTTCTGTGCCAAGCCTGGCACGAGGAAAGCGTTGCTTCTTGATTAAGCCACAACACAGATTAAATGTTTAGAACTGGGAGATTCTGAAAAACACCTAGGTGGGAAAGCAATTATCCTAGGAAGAGCACAGCTTCAGCTATGGCCCTCTGCAGCACAAAGGTGAGTTCTGCCCATTTTGCACATCTAAGCTGGCCAGACCGCTCCCCTCCAATGTAGTTTACATTCAGGGGACACAGTGATCTTTTCAAACGTAAACCAAATTGTGCCACACCACAGCTTAAAACCCCTAATGGCTTCCCATTGTACTGACAATAAAATCTACACATTTTAGAGTTCCCCCACCTCCCCACAGCTGACCTCTGTCTACCCTTATCTCCGTGTCTCTTTCTCGTTCACCATGCTCTAGCCACCTTCCTCAAGCATGACAAGCTTGTTCCCACCTTAGGGCTTTCGTACTGGTTTTCCCTGGGCCTATGTCGCTATTCCAACAGCTCCATGTAGCCAAATCGTTCTCATCAATCGGTTCTCAATTCAAATGTTATCTCCTCAGAGAGGCCTTCTAGAACCTCCTGATGCTCCCCCATCACTCTATCAGCCCATTTCCCCTCTTCATATCCATATCTGAAATTATCTTGGTTTTGTGTGTGTAGTATTTGTTTGCTTGTGTGAGTGTTCTTATTCATTTGCATTTGTTTTTCTCGTTTATTGTCGGCCTTGCCTCCCTGGATATAAGTTCCATAAAGCCAAGGGACTGCAAATGTCTTGTGCATCTCTATTGCCAGTATCTAGCATAGCAACTTCCATTTAGTAGGCGGTTAATAAGTATCTGTTGAATAATTAGAGAAAGGTTCAAAGAAAAAAACAAGAAAAGAAAGGTTCAATATGGATCACTAATCTAAATGAAATTTACTAAGCCTCAAAAATCTACACTGGCTCACAGCCTGACTGTCAGCATGTGTCACAATGCCCTAGAAACACTGGTTTGTTCTTCATCAACTCCTGCTGAATGATCAGGAGACAATGGCAAAGACAAGACTAAGATGAACTTGCAGACTCTCAAAGTTGCAGAACTTGAAAATCTGCAAGCCTCTCAGGTAGAGTCTTCCCCAAGTTGTCCTTTCCGAGGAGGATCAGATGGGCTAACAACGGTGATTACCAATGGGCTGAGGCCAAAGGCTGGGTCTTAAAGGTCCAGCAAAGGCAGGGTATAGCATATGAGGCAGCCCGAGTCCCAACCAGCCAGAGTCCTTCTGGATGAAGCAGCAGTTGGGAGCCAGAGAGCAGATGTACACATCCAGGAGGGGTGGGGAAGGGGAACAGAAGAAATGAGAGATAAAGCCAGAGAGATACAGAGAGATAGCCTTCAAGATGGTAGGCAAAGAGATCTAGAAGAAATGCTGGATGAAAAATGAAGACAAGTGACACTGATATGATCAGTATTAGTTACAGACTTCAGTAACTAAGAGTCCTAAAATTTTACAGTTCATCCAAAGATGACCAAGAATACTAACGCTTCAGTCATCAAACCGCCTCAACTTTTCAGGACACCATGAAAAGAAAGCAAAAAGGGCCTCAGAGGTTAGATTTTATCCTATTTTATCCTATCAAACACCACCACTAAGGAGTGAGAGCTGACACCAAAGAGAAGCAAGAAAAACTGTAAACAATAGGCACAAGAGCTCACCATCTCTCTGTAACACTCTGAAGTGTTTTAATACAGGAGTAAAAACTTCCCACACCTCAAAAGACCGTAAGAGGAATCTGGGCACAATTGACATGTGTTCATAATCATGACCCTAAGAAAACAGTCTGACCGATTGAGAATGGCAAGAATGCTTACGTTTTAGAAAGAACTCCACACAAAACGAAAATTCAAGCTTTAAATACAGAAAAAGCATCGTTCTGAACTCCATTTTATCAACCAAGTACGTGGGATCCTGAGGCAAATCGCTTTCCCTCCCCATGCCATGCCTGCCCCACCTGGAAAGAGAGAAAGTTCTTATTCTAGCATTCCCGCTCCACTTAGAAGTTTCTGCTATCTGGAAAATCTATTTATGAGGAACACCACATTTTCCAAAGACACCAGACAAAAGAGGAGTTCGTGCAACTCAATATAACTCATACCACCTTTTAAATTTTTTTAAATGTTTATTTAAATTTTTTTTTTTTCTTCAACGTTTTTATTTATTTTTGGGACAGAGAGAGACAGAGCATGAACGGGGGAGGGGCAGAGAGAGAGGGAGACGCAGAATCGGAAACAGGCTCCAGGCTCTGAGCCATCAGCCCAGAGCCCGACGCGGGGCTCGAACCCACGGACCGTGAGATCGTGACCTGGCTGAAGTCGGACGCCTAACCGACTGCGCCACCCAGGCGCCCCTAAATGTTTATTTAGAGAGAGAGAGAGAGAGAGAGAGAGAGAGAGAGAAAAGCTCAAGCAGGCTCCATGCTGTCAGTGCAGAGCCCCATGAGGGGCTTCATCTCACACCCTGTGAGATCATGACCTGAGCCGAAATCAAGAGCCAGATGCTTAACCGACTGAGCCACCCAGGCCGAGGTTCCTTTTTTAAAACGGTGATATGAAGGGCACCTGGTGGCTCAGTCGGATGAGTGTCCAATTCTTTTCTTTGGCCAAGGTCATGATCTCATGGGCCGTGAGATCAAGCCCCACTGGGCACGGAGCCCGTTTAAGATTCTCTCTCTTCCTCTCCCTCGCCCTTCTGCACTCGTTCTTGCTCTCTCTCTCTCTCTCAAAAATAAGAAAATAAATAAAATGAAAAGAAACCTCAACGTGGGTTTCTTCCCATGACAACCCCCAATTCATCAATGGTGATGTTGTTTCTTATCCTCCTTTCTTGCTGAGTGTTAGCATTCTGTTGATTTTCTGGCATTTCTACCTTCCCCTGCCCAACAGCTACTCCTGGCCAGAGTTCCCATTCCATGTTTCAGCTTCTCTGTCAATAATTACATAGCCTTGAAATGCTCAGATTTCCCTTATCATTAATATGAGACGCTATTAGCTGTTCCCATCGAAGTATTAATGTTTGAAGAGGCCAGTAAAAGATAACAAGACAAACTCTAGCTACAATTCTTTTATTTTTATCCAAAGCTGCAAAGAAAATAGCATTCCAACATGATAGATATACTAGAAGACTGATGTACTGTTAATGTTTACGTTTATTAAAAATCCCAAAAATAATTTTAACTGCAATGCTTTTAACTGGAGAGAGGTGGGTCAAATAAAAAATGTAATCAATCCTCAAGTGTATGTGTTAACAAAACAAGCACATAAATAATGCCAAACAAACTGTTAAATAACCAAGCATATGTGCCTCTGGAATACAGTCAGACACATTCAGAGAGAAGCATCATAACACTCTCTGCTTGATTTCAAATCCTTCTCAGTTCAGTCAATGGCTTTGGACATTGCTGGGGAGCTGACAGGAAGGCTAAGGAGCCCAGGTAGAGAATCTGCTCACAGGCAACTGATAATCTAAAACGAGTTAAGAGATGAAAATGCACTGTGGTAGTCTCACTAGATCTTTCACTGAACTCAGGATGAAGATAATCTAGTTTCTATTTACCAACCCACCATGGAGATGGGGTTTTAAAGTTTAGGCCAACATACTTTCAGATCAGTCACTCCTAGAACACTGCAGAAAAGAAAACGGCTTTGAATCATTCAGCTGAAATACTAAAACCAAATGGCTGACTCCGGAGAAAGTAAGAGAATCTCAGCTATTCCTTCTCCTAACTCCAATTTCTCTATAGCTATATAAGACTCAGACCAAAACAACCACTTCCTTCAGGAACCTTGCGGGGGTGGAGAGAGAAAGAAAGAAAGAAAAAGAAAGGAGTAATTTGTAAATGAGATTTCTGGCACTAGAAAAGGGGAACAGTGAGATATCTCAGCAATATTAAAGAGACCTGGGGAAAAGAATTACTGTGTTGATGACATAATTCTTGATATCAATGACTGCTAACTGTGGCAGAGTAGGGTTGTGCTTTAATCTATTGAGAACAGTTCTATACTGTGGCATGTGTGGGTGACAAACTGTTCTCATTTCCTTTTATAGCACTCTAAACCTTAATCTCCAAGGGACCAATGACCTTGGGAATACTGAGGCAGCTTTGCAGAATTCAAAAAAACATTTTTTTCTTTCGCTACAGCATGTGTGTTGTTTGTAATTATGTCAATAATTAAAAATCAAAAGCTAACACTTACTGGGCATTTATGTGTCAGGCACTATACTACTTAGCACTACACACTCTTATTTAATCCTGTATTTTAAAAAGGATGTAAAATGGAGTTTTGTTCTGTTTTGTTTTTCTACTGGCGGGCAGAGATACACTATTATAAAATCTCCATTTTAAAGATGGAGACCTGAGGCTTGAAGAGGTTAATAACTGACCCAAGGTCACACAGCCGGCAAACAGCAGAGGTGGGATTCAAACATGGGCAGTCTGACCCCCAAGTGAGTGTTCATTCATTCACCACACTAACACCTAGTGAGCACACGCTTTTAATTATTTTCTCCAATAGAGCTGACAAGCTTCTCTGAGCCATCTACATTCTCCAATGTAGTCATTTTTACATTTGTAAACTTCTCCATTGGGGTAAGCTTTATAAATTGAATTTATCAATCCCCCAGTTTATGTACTTATTTAAGTAAGCTCTCACCCAACACGGGGCTCAAACTCACAACCCTGAGATCAACAGTCGCATGCCCCGCTGACTGAGCTTGCCAGTGTCCTGCAATCCCCCAATTTAAACGACACCTAGTGAGAGACTAAAGAAAGTTACGGCTGTCTTCAAGTCCACTGCCAAAATCAGGCATCTCAATAACACCCACCTCCAAGGAAGCTGAAATAGGTAGGACTGAAGTCTATGACCAGAGAAAACAGTTCTGTTGGCCTATAAAGAAAATAAACCCACATTCACCATGCCGCTACAAGATCCACAAAAACAAAAAAGTAAGACCAACTGGAAACTACTTATTTGACAAAGTCCCAATGGTCTAAACAACAATGGTGGCAGCTGAAATAGAAAGGAAGGAATAGAGAGAAGACTGAAGAGGCAACACTTTCTCTGCAAAGCTTTCCCGACAGCAGAGATGCTCCTGCCCGTGCCATCCAATTTTGTTCATTCTTCTATAACGCCAACGACGCTGTGGACTGGATCATCTGTTTTCAAGTCCGTGGGATGCCCCCCGCCCCTTAGACTGCAAGCTATGTGAGCAAGAGCTACGTGTGGCTTAAACATTTTCAGAGCTCAATACCCTCCTGACTCCTGAGAAAGGAGCTAGACCTCTTTGTTCACAAGATCTTATGATTCATGGGGAAAAGAACCTCGTCTTTCATCCTTGAGAAGTATCTCCAAAGCTTCTTTAAAATCTGCTGAACAGAGACACCCCTGACTAAAATGCAAAATCAGGGGTAGGTGGTGGGGCAAGAGTAGAGATACAGAAAATCATGTGATACCAGAACATCTGGTCAGAATGTTCAAAAGACACATGAAACTAGACTAGGGCTAGTGAGCTAACAGTTGTCTACACCTAGGTGATGGAAGACTGAAGAATGGATGAGTTCATCTAGGATGAGGAAAAGGATTATAGAATCAAATTCCAATGAAAAATCAAGAGTAATGAGGCTCAAGAAAATCTTTGGCAGAGGGTATTGTCAACCTTCAAGAATGTAGGTTTTGGACATTCTAGAAAACAACTGACCAGTACTCTTCAAAAATGTCAAGATCATACAAGACAACAAAAATGACAATTAAATGCAATGCGGGATCCTGGATAGGATCCTGGAACAGGAAAAGGGCATTAGTGGAAAAAACTAATGACATCTGAATTAAGTCTGTAATTCAGTTACTGGCATATGAATGTCAATTTCCTGATTTTGATCATTGTACTATGCTTACAGAAGATGTTAACTTTAGGAGACGCTGGCTGAGGAGTAAATGGAAACTCAAACTCTCTTTACTATTTTTGTAATTTCCCGCAAATTCAACATTACTTCAAAATAAAACTTTTAGGGGCACCTGGGTGGCTCAGTTGGTAGAGCATCTGACTCTTGGTTTCGGCTCAGGTCATAATCTCACAGTTTTGTGAGTTTGAGCCCCACACTGGGCTCTGCACGGGCAGGGTGGAGCCCACTTGAGATTCTCTCTTTCCCTTTCCCTCTCCCTCTGCCCCTCTCCTGCTTGCACGCTGTCTCTGTCTCCCTCAAAACAAGTAAATAAACTTTAAACATTAAAAATAAATAAAAATAAAACTTTTAAAAATGTAGGTTTTGCGGCAAGAGTCGCAAGAGATGATATGCAAGAGGACAATTCAGAAGCTGAAGTAACATATTTGAGTCAAATATTCTTGAGGTCTAACACGGAAGCAAAGACATACGAGTCAGCAAGCAAACGAGATAAGAGGGAAAGAACCAGAGCACATCTGAAGGTACGTCCTGGTTCACTCACCCAATCATTAAACAACCATTCTTTAAGCATCAGTTATAGGTGAGACAGCCTGCTAGGTGCTGGTCTAAGTGAACGGCCTAATGTGCAAGGAGGCACATAAGTAGGTGTTTTGTGAGTATGAAGAGAATGCACCAGGAAGAAAGAGGATGAGGAAGCTGCAAAGAGAGGAAACGAACTTAAGGAAAATACCACTCAGGAGATGAAACGGAAAGCACTCTGAAGTGGGAATATCAATGAAAATAGCTCTTTATCTGTTGTTTATAGTCCCGCTACGAACAAAAAACAACCGTGAAAGCCCTAAACTGTCATGCAAGAAAAGCCTAATTCACGATACTGTAAAACAACATCACGATTAGGAGAACATTCTCAGGACTGTAGGTAAAATGGGGCGCCACAGAATGAGCACAGGTGTTCAGGCTTCCAAAATGCTTCTTACATCCATCCACACCATCAACAAAAACGACCACAGGAAAACTCAATTACAAACTACAACACTACCTTGTGGGGAAAGAGGCAGATGATAAGAAACACAAATGATAAACACAGGGAAAAAAACGCCTATTACAGCAAACCTGAACTAACACTTTATATACTTACTAGATTAATGAGAAAAAATCAAATTGTGACAACTAGTAGTATCAAGATTGTGGTAGGACCGGAACACGCACGCTGTTAGCACCGTAAACTGACAAAGGATTAATTCCATAGGAGCACTATGGCTTTCTTAATGTATTTGCAGTCGAGGGACACCATCGTCTGCCACTCCCCTCCACTGACTCAATGCTCGGAACATCTCACTCCCATGCTTCTGCTCTCACTAATCCTAGTCAAGAATGACTCTCCTCAGCCTCCTTCATTGCCCACAGAACTCCTATTCATTCATCGCGGCTGAGATTCCAACATCTCCCTTTTCTTCAGTGACCACGTCAAATTCATCCCATGAATACACCCCTTCTCCGGGCATTATCCAATCATTCCTTCCATGATGCTCCCATAATCCTTTATTCACACCGTTTGTTGTTGAAATATCTGTCTCATTCCCTAGGTTATGAATTCTTTAAAGTCCAGGACCATGTCTTAATAAGTTTTGTACATGCAATACTTAGCACAGGAGATAGCATATGGTAATTTCTAACGGTAGGTGGGAGGGGGAGAATGCCACACAAATAAAGAAGTTCACTGCAGGAGTATCTCCAAGAACGAAAACCTGGAAACCAAATAATTATAAAATAATTATAGATAATTCTTCTAATTACGGAGGAACAATTTAAGGGAAAATAGTCTATCGCTTTAGCAAAAGGTACGAAAACATTAAAAATAACACGAAGACTATGCAGAAACACAGAAAATATTTCTGGCAGTGTTAAAAAGATAGAATACATGGGGCGCCTGGGTGGCTCAGTAGGTTAAGCGTCCGACTTCGGCTCAGGTCAGGATCTGGCTCAGGTCATGATCTCGCGGTTCATGACTTCCAGCCCCGCATCGGGCTCTGTGCTGACAGCTTGGAGCCTGGAGCCTGCTTCAGATTCTGTGTCTCCCTCTCTCTCTGGCCCTTCCCCTCTCGAGCTCTGTCGTCTCTCTTTCTCTCTCTCTCAAAAATAAGTAAACATTAAAAAAAAAATACAAAACAGTATATACACAATGATTATAGCTATCCAGCATATACGAACTGTGGGAATACAAAAATATTTGTTAGATTAGGGTACTTTTCCTTCTCTCAAACACTTTCTTTTTAATACTATTCCTGTCAGTTTACTGTCATTAAAATGTTTTCACTTCAAAGGGGAAAGGAGCAAGATTATAAATTCCTGTAAGCTCCTGCAATCCAAGGAGATGCTACGATATCACTGATAGCTAACAAGAGGAGTGGGCATCTGCAGTATTGCTAAAACCAAGGGTCCCTGACCCCAATCTGCCTCACAGAGCACACTTCTCATGTCACAAAGCAAGTCATTCCCACTGAGCCCAGCTGCACTAAATGTGAATTCTTTATTGCAAAACTTGGAAGGTAAGAACTTTTCCCAGACATCTGTGGAATTAGTATTAATGAGAATGCCCTGAAGTTCATATACACGCCTATGCAGCAGACACTTCTCAGCCAAGGAACTGCTGGGCACACTTCTTGATGAGATGTCTAAGCCTGAAGGCATCAAAAAAGTACATTTCCATATTGGGAACATAACTGGCTTCCTCTTTAAGACTTTTTCCACCACCTCCTGTCCACACTGTAATTCTCCTGTCTTCTTAAATGAATAGTTAACATATGTCAAGGATATAAGGCATATACTGAGGCACTCACTGCCTAACTCTATTACTAGCAGAACCAATCACAGCAGAAAATTGGAATCTTCCCACCAAGCTGCCCCAAAAATGAAATTCAGGAAGCACCCCAAAAATATGAAAATACTTTTAATAAACATTTTTCTTGACATTACGTATTTTCCTTGCTTACCTTAATCTCTTAATTCCAGGAAAAGAAACAACCAGAATTCTTATGGCTCAAGTCCTTCATTTTACAGGTGGATAAAAAAAAAAAGATATACAGAGAAGGGAAGTGACTTGTCCTGAGTCACCCAGATAAGTAATGATAAAGGGAGGATTAAAACTCAAATCTCTCAGATTTTCAGCCCCGATTCATTCTCCTACATCAAGCTTTTTTTATCCCTTGAAATCTCTAGAGCTCTTGGCCTAAATAATTAGTATCACAGAATTTAAAGTTAGAAGGGAGCTCAGAGAGACTTACTTAATCCCTTCATTAGGCATATGAGGAAACTGAGGCCCAGAAAGATTAAGTGATTTGCTCTCCATATCTTGGATGGCAGGGAATAAGTATAACTTAAGCTCAAAAAACTGCAAACTAACGGCTATGAGAAGGGAGGAGAATCTCAGCTGAGAAAAATTTTAAAAGGGATGTAGATCATTCTAGACCAGGGACCGGTTTCAAAATGTAATCCCTGGACCCTCTGCTTCAGCATCACCTGGGATCTTGTTAGAAATGCAAATTCTGGGGTGCCTGGGTGGTTCAGTCAGTTGGGTGTCTGACTTAGGCTCAGGTCACGATCTCATGATTTATGGGTTCAAGCCCCACGTCAGGCTCTGCGTTGACAGCTCAGAGTCTACAGACTACTTTGGATTCTGCATCTTCCTCTTTCTCTCCGCTCATGTTCTCTCTCTCAAAAATAGATAAACATTAAAAAAAATTAAAAAAAAAAAAAAAGAAATGCAAATTCTAAGGTCCCACAGGAGGCACTGAATCAAACTCTAGGGGTGGGGATGTTCAAATCAAACAACATGTCCTGAGAAACAAACTTCAGTGGTCACATTGAGTCCACTTTGTAAATCGTAACTATCATCAACGGCATTTAAATTTGTCTATACTACATTCTTCTATACGTATATCATACTTCAATTTTTAAAGTTTTTAAAACTCTGAAGACAAAATGGAAAACTAGATTTGGGTATTCATTTGGTTCTAGTTCTGGCTTTGCTTCTTACCGACTGTCTTTGAGCAGGTAACTGACCTCCCTCGCTTGAGTTTTCTTTTCTATAAAATAGGCATACCACCCCCCTCAAAAGGCATGTCGAGAATTAAATGTAAGAACTCATCGGGAAGCACTTTAGTTCAGCATCAGGCACAGAGTAGGCAGCAGTCCAGCACAGTCATTAAGAGCTTCAGCTATGAGGTAGGTGCTTTTTTGCGCCTCAGTTCCCTCGTCTGTACAACCAAGGTTAAAAACAGTACCTTCTTCGTAGGGTTGTTATAAAGACTTTGAGAGATCACACAGGTAAGTAATGCATCTTGCATATCTATAAAATGTTACTGTTTTTGAAGAGCTTTTGCATCCATTAATTCAAATGATCCTCACGCATTTCCACAAGAGGATGGGTGCATTTGATTGATTATGGACTAGATCGCTTCTCGGCCTTTTGGCTAAGATCAAGTGTGATTATGGACTAGATTCCAGACTGTACCATCTTTTAGGAACAGGAGGAGTGCACATCAATCTTACAGAAAGGAAACGGCACGCATGAATAGTGCATGTGGGGAATGAACAGGGTTGAAAATAAGATCAGGATTCTGGTTTCAACTCTGCCACCCCCTTAGCCCACAACCTCAGGGAAGTGCTTTACCAGAATGGGGTTCGCTTTCTATATGTAAACAAGTGGGGTGCATTAGGTTATTTATAACATGTCTCCAAATAAAATTCCAACTCCTTGTCATGGCCTATAGGAAGGCCTACATAGTCTGTCGTCTGCCTACATCTCTTATCCATCACCTGCCATTCTCCTGTTCACCCATATTCCAGCTACATCGGTCCTCTTCCTGGTCTTCTAAGAGGCTACACCAGCTTCTACCTTATAGTCCCCATACCTGCCCTTCCTTCTGCCTTGATCATTCTGCCCTTTTCCATGATTGGCTCCTTCTCAACCTTCAGTCCTTTTAACATCCATTCCTCAAGGTCCTTCCCAGACCATATTACCAAAGGTAACCGGTCCTGTCTCCTACTCCCAGGGGCTATTTTCTTTAGCAGCACTGTCTAATAAAAATATACTGAAAGCCACAAATGAGCCACATATATAAGTTTAAATTTTCTAGTAGTCACATTTAAAAAGTTTTCAAAAGGTAGCATTAATTTTAATAATATATTTTCTTTAAGCCTATATATCTAAAGTATTATATCTCAATATGGAATCAATATAAAAAGTATATATTAAAAATATATATTATATATATATTATATATTATATTATATATTATATAATATATATATTATATATTATATATAGATCTCTAGAGATCTATATATTATAGATCTCTAGAGATCTATAATATATAGATCTATATATATCTATAGATATATATATATATCTATATATCTATGGATATATAGATATATATATGTTATAGATATAGATATATATATATAGATCTATATATATATAGATATAGATATATAGATATATATCTATATATTATATAATATATTATATATATTAATATATATTAAAAATATATATTAATTTTTTCATACTAAATCTTGGAAATCCAATGTGTACTTTACATATACAGCAGATCTCAATTCCAACTTTACACATACAGATCTCAATTCCAACACATTTCAAGTGTTCAGTAGTCACAGGTGCCCAGTGACAGGTGACCACACCAAACAGCACAGTTCTACCACATACCCTGCTTACCCTTCAAAGCACCTATCACAATCTGAATGTTTATTGACCCATTATCTTGCTACTTCCCTACCAGACTACAGGCTCCACAAAAGCAAGAACCTTGTCTGTTTCCTTTCATGCCTTATAGTCAGAGGATTTGGTGCATTATACAGTAGGCATTCAATACATGTTTCTTGAGCAAATGAATGAACCTCTTCTAGCTTTAATATTCTGAGTCAATGGACCAGCCATTCTACAACTCTCAAAGAGACAACCCTCCCATTTCCTTTCTTCTTTCTGGTTCAATAACTGTCTTAAAGAGATAAATCTCTTGGCTATTTATCTCCCATTGCTTATGAGCTCTTTTCTACGATGTCTACAGTCTTCAAGGTCCATTCTTTGTATATTGGCTGAGGGAGTGGCGTGAATATGATGGCTAACATTTCCTGAACCTTCACACTTTGACAAGCATTGGCCTAAGCACTTTGCAACAGGCTTATGTGGTAGGTACCATCTTTGCCCCCATTTACAAATAAGGAAAACAAGGCATAGAGAGATTAAGTATTTTGTTCAAGGTCACAGCAGCCAGTTAGTAGCAAAACAGACTCCAAGAGACATGCGGCTCCAGACTCATGGCTCTTAATCACCTGTTCTCTACTACAGAGCTGTCCGATGGGAATAAAGACCAGTTATATATGTAAATTTTAATTTTAAAAGGCTAGTAGCTACATTAAAAAAATCAACAGAAACAGGTAAAATTTATCTTAAATACAATTTTATGTCACCGATTAGGCATAATATGATTAATCAACATAATCAATAATCAAGGTAATTGATTTGATCAATAAGATCATAGAATCGGTTTAAAAATGTTATTTCTCATATGAATCTTCAAAATTCAGTGTGACTTTACACCTAGAGTACTTTTCAATTCATACTAGCTCCGTTTCAAGTGTTTAATAGCCATATGAACAACTACACGGGACCTCTTTAGAAAGTCAAAGAGGGGGAAACCTTTGAACTGGGAGCCAGGAGACCTTAGCTCTAATACCAGCTCTTACGTGTTGAGTGACTCTGGGTAAGTTCTTTCTGCCCTCTGGGCCACCGTCTCCCACTAAGTCGCCTGAGCAGGGAAAACAAGATCCCTAGAGTCCCATCCCATGCTAGAATTCCAAACATCTCCCAACAACAGCAGTTAACACCGGTACAGCTTTTACACTTTAAAACCAGCTTTCACACCCAATAGTTAATATAGTCCTCAAACAACCCTACTAGGAAGTTATTACTGTCTCCGTTTTATATATACAAAAACTAACGCTCCAAGAGGGCAAAACGACTTGTCCAAAACCCACAGGGCCAGTCAGTGAAGAAGCCGGGGCTCAAAGGCAGGAAAGACCAGGGCCCTCCCACCACCACCACCACCAACTCAAAGACGGGGGACAAGAGAGAGTTGAAGGAAGATGGTTGTGAAGATGGTCCGGGGCCTTCAGAAGAGTTGAAGGGAGCCAGGCCCCGGGGCAGGGGAGGGTGAGAAGAGGCCCAGACTGGAGTTGAGAGGGAGGGACCTGGGCTCTAAGAAGGAATGAACTGAAAGCGCCCAGGAAAGTCTCGGGGGAGTAAAGTGAGAAGTGAGGGGACTCGGGCCGGGGACAGAGGTGAGAGGAGGTGAGGAGGTGAGATAAAGGGGCTCTGGTTCCCCGACCACGCGACCGCTTCCCGGGTGAGGGGACGGCCCGCCGGCCCTCCTCGTCCCACATACCTGGTAGCTCAGAAGTTCGCCCACGTCCATGGTTTCAGGCCCCGCCAACACCTGCTACTCGGGTTCCCTCCACTCACGCCCAAAACGCGGCCCCCTCCGCAGGGGCTCCAGCCACACTGCCGTAAAGCGCCGAGAGCGGGCCGCAGAGCCAATGAGCTGAAAGTTCTTGTGGCACGCAACCTGGCCACACTGCGGGAAAAGGCAACGCCACCGTAAAGCGCGCTGCATTTGCGACGGTACTGCTTCCGCCCGGAGCCTGGAGGGGGCGGGGAAAGGAGGCGGAGACTTGAAGGGGGCGGCGCTGTGAGGGAACGGACGGAAAGGAGCCAAGATTTATTGGGCGCCGCCTATGTGCAGGGCGGAGTGCTGAGTGTTTCACAGGTGCTCTCCTTCCAGTGACCTAGCCAATTTTATCCCCGTTTCACAGATAAGGAAACTGAGGCATAGAACTGCACTATCCAGTTCTATACCCGCTAACCACATGTGGCTACCGAGGGCTTGAAATACACTAGTCTGAATTGAAATGTGCCATAAATGTAAATAAAATACACACTGGATTTCTAAGACATATTGATTACATGTTGAAATTACATTTTGAATATATTGGGTCAAATAAAATATAAAATTAATTTACCCGTTTCTTTTCACGTCTTAACCGTGGTTAGTAGAAAATGTAAATGACCTATGTGGCTCTTTTTTTGGCTCCCTTTGTATTTTTTAGGACAGTGCTGTCTCAAAGTGTGTTGACCAATGCCTCCAACTATTACTGACAAAGAAACTGTTGGTGATCACATCTCCCTCTCCGGGCTTCTTCTTCATCTATGCAAGGTTTTCTGGGAACTGGATGATCTTGTTTCTACCTGAGAGATGTAGAAAGGTTTTCTGTGGGAGGAAGATGGCCATGATTGGAAGAGAATCTTCAAAGAGTGCATCTGAGCTCCTGGGATTTAAATAAGGCTCTATCTTCAAAGGGTGTTAAACTTCCCTCTTAGTCTTCTTAGCCATTTAGCCCCTGATCTTCACATCCGTGGTATTTGTCTTAGTCCATTCAGGCTGCTGTGAGAAAAATAGCATACACTGGGTGGCTTACAAACAACAGAAATTTATTTCTTCACAGTTCTGGGGCTGGGAAATCCAAGATCAATAAACCAACAGATTCGTTGTCTGGTGAGGCTACAATGTGGTTCATAGACGGTGCTTTCTCATTATGTCCTCACATGGAGGAAAGGGGTGAGGAAGCTTTCTCCCGCCTCTTTTATAAAAGCACTAATCTCGTGCATGAAGGCTCCACCCTTGTGATCTAATCACCTCCTGAAATCCTCACTTCCTAATACCGTCACCTCGAAGGTTAGGATTTCAATTTATGGATTTGGGTGGGATACAAACATTCAGACCACAGCAATATTCTTAACCATCCTCCCCATCCCATCTCCGCTTGTCTCCAATTATACAGAAGTTATTTTAATGTAACTTTTCAAAGCTCCAAATCGTCTCCTCTTCTGCCTGGCCACCAGCCCCATACCTCATCCAACTCTTCCTCATCCTTCAGGTCTCAAAGGGCACTTTCTTAGAGTAGCCTTCCTCAACTCACGTCCAGCCCAAGGAGGCAGTCCCTTCTCATTCCTCATTATTCTGTTTTCTAGCACCTCCTGTATGGCACATATATCTCCATCTGTAATTTTCTACTTAATGGTTGATTGCTTGTTTATTGGCAGCCTTATTTGCTGGACACAGGCTCCATGAGAGCAGGAATTGTGTCTGTCGTGTTCACCATTATACCCTAGTACAAAAAGCCTCATACAGTGCCTGACACAGGAGGAGGTTTCATGGGCCATGGTAAGGAGACTGAGTTTTACGCTAACAGCATTAGGAATCAATTCAAAAGCTTTAAGCAGGAAAGTTTTGTGATTGGGTTTGTGTGTGTGTGTGTGTGTGTTTGTTTTTTAAGAATCACCTATGCAACCTGCTTTGAACTGAATTATTTAGATGTCTCTCCCCGCCTCCCTCCGCTTAGCTGTATGGACTTGGCCTTATTCAAGGAGGGAAGGTGAGTAATGGTGGAATGTACCCTTTGGAACTGTGTACCCTTTGGAATTATGTCCCAGTATTTGGTGTGCTGGAGTCAGCTCATATAAACAGGACAACAAGAGCCTATAGTTAAATTGTCAGGAAATTTTCAAGTTGATTGACATCAGGTTGGTTGCTTGAGATTGGTCGCAGTGGGAGTATTTACACCATGGAAATCAACAAATGCTACAAACAAATGCTACAGGGTTACTGATGTTTCAGAGAGCTGGTTGTTACACATTCACCGACACACCACTGATTGTGGTTCTCCTCAAAGTTCCACCACATCTACCTGTGTGCTCTGCCTGTGAGTTACTTTCTCTCTCTAAATTGTGCTCTCTTCCTCTGTAAGGTGACTCATTTGTTCATTCATCAAGTATTCGCTGAGTGCCTACTCAATGCCCGACACAATTCCAGGCTCTGAGGATATAGAAGTTTGTACGAAAAAAAGTTCCTGCCCTCTTGGAACCCACATGCTGATTGGAGAAAACCTAATGAGGAATATAACATTATGATCCTCATTTCGCAGCTGTGGAAACATCGTCAGCCAGCTGACTTCACCTCTACGTGCCTGATCCCCTTGCCTGCAAAGTGGAGATTCAGTCGAATTTACCTTGTAAGATTATGGGGAATTTACATAAGATGCTGCATGCAAAGAGCACTTAGCAGGTGCCTGGCACAGCAAAGTACTCCATCGATGTTTGGTGTTAATATTATGTGGAGTTAAATGGGAATTGGAGGGGCAGAGAGGCAGGAAAAATGAGATCATTCCTATACCCTTTCTTTTGCAGACGTCCCATCTTGTCTGTGTGTTTTTGGAGACCCGGCCTTAAAACATAGAGTCATAAGGCAAAACCCTATGAGAACCAGATTTGGTGAGCACCCTGCAATGGGTTTCCCAGAGAAGGTGCCATTTAGATTGGGGCTTAAAGGATGAGAGGAGTTGACCAAGAAGATATGATGGGAGACTGGTGACCAGGCAGAGGAGGCAGCATGAGCAAAGACATAGAAGTTGAAACATTTCTTATAGACAAAGCATAGGATGTACGGAGGGAAAAAATGGGAAGTAAGTCAGGAGAGGGTGTCTGGGGAAGATCTCGGATAAGGTTGCCAAATTTAGTGCATACAAATATAAGACACTCAGTTAAATTTGCATTTCAGCTAAACAATGAAATTTTTTAGTATGAATATGTTCCACGCAATATTTAGCAACATACTAAAAAGTTTTTGTTGCTTCTCTGAAATTAAAATTTAACTGGACATCCTTTATCTTGATGTGAAGGTCCATTAATAGTTTCTTGGGAATCTCCAGGGGATGGGGCTTGGGAGACTCACCCTTCAGGTCTCAGCTTAATGTCACTGCATCAGAGGAGTCTCCTCTGACTTATGAGATCTAAGACAGTCGCTCAGATTCTCTATCAGCCTTCCTCGCCATTATCTTCAGGACACTTCTGATTGGTGTTTCTATATTTATTTTCTTTTCCTCCATTTGGAGTCTGTTTTCTCTTCCATATTCTAAGTTCCAGAAGGCCAGAGATTACTGTCTTATTCACCACAATAACGTCAGAACCTTACACAATTCCTAGCGTTTAATTGGCACTCGCTAACTAGTGGTTGGTTTAATAAATGAGCCAATCAACCCACAGATTGACTCATTCCCAGCAACAATACTAACAAATACCTTCAAATCTCTACCCCCCAATCCTAATGCTACGGTCTCCCAAGTTTCAAGATGTAAAATGGAAGTTCAGAAGAACTATGTGAAATAAGTCAAACAGAAAAAGATAAATATGATGGCACTTATATGTGGAATCTAAAAAACAAAACAAAAAACAACAACAAAATAGGCTCATGGATATAGAGAACAGATTGGTAGTTGCCTGAAGTGGGGGAGTGGGGGGGTCAGAGACATGGATAAAGGGTGACCTCTTCCAGGTTTATAATTTCTGGTTATAAAACGAATGTCGTGGGGATGTAACACATAGCATGGTGACTGTTGTTAATACTGTACTGCATATTTGCAAATAACCAGGAGAGTGGATCTTGAAAGTTTTCATCACAAGAAAAAAAAATGTTGTAACTATGTATGATGATGGCTGTCAACTATACTTAATGTGGTGATCATTTTGCAATATATACAAATATAAAATCATTACGTAGTATCCTTGAAACTAATGTAATGTTATGTCAAGTATACCTTAGAAGAAAACAAAAGGGGCTACGGGCTATGCACCAAGCAGTCCAAAGCATGTGGTGGTGGTGATGATGATGGTGATTTCAGAGTGGCATCTACAGAGACGGGTGGGGGAAGGCCACCACCCAAGAGACCAGCTGCTGAGCTGTAATCTTTTTAAAAAATTTAACTTGAAAGAATGATCCCTTCCAGAAAGTTTTTAAATAGCTGTGGGCTGCCTAGCTTCCTTAAACTTCAAGCTTTAGGTATTCCAAGAAGTAATCAGAGTCGCTTCCTCCATTTCATTGCCTCAGTAAATTATTTATTGGAACAGCCTTTAAGAAAATATCCTCAAAAAACACTCATAAAGTATATTTATCACCAATATGGAGCTCCTACCCTGCAATTGTGGGCTGATTGGAAACATATAACAGTGCCTGACTCCTCTATTTAGGCACTGAATGAGTGGGAAAGAGTTACAGGGTAGGCGGTGGAAAGGGGGTTGTGCTTTCTGGGGAGCTGAATACACTTGCTGGGGTTCAGGAGAAATCCCTGTTCTCTCTGCCTCTCATTCCCCAAATCCAGGTCCCTGGATCTTTTCCACTCTACTATTTTTAAATAGTTTTAGAAACGGAAATGTAGAGAGTTCAGTTGCTTGCCCACAGTGATAGAGTTATTAACTGGCAATACTCCAAACCAAGCTTGTCTGACTATGCATTTCACAGTAGGGATTTGGGCTCAGTTAACCTTTCAAATGGTACTGACACTTACGATCCAGGCACAGATGATTACTGAATGCTAAAGAGTAATTATCTCTCCCAGCAGATCCTGGTCTCGATTAGACACAAGAATTTATATCCTTCCATATACTGTAAGCCAAGTAAGAACTCAATAGTCATGGATATGCAATGAAAAGGAATTATTTCAGGGTTTTTTGAGGTGTGATGACAAAATTGGATTATGTTGTTGAAAGAGTCCTAATCTTTTAAAGATCCAGGCTAAAAGCTATATATGAAATAACATGATTAACTAGAATTTGCTTCAAAATAATCCAAGGTGGGGGCCAGCGTGGGTGTGGATGGAGCAGAGATGAGAGGGTTACTGGTAAGCTGATAATTATAGAAGCTGGGTGGGTGATGGATACATTGGAGCTCATTTTATTCTCCTGCCAACAGGATGGCAGCAGCAGTCTTAGGCACAATAACATCATGAAGAATAAGAGAGATCGTCTTTTTCTAAGGCTTTCTCTTAGGAATAAGGGAGAAGGAAGAAAGGATGCGGGTACAGACCAACTATGTCCATTGCACAAAGAAAGGATTCTGCAGCCAAATATGTACAATTGGAAAAGCTATGAAAACCAGCAGTCACAATGGCTCATAAGAATGTGATGAGTTTCATAAACCCCTAATTCTGAGCCCCCCCCCATCAGTGCCCCACACCAATGATCCTCATGAGTCAGACCTTCCAGAGATGCTTTCATAATAAGAGATGGAGAGAATTATTGATGCAATCACTCTTTGGGGTCAGTAAAAGGACACTGGTTAAGACCACGTCTGGCTTGGGAAATAAGCGATCCCCTTAACCAGTGAGCTGAAGCAGCTGTTTATCACCCAGACCTAGCACTAAGGATGTGTATGAGTTATCAGTTGCAGTGTAACAAGTTATCCCAAAACATAGTGGCTTAAAATGACAATGAACATTTATTATTTCACACAGTTTCTGTGGATCAGGTATTTGGAAGCAGCTTAGCAGGGTATTTCTGGATAAAGATCTCTCCTGAGATTGTAGTCAAGATGCCAGTCACTTCCAAGATAGCTTGCACAAAGGTTGGTGCTGGTTCTTGGCCAGAGACCTCACTTCCCTGCCACATGGACCTCCCTATCTGGCTGCTCTCATAACATGGTGGCTGGCTTCCCCGAGAGCAAGTGATCCAAGAAAGACCAAGACCAGGGGGAAGCCAGAGTGTCTTTTGTGACCTAGTCTCAGAAGCCACAGTCCGTCATTTCCGCAATATTCTATAGGGTGCACAGGCCAGACTTTTCATTGTGGGAAGGGACTACACGGGGCATGAATGCCAGGAAGCAAGATTCATTGGGTCTAACTTACAACTGAAGTCTCCAATTCCGGTTAAGCTTTCAGATGATTGCAACCCCAGAGGACATCTTCACTGCCACCTCATGAGACATGGGAGACAGAATCACCTATCTAGAATGTTCCTGGGGCGCCTGGGTGGCGCAGTCGGTTAAGCGTCCGACTTCAGCCAGGTCACGATCTCGCGGTCCGTGAGTTCCAGCCCCGCGTCGGGCTCTGGGCTGAAGGCTCAGAGCCTGGAGCCTGTTTCCGATTCTGTGTCTCCCTCTCTCTCTGCCCCTCCCCCGTTTAGGCTCTGTCTCTCTCTGTCCCAAAATAAATAAACATTGAAAAAAAAATTTAAAAAAAAAATAGAATGTTCCTAACCTCCGAATCCACAGAAACAGTGAGATAATAAAGGCTTTGGTATTTTAAACTCCTCAGCTTTCAGGTACTTTGGCAGGGAGCAATAGATACACGAGATCAAAGCAGCTTAGGTACCGAAGAGTGACATCCCCATCATTGGCAGCCACTGTGACCTATTGATAAACTGAGCATTTGATTAGTCTCCATTAGACTCCATGAACCTTTGCCAGCAGACATCAATAAGGCAGAGAATGGCCCTGCACCCCAGATCAGCTAGAGGGGCAGCTGCTAAATTTACACCTTCCCAGAGAGGATCGCAAGGCACCACAATACAGTGAAAGCTCCCAGCAGTCTCGCAGGGGGAAACCTGTTTAACCTTGTTCCACCCAATGTTTTCCAAGCCCATGTGAACACAGAAGGCATTTTTCACATAACACCTGTTAGTATCCTGCGGAAATAATGCCATGAGAAACACATGTTAAGAAAACGTGATCTGCGTCGGTCTCAGAAGTTTCAGAAAATCCTCTACTCAGATTGAAATCTCAAATTTTTGCTTAGAAAAAAATCTGTACAGGGCATTGCTTTCCGGCGCTCCAGGAGCTGCGGGCCCCTGGAGGTGTCATGGTCTCCGGATTGTGTCCTCACAGCAGGAGAGTCAGTGTCTTCCACGGGTATGGGTTCTAGGCGTTTCTCTTCAGTGCTGGGTGGCACTTGTCTGGGCCCCAAGGCAGTTCAGCTCATACCCCACATCTCACCTGTCTGCAGCACCTCTCCCAAGGAGGGTCAGACTTCATCCCTGAGTCAGACTAGGCAGTAGGCACTACCTTGGCATCCCAACTACATGTCCACCCCCGGAGATGCCCACGCACAAGATTCCTTCCGTTTCTGTTGCTCCCCCCCTTCTCTCCCTCCTCTTTTCTCTCCTCCTCCTCCTCCTTCTCTTCCTCTCCCCCATCACCTGGCTGCGGAGACGGGGGGAGCATTAGTCCATCAGACTGTAAGCCCTATTAGATCTGCTGGGACCCCCCCCTCTCTGAATCTTTCACAAAGAAAACGCAAAGGTGGTGATGCTCTCCGAGGCGTGGGCTCTCAGTGGCTTTAATTTTCTTCCTTCCCTTTATTTGTGTTTTCTCAATTTATATCCTGAAGAACTATTACAGAAGTAGATAATAAATGTATAAAATACATATATATCTATATGTCATAAAATAAAACTAATTTTTTTAATCTTCATGCGATTAATTAAAGTTATTTACAATGCCATACCTTAGGCTTCATATAATTACATAAATCTGCCCCCTTTGGATGCACAACGCCCCCCCCCCCCCCCAGCATACCTCTAATCATCTTCTTTCCATGATAAACAACCACGGTTGGTATTTTAGAAATAGGTTTTTATAGAGCTTGTTACATTTTATACTTAGGTTACATGTTTTTATTTATACCACCACCTCCTTCCAGAAAAGATTTAAGGTGGCTTACAAAGATACATAAAACACAGCAAGGTAGCATAAATTAAAAGAAGGTGTAAGAAAAAGAAAAACACGGAGAAGAGCATAAAACAGATAGAAAGGAGGCTAATACGAAAACGCTTTTACAGAGTCCCGTCGGTTTCCTCTGGGGCGGCCGCCAGTTGGTTTTAAGCGGGTAACTAGCAAGCATGAAAACAGAAAATATATCCATCAATAAATTGGTCCCTCCTACTCTAACCAACTCATCTAGTGGCTTTCAAATCGTACTCCTGCAGGGCACTTCTATGAACTGGGCCCACCTGTTCTAAAATTCAGCTGCGGGGGCGCCTGGGTGGCGCAGTCGGTTAAGCCTCCAACTTCAGCCAGGTCACGATCTCGCGGTCCGTGAGTTCGAGCCCCGCGTCGGGCTCTGGGCTGATGGCTCAGAGCCTGGAGCCTGTTTCTGATTCTGTGTCTCCCTCTCTCTCTGCCCCTCCCCCGTTCAGGCTCTGTCTCTCTCTGTCCCAAAAATAAATAAACGTTGAAAAAAAAAATTTTTTTTAATTCAGCTGCGGAGGAGTGGCCGTTGTAGGCCAATTCATGGAGGGAAGGGTTAAGGTGAAGAATTGCCTTTATTTGTAATTATTCCCCAGTGCATTTCCCCCAACTTTAGCACCTGCTTCTACTTTTCATGGCAGAACCTACCACAAAATGGTACGTGGTTTTAGCACAAAATTATATAAAACTTACGCCTTGTAAAATTAATCTGTCACTGCTTTATGGTATTCTGCAAGAAGGACAGTGATGTCAAGGTATTTCTCCACCGTCTGAAAAAGTTGGGGAAACAATCAGGTTATGCCACGTGTGAGAATTCAGTTGAGCAGGCAAGTTTGAGCACCCGCAAAGTACCAAGCACTGTGCCAATGAGTACAATAACGAGTACAATAAAGCACATGCCTTCCAGAAACTTACATTACAGGGGAGAAGATCCATACATCTCAATCTTTCTTTCTTTCTTTCTTTCTTTCTTTCTTTCTTTCTTTCTTTCTTTCCTTCTTTCTTTCTTTCTTTCTTTCTTTCCTTCTTTCTTTCTTTCTTTCTTCTTTCTTTCTTCTTTCTTTCTTTCTTTCTTTCCTTCTTTCTTCTTTCTTTCTTCTTTCTTCTTTCTTTCTTTCTTTCTTTCTTTCTTTCTTTCCTTCTTTCTTCTTTCTTTCTTCTTTCTTCTTTCTTTCTTTCTTCTTTCTTTCTCTCCTTCTTTCTTTCTTCTTTCTTTCTTCTTTCTTTCTCTCCTTCTTTCTTTCTTCTTTCTTTCTTTCTTCTTTCTTTCCTTCTTTCTTTCCTTCTTTCTTTCTTTCTCCTTTCTTTCTTTTCTTCTTTCTTTCTTCTTTCTTTCTTTCTTTCTTTCTTCTTTCTTTCTTCTTTCTTCTTTCTTTCTT
This sequence comes from Prionailurus bengalensis, assembly GCF_016509475.1. Taxonomy (NCBI): domain Eukaryota; kingdom Metazoa; phylum Chordata; class Mammalia; order Carnivora; family Felidae; genus Prionailurus; species Prionailurus bengalensis. Next base: position 21,984,322 of record NC_057354.1, read on the forward strand.
TCTTTCTTTCTTCTTTCTTTCCTTCTTTCTTTCTTCTTTCTGTCTTTCTTTCTTTCTTCTTTGTTTCCTTCTTTCCTTCTTTCTTTCTTCTTTCTTTCTTCTTTCTTTCTTTCTTTCTTTCTTTCTTTCTTTCTTTCTTTTTCTTGGTCATTCTGCAATTTATCTTTGCGCTACTTTCCCCCTAGGTTCTTAACATTTAGGCTAGGGAATGAAGACTCTTTTTTTTTTTTTTTTTTTTCATTTACAAAAGGGAGGCTATGTTTATTTAGAGTCACAAGCAGTTAACTGACTCAGTGCGACTCAAACCACAAGGAAACCATTCTACAACACTCCATGCTGAGCCCTGGGGTAGCCCGGGTTGGCAGGAGTGCTGCTTGGGGCCCATAGGGAATTAAGACTCTTAATTGCATCCATTCAACAAATATTTATTGAAAGCCTACTAAGAGGAAAGCAGCCATCAGTTACATTTTAAACATGTTCTGGACTCGGAATCCCAGCCCTGCAGCGTCTGGCTGTACAACCCTGGGCAAGTCATTTGATCTTCCCGAGCCTCTTTTCCATCAGCTTCAAAATGTGGGTAAAAATAGTGGAATAATCGAAGCAGTCTAATTTCTGTAATAAACAACAAAATGGATGTTTATTTCTTGTGGATAAAATAGTCCAAAGTGGGTATTTGCCACATGGCCTTTCACGTCACCTAGATAATTCCTACATATCCTTCAGATCTCCGGGCATCCCAGTACCATCTCCCAGGCTGGCCATGTTCCCTCTGTTCTCCACTGAGATAACTGGTTTCCTTCTCCTCTGAGTCTATAGTTGTGTGATTATGCAATTAATGCCTGTCCTTCCTACCAGAGTCTGGATTCCAGAGCCCGGAAGACTGCCTGGTGAGTAGCAAGAACTTGATAAAGATTTTGTTGACCGAATGAATGGCTGCATGAGGATTTCATGGGGCCCTTTCTTGTGCCAGTCGGAATACCGGGAACAGAGATGAATTGACTCAGGCATCTAGTTGCTTTCCACTTTGTGGCTTTGCCAGCCCCTAGGGCCTGGAAGAACTTAGCCTCCAGTCAGTGGGGGAAAAAGAGAAGGTGGAGATTCATGAGAGATGTACGTAGGAGTCTACCTGGAAATGGTGTGTTTCACTTCTGCCCTAGTCCACTGTCCAGAAAGTAATCACATGGACACTACCAAGTACAAGAAAATTAGGAAATGTGGTCTCTCCGTGAGCTCAAGAAGAAGGAGTAAGATTCAGTGAACTCTTAGAAGTCTTCCTCAAACACTTAGCCTCGCAGTGTTGCTACAGACTTGAGAAGAATGGGGGCGCCTGGGTGGCTTAGTCAGTTAAGCGTCCAACTTTGGCTCAGGTCATGATCTCGCAGTTTGTAAGTTCAAGTCCCGTGTCGGGCTCTGTGCTGACAGCTCAGAGCCTGGAGCCTGCTTTGGATTCTGTGTCTCCCTCTCTGCTCCTCCCCTGTTCTCACTCTGTCTCTAAGTAAACATTTAAAAAAAAAAAAAAGGACTTGAGAAGAATGAATATGCCCGGCACAGAGTATGTGCTCAGTTAATGTTGGTATATGAAGTCATGTGCTATGTTTGGGCCATAATAGCATTATTTATCAAACATCCAACCTGTGTATCAGGCACTGGGCTTCCGTTTGGTCCCTGAGCCTCCCAACAACCACATAAGGCCAGATGACCCTTTCTGTACCGATGAGAAAAACCAATACTCAGAGAGGCTAAGCGATCTGTCCAAGGCCACACAGCTAGAAAGAACCGAGCCAGGATCTAAGCCCAAGTTTAGTGTGTCTCAAAAGTGATCTTTTTACCAAATCATGATGTTGATAGAACACACAGAATACACAGGTGTGGACCACAGAGGAAGTGAACTGTCTTGGGCCAGTCTTTATAAAACGTGACATATACAAGAGAACCCATACATACAAAAAAAACAAGCAGACCTTGAAAAGTTCCTGGTAAAACAGCACAGGGCCATTATTGAGTAGCAAGAATGGAAATATCCTAACAATCCTCCTCACCCATGTCTAGCCCCACTGACTAGAGTGCACACCACCTGCCCAATCTTTCTTCTCTTATCCTTCCCTCTGGAATCTTAGTCTGCTTCTCTCTTGCTTCCTCTCACTAGCTATGACCTTCCTATATGAATCAGCTTAGACTCTTAGTTTCTTTTGAATTCTTCTCTGTTCCCAGTATTCTGACTGGCACAGGAAAGGGCTCCATGAAATCCTCATGCAGCCATTCATTCGGTCAACAAAATCTTTATCAAGTTCTTGCTATTCACCAGGCAGTCTTCCGGGCTCTGGAATCCAGACTCTGGTAGGAAGGACAGGCATTAATTGCATAATCGCACAACTATAGACTCAGAGGAGAAGGAAACCAGTTATCTCAGTGGAGAATAGAGGGAACATGGCCAGCCTGGGAGATGGTATTGGGATGCCCAGAGATCTGAAGGATATGGAGGAATTATCTAGGTGATGCAAAAGGACCAGACAGTGGAATCAGCACGTACAAAGGTCCTGTGGTGGAGAAAGCACATATGAGGAACAGAGAACAGGCCAGGAAGGCTGGAGCCCAGAGAGAGAGGGAGAGCTGTGTTGAAGCAGCAGAGATGGGCAGGGGCCAGCCCACTGAAACCTTGTAGAACGTAGGAAAGCATTTGGGCCTTTACCCCCAGGAGCAAAGGGAAGCCATCAGGGGGCTTTAAGTTGAGGGACGTGCCTGTATGGAAGACACGTTGTCAGCGTCTCCTACCCATAGGCCCTTGCCTTTCCTTACATTTCATCGGTCACTGGGCAGACTTCCAGTTCCAAACGCCAACACTTGTGTTTTTGGTTGTTTACTTTTTTAACCTGAGGACTTTCTCTGACCACTGGAATCTGCTTTCCTGCCTGTGGCACAGGTCCGTGATGCCAGAGAATTAACATCCCTCCCCATCCTCCGGAACAGTGCTCAGCCTGATAAACTTCGTAGATAAATACCCAGCTCCCTCACTCCTGAAGTGGGACAACTCTGAATGTTGCTCACTGGCTCCCAGAAATGTGCAGTGGGGATGCAGCCCAGGTATCCGGGTAACCCTTGCTTTGCGCAGTGGGATCGAGCCCAGGTAACCCTTGCCTGGCTGCCTTCCTTTCCCTGTCTTCCTTTCCCACTTGCCTGCCAGGGCTTCCTGGGATCACTCTCCAAATAAACTCTGTACGTCTGCATCCCTATATTTCAGGAGATCCCAAGTAAGATCATCTGTCATAGGGACACTGGGTTTGAGGGCAACAGGGGAGGATGGGGTAGACCAGTTGTCGAGGCAGGAGACGCTCGGGGTTTGGACTGAGTGGCATTGGGCACAGGGCAAAAAGGAGGTAAACTCAGCAGGATTCTGATGTATGCTGGATGAGAAGCGAAATGTAGAGGAGGGCAAAGCTGCCTCCTGGGCTTTGTCCTCCCTAGAAGGGAGGGCAAGTGAAAAGGTCAAGAATACATATGTTAATATTTTTGTGCGTGTCACTGAACAGCTTGTAACCACCAGATTTTCTGGAACTCTCTGCTGTCTTCTCGCCCTGCCTTGACTCATCAGACTCTAGAACAACCTAGCTGCCATCGTTCGGGGAAGCCTGCGTTTTCTCCTGCAGGGCAGGATCCAATAACAGTGTTCTCATCCAATAAAGGAGTCTGCCGCACAGGGACAAAATATTGAATTAAAAACAATACCAGAGCCGCTGAGCTCGCACCACCCCTGAACTGCCTGTGCGCGGCTTTGCTCTGCAAATTGGTAATGGGAGCCCCAGGGAAATACTGTCCTGGAGAGCAGGGAGGAGAGAAGGTGGGGGGAGGGGGAGAAGCAATGTCAACTCTCAGCCACACTGGGCTGAGCCAGCACCCAGGAGCGAAGGTGCAGCTGCCAGAACCCCAGCCCCAAGCCGTAGGCCCTAGTCTTGGTCTTGTCTCCGTGAAACTACATTCAGGGAGGGGTTCGGAGATCCTCTGAGATCACGCATTCTTGGGTTTGCAGCCTGCCTCCCCCATCCTGGTTGACTCTGTGGCCTTGGGTGAGTCCTTAGATACTCTGAACTTCAATTTTTTTTGTTGTCGATGTTGTGCCAAGGCCCAGCACATGCCAGCACTTACTTAATCCTAACACCTACTCTATTCTATGGACGATGGAACCAAGTCTCAGAGGAGTTAGGTAACTAGCCCAGGGTCACACAGCCAGGTACAGCCAGATTTCAGACAAGGCAGTATAAACCTTGCACATGCTCTGCTAACTATTACCTGCTACTTTCCTTCTGATAAGAGATCCCCCCATTTTCAAAGTGTTGAGCGATCCCCATGCTACTGGAGCGGGGGGGGGCGGTGGCTCTCTCTCTTGACCTTTCCTTAACATAACATCAAGTCTCACACCTCGCTATGTTGACTCCACCCCCCTCCACCCCACTAGTTCTTCACCCCTGCCCCTGAACTTTTCGCTTCTTTCCCCCAAATTGCAAATCCCTCCTCCATACCTGAGGTGAGCAGCTTCCCACCTCACCACCTTCCGGCCACTTGATACCTCAGTGCTTGCTCACTTCCAGGCCCTCAGGGCTTTACCTGCTCCCCAGGAGGCTTATCAAGGTATCCCCTCCACGCAAACAGTTGTTTTCAGGAAGAACCCTGATACCCACTGTGAAGGTGACCAACATGTCTCCACCACGTTTGAAAAACCCGGAGCTCAGATGGGGTCCAGAATGGAGCTAGGGGTTTGGAAGTTTTAAGTTATAAGGAGGTTGTGGAGGCTGAGCCACAGAAGTGAATGAGGTCATCCAGGGAGAGCGAGTGGGGTAAGAAGGGCAGAAGGCATGCCAGGGCCTCAGGAGCCAGTTAGGACCCCTGGCCGAGGTTGGAAATGGAAAAGGGCTGAGACTCTGAAATGGGAAGGCCAAGCCAGGCTCTGGGGCAGCGCAGGGACTTGGGAGGGTGTCAGTCAGGGTGCTTGTCGCTGGGACAGAAGTTCCACTTGAACTAGTCAAGGAAAAAGGACAATGTATTGGTACGTAAGAAAGATCGACTACTCCTGGCTGAGGCCGGGCACTGGTCCCTTTTGGGACTCAGGAAACCAGGTACCATGGGCTCAGAGGGCGCCGGGACCATATTCCCACCATTTGTTTCTGTTCTCCTCATCCTCTCGAGTTGCATTCTGACCCCTTCCATATAGTGGGAGGCATGACTTCCTGTGGCCCACAGATTTAAATCCCACGGCCTCTACCTTAGGGATTGGCTCTGCCCTTAGGTTTGAAAATCCGATGGAAGTTTTCTGATCGGCTTAGCTCTGGTCAGGTGCCCACCTCTGGCCCAATTAACTATGACCAGAGGGGCGGAGCCAAAGAAAACCATGCCTGCTTCTTTGGGAGCCAAATGGATAGAGGCAGGTATGGCAGGATGAAAGTAGGCCCAGTACAACAATGGACATCCTCCACACTTGGAAAGACCGACTTCAGAATTAAGTCCAAGGGTGTGCCTCTCAGAAATGAAAACCACCACCACCGATGGTGGGGAACGAAACAGAGAGTCAGACAGAATAAGTGGGGAGAGCGAAGGCTTGATCCAGGTCAAAGAGGCTCAGAGAGTGTGAGGTAGGCCTAGGGCTTAGCTTTATTGTCTGCTGGGCACAACGGGGTCTGTTGTTAAGGCCCCGGTTGAGGTGGACATGCTGCTCTATCTCCCTGGTAAACACTATTAAGGGGAATTGAATTTGGGCGAGTGCGGATGAGCCAACTCTAGTGTTAGGGTGAGTATGAGTTAGGCAAGTGTATGAGGCGAGTATAAAGGCTTCCACGGGGGCCCAAAAAGTCAATAATGACAGTAAGGACAGCTGCCATCAGGATGACATAATGAGTACTTATTATGCACCCTGTCCTGTACTAAGCAGCCCTTTTTTGCATTTCCGTATTTTATCATCAGAGCCCTATGATGTATTATTCTCATCCCCAGGAATTGAATCTCAAGGACATTAAGTGACATGCCGAAGGTCACACAAGTAGGCAGTGGCCAAGCTGGGACTTGAAGCCAACTCTGTCTAACTGCAGAGCCTATACCTTTAACCCTCACAGCTTTCTCTCTTCTCCAAGCCTGAGCTGTGGAAGCAACAAGGTGTCTTGGCATCCTCTTTAGCTCTTGAATCAGTCAGAACCTTCAGGCTGCAAAAATTTGAAGCCACCAACTCAGCTGATCAACAGTGAGAAACGTGTATCCACTAAAGACTAAGTTCCAAGGTTTGGTAGCTACAGGAGCCATTAATTCAGCAGCCCAGTAATGTCCTTTCCATCTTCCCACTGAGCCAGCATCAGGGGGTCAGTTTCTCCGCCCGGTCACAAGATGGCTGCCACACCTCCAGGCGCCAAGTACAGACATGAGTACATCCTGCAAAAGAAGAAGGCCTTTCCCTTTCTGGGAGCAAGAAAACCCTTCCCCAGACTTCCCAGGAGTCCTTGAGAGAACATTCTCTACATCTCATTGGCCAGAATTGTTCCCATTCCTGTTTCCAAACCAATCACTCACAAGGCAAATGGAAACTTCACAACATGGCTTAATAATGCCTCTGGCCATTGTAGCAGGATGGTTCTGGAAGCAGGGGGAAAGAGGACAGTGACTGCTTTGGGGCAAGTAAACGAAAGGGGACGCTACTCCTCTCTTTTCCCTTCCCAATCCCCAATATCCTCTTTCTGTACCCGTTAACATTTTATTCATCCTTTAAGAATCAAGCCAAATATCTTCTCTTCCAGGAAGACTTCCCCGACTTTTTTTCCCATCAGATTAATTGCTCTCTTCACTGTGCTTCCAAAGACTTTAGCACATGCTACATACATGGTCTTTATCACATCGTTATGCAGGGAGATCAGGGTTTGGAGGAATTCGACCCAGGTTCAAATCCTGCCACCTCCTTCCCAGGCAATTTAGGATATACTTTCTCTCCTCAAGCCGCAGCTTCCTCGTCTATAAAAATACACATTCCTTTTTAGGCAGTTTTAAAGATTAAGGCAGGTGATGTGTCTGAGATTATTATCAATAGTCTCCTTGGAAGGAAGGGAGGGAGGAAGGAAGAAAAGACACTATCAGGCTGGACTAGGCAAAAGTCAATATTCAGGGAGGAAAGCAAAAGTCGCTCCAAGGTGCCAACCACATGGCCCCCTTCCCTGAAGCTCCCCTCCCCCGATTCTCCCAAGAAAGTCATTTTTCATCCCCAAAGTCATTTGGCTTAGAGAGAAAGGGGAGGTGCAGTGGCAGGGTCTGTATTGTGCCTGCCCCTGCACCATCCATCACCCGGCCGACAGGAACTCACCTCCCACAAATAAAGTTATGACAAGCGTCCCCAACCCATTCTTTCAGCCATCGCCTCCCTGTTTCCATCATCTCTGACATTATAAGCCATCAGCCAAGCTGTTTGTCACGCCTCTGACAGGGCCTTGGCATCACGGGCAGGACAGCTGTGCTGAAGTATGGCTGAACTCGAGGCTGAGTGTCCTGCCCCCACCCACCACTGGTGATCTTGAGCTATTTCACCCGTGTTCCCAGCGAAGGGTTACTCCCCCAAGGGGCAGAGGTCCATATGGAGCAGAACTGGAGGGGAACTGAACATTCACTCATTTATTCATGCAGCAAACATTAGTGAATAGCCCCGCTGTGCCTGAACCTGTGTCAGGTTCACAGCCACAAAGAGGAATCGGGTGCAGTCCTTGCCTGTGAGCAGTGCCCAGTCCGGCGGGAGAGTGAAAAACAAACCATGTCAACAGACAGTGCCGGCACAACTGTGGCAGAGGCAGGTCAGGGGAGCGTGGAATCACAGAGAAGGGTAGGAACATGGGGAAGTCTTCCTGGAGGAGGTGGTGTCTGAGCTGAAACCTCTAGGTCAAGGAGGAAAGACGGGAGGAGGCAGCGTGAGTGATTCCTCGAAAGGTCCCCTTTCTTCTGTGCAGGTTTATTTACTTCTAAACCTCAAAGGGCAGAGTGGAGTGCAGGCTTGGGGAAGGGAAGAGGATTATATTACAGGCCAATGACACGGCATGTGCAAAGGTCCTGTCCAATTTCCTGGGGCTGTCATAATAAGTTAGTGCAAACTCCGTAATCCAAAACCACAGAAATTTATTCTCTCACAGTTTAGGCCAGAAGTCTAAAATCAAGGGGACGGTGGGGCTGGTAGTTTCTGGAGCTCAGAAAGAGAACCTGTTTCATGTGTTTCCTAGCTTCTGGTGGTGGGAGGCAAGCCCTGGTATTCCTTGACTTATAGATGCGTCACTCTAATCTCCGCCACTGCATTCTGTCTTCACACGCCCTCCCCTCTCTCTGACTCACATCCCCTTCTCCTAAGGGCACCTGTCATTACAATTTAGAGCCCACCCCGAATGGGTGAGATGAGATCCGGGATGATCTCATCTCAAGATCCTCAACTTAATTACATTTTCAAAGATCCTATTTCCAAATAAGCTCACATCTGCAGGTACTTGGAGTTAGAACTTGGCTTTTTTTAGGCAAGGGGACACTCTTGAACCCAGGAAAGATCTGGAGGCAAGAGAGTAGGGCATATCCAGGAGACAGAGAGTGGCTAAATGTGGCTGGAGTATTGACACTGGACCGAGGTCAACTCCCATCTCTGTCACTAACGAGCCAGATGTCCTAGGCCAAATCCCTTAACCTCTCAGAGCCTCAGTTTGCTCACCTGCAATGTTATTGCCCTGTGGACCCCTTAGGACTCTGATGAGCGTGAAATGTAGTCATCCCATTAGAGGACCAGCTCCTCCTTGTGCTCCTGGGTGGCTCAGTCAGTTAAGCATCTGACTTCGACTCAGGTCACGATCTCACGGTTTTTGGGTTCGAATCCCACAATGGGTGAGTTCAAGCCCCGCTTCTCTCTCCCTATCTCTCTCTGCCCTTCACTCACTTGTACCCTCTCTCTCTCTAAAAAAAATTATAAATAAATAAATAGATGGCCGCCCCCTCGATGACAGCACATCCGTCAGGGACGCTGTGATCGCACTAGACCGAAACCAACCCATACGGGCCTAGGCACTAAAAAAACAAAAACAAAAAAACATTGATGAGCTTTACGTAGGTAAAAAAGCCCAAGAATAGAGCTGCTTCAGGCTTTGAGGGATTCAGAAGCCCCGATGATATATCCAGTGTCTTTCCACTTCGCCTCTTGGGCTTGTGCTGGGCTACTACTGCTGTCCCAGAGGAACCATCCCTTGTTGAATTCCCTGGACAACTGTTGCCACCTTTGCAAATAGCCCCTTTATTAGAGTCTCCCGAAATAAAGGTTTGAGTGAGTCTCTTTTAAGGACCCTGCCTGAGGGGCGCCTGGGTGGCGCAGTCGGTTAAGCGTCCGACTTCAGCCAGGTCACGGTCTCGCGGTCCGTGAGTTCGAGCCCCGCGTCGGGCTCTGGGCTGATGGCTCAGAGCCTGGAGCCTGTTTCCGATTCTGTGTCTCCCTCTCTCTCTGCCCCTCCCCCGTTCATGCTCTGTCTCTCTCTGTCCCAAAAATAAATAAACGTTGAAAAAAAAAATTAAAAAAAAAATTAAGGACCCTGCCTGATACACCCCGTGGCTCAGGGCTCTCCTTGACCTTCCTTCCCGGGCAGGAGGCAAGCCCCACGTGGTAGACTGCTACATTGGTGGCCTGTGACCAACCATGCTTCCCCGTATTCACACCCTTGAGGGTCCCTTCCTACATTTAATGCAGGGCTTGACCACGTGATGTGCTTTGGCTGATGTCATAGGAGCGAACGTGATGCACGGAGAGGCCTAGAAGCACTTGCGCGGCTGTGCTTGACTTCTTGGAGCGCTCCCTCTTGGAGTCCCGTTGCCACACTGTGAGGCAGAGGCTGTCGTGCTGAAGAGAGAGACCGTGTTCAGGAGTCGTGAAGATGGCACGCCACATGGGAATAAAGGCTTCACAGAGGAGATCTGAGGCGTCCCAGCTAGCAATCATCACAAAGATTCCAGACTCTGAGAGAGCCCTTTGTACTAAGGGGGGTGGAGGTCTGCCTTCGTGGGAGTATTCAGCACTGACATTGTTTGGGATCTCCAGCATGCTGAATGTAAAAAGCAGATTGACTTTCAGGGTTATCATTTTCTTAATTTCCTTCCTTCTGCTAACTTTGGGCATAATTTGTTCCTTTTTCTTTCATTTTAATTTGTTTTAGGTTTTTTTTTTCTTTTTTTAATTTTCTTTTTTCTTTTTTAAAATCTACATCCAAGTTAGTTAGCCTATAGCGCAACAATGATTTCAGGAGTAGCTTCCTTAGTGCCCCTTCCCCATTTAGCCCATCCCCCCTCCCACAACCCCTCCCGTAACCCTGTTTGTTCTCCGTATTTAGGACTCTCTTCTGTTTTGTCCCCCTCCCTGTTTTTCTATTATTTTTGTTTCCGTTTTCTTATGTTCATCTGTTTTGTCCCTTAAAGTCCTCATATGAGTGAAGTCATATGATATTTGTCTTTCTCTAATTTCACTTAGCGTAATACCCTCCAGTTCCATCCGCGTAGTTGCAAACGGCAAGATTTTATTCTTTTTGATTGCCGAGGAATACTCCACTGTGTATATATATACACCACATCTTCTTTATCCATTCATCCATCGATGGACATTTGGGCTGTTTCCATCCTTTGGCTATTGTGGATAGTGCTGCTATAAACATGGGGGTGCATGTGTCCCTTCGAAACAGCACACCTGTATCCCGTGGATAAATGCCTAATAGTCCAATTGCTGGGTTGTAGGGTAGTTCTATTTTGAGTTTTTTGAGGAACCTCCACACTGTTTTCCAGAGTGGCTGCACCAGCTTGCATTCCCAGTGTTATCTGCATTTTTAAGCTCAGCAAAAAAAAATGCTCCTTTTTACTAGCAGCACCTGGGGCTAATCACGCCTACCTCCCTATCCATTACCCCCCACCCCAACCCCCACTCCATTGCTTCTTGGCCCTTCCAGTCCAGCCACAGTTGAATGCGGCCACACGAGTGACCCCAGCCAACACGTCTGGATGGGACAAAAGCACCACTGTCACCCTCCAGAATCATAAGAAATAATAAGTCGTTGTTGCTGTAAACCACTAACTTTTGGGGTGGCTTGTGATACAGGGATTAAAAACCGAAACAGACCAACAGCAACCATCCTACACTGTGGGAGGTTCAAGTACACCTACAAGGGGCAAGACTTTTCTGGCAGTTACTGCAAAAGTCCTGGAATTCACTCTGATTGGGTCCCCTCCTGTCATGTGACAGGTGTGAACCAACTGCCCAGCTAAGGGAATGCTCTGCTCTGATTGGCGTAGCCTGGTCACGTGCCTTGTCCTGGAGCAGGAGCTGGAGACCCACGTGGACCCTGCAGATAGGGGGTAGGGAGGAAGAGGGCGCTAAAGGTAGACGAGGGGAGAGGGAAAAGACAAGGGAAGAGGGATGCTAAGATTGCTTCGTGGGGGTGCAGGGGGGGGGTGGAATTATCCTTTGCGCTCCCCATCCCGCCAACCGTGTGCACCTGCGAGCAACGTATGACAATGAATCCCCCGCGCAAAGCACAGCTATCCTACGGCGAGGAGACCATAAAACCCTGGCCATGGACAGACCTGGCTTCCGACTCTCCCTTCCTTTCTGGAAGCTGGTTTGGGCAAGTTGCTGAACCTCTGTGAATCCTCTGTAAAATAAGTTTGTCAATTCCTGCACAGATGGGTTGTGGCGCGGGTTCGGTCGGATCATGGATGTTCGGTGGACAAAAAGAGGGACTCTGCCCAGACACCCCTTCCGGGAAGGGCCTGCTGCCCGGCGCGGGGAGTGCGGCTGGCGACAGTCCCCCGCCTTCGGCTCTTTCGGGTCTGCCTCAGCTGCAGGGAGCCTGTGGCCTGAGGTCACACCCTTCCCAGGGCAGCCTGCATCTGGTGACCGAGCCTTGGGGTTTAAAGCGTTGGCCATTTCGGCTGATGCAGAACGGTCCTGCCAGGCGGCAGGGCTGGCTGAGGCTTTGCAGAGCCGGGATCAGTTGACTTCACTTGTCTCATCCTGTTTCCTCCCTTCCCTTTCATACGTGTTAATCCCCAATAAATATCTTGCCCTTCATGCTCTGCTTACGGAGGTCCCAATCCGTGAGAGGTGTTTCAAATGCTTAACCTAGCACTTGGCACTTAATAGGCAGTTGGTAAAGGTTTGCTGAGCGAAAACTGGCTCCTTGCTCGGGAGGAGAAAAGGAAACAGTAAGGATGGGCGAGGGAGGCCAGTGCGGGGATTGCAGGCGGGAGGTAAGCGGCTGTTGGGGGAAGGGGCCTGTGGGCTGGCAGAGGCGGCTCCTTCCTTGGAGGGTCTCTCCAGGGCACCCTCTCCGTGCCTGCGCGTCCGCAGGCCCCTGCTCGCCAAACACCTGGACCAGTTATGGATGAGGCCTCAACGTGTCACAGCAGGCCTGAAGACAGGGGCACTTCAGGCTGTCCTCCAGGCTGGTCCATGCCCCCAGTGGCCTACCTGGGGTCCTGGTGGCCCTTGGTAAGATGGCCGAGACCACTCAAGTCCTACAGCCGAAACCCCCTCCCCATTTTGTAGAATCTTAAAAGTTCTAGAACCTTGGAAGGGGAGAGTCAGCATTCTGGGGCCATCGTCACAAAACTGCAAACAGATTCTAGAGTCTTAGAATAAGGGAATGTCTGGTTTAAAGGGTCCCAGCGTCTTTAATCTGGAAGGGGACAGGCAGTCTCTTCATTTGAGCTTTCCTCCCTCCAGGGAAGGGAGGAAGGAAAAAAAGAAGGGCCATGGAGGTTGGGCACCCAGGCAGGAGAGCCTCAGGGCCAGCAGAGGGGGGAAGATGCTTTGGGTGCCCCGTGCCATGCCCCATATTCGCTTTTCAGCTGCAGCCGTGGCACACAGTGTCCAGGTGACCTGGCAGCGTCCTCCCTCAGGTACCCAAGCCAGTCTCTTAATTTTTCCACCCCAAAGCTTTTCTGGAGGCCCTGGTCCCTTGCTCAGCCCACCTGTAGGCTCAGCCCAGAGGTGTGAGGGAATTAATGCCCGCTGGGGCACAGCTCAACCCCGAGAGGCATGGGGGTTGGTGGGTAACTGCCCCAGGCTCCCGCCCTTTGAGTGAACGATTCTGCACAGCAAAGCAGAGGGTCCCCCAGGATTGGGCCTCAGTTATCCTTAGCGGCAACCAGCTCCTTCTCGATCTCCCTCACTCCTGCTTCCTGTGATTACCTCCCAAATAAATTACTTGTACCCACATCCTTGTCTCAGGCTCTGCTTTAGGGGAACCCAATCGAAGACAGGCTGGGTCACTCCCTAAAATCTCTGAAATCCCCTCTCATTCATCCTCCAAACTGAATCCCAAATTTCACCTGCCCTCCTATTCCCAGGTGACTTCGAGAGAAATGCCCCCCACCCCACCCCACCCCCGCAGCCTCCTCCCTTTGTCAGGCAGACAAACTGGTAGGCCTTGACCACCTTCCAACCTGGCCCTAGTTCTGAGAAATTTTAATGAAGGGATTTGGCTGGGCACCTAGGGGTCCAGGTGCTTTGGAGGCAGCAAGGAAGGGAAGGGACTTCCCTTAATGAGCCTATAATGATTAAATCATCCACTGTCCCCTGTGCACCTCCCCGCCTTTTGTTCTTTGGCTGAGACGTTGCCTCCAATCCATCATGTTCCCTTTCTTCTCTCAGCTTCTCCAGCCTGCAAGCCACCTCGGCAGGAGTGCTGAGCTGGGCTGAAATGGTAGGAAAGCCCAATGCTGGTACAGAACTTTACAGTTCTTTGCATTTCTGCAAAGAAATGTACAGTCTCGGAACTATGTACAAAGCCGTTTCTTTTTACAGGGTAGTTCGTTAGTGTTCATTATTGTTATTGTTTTAGGCCAAACATTTATCAATCTCCGGGAGCGATTCTTTCTCCTTATGCCCTCCCTTACGAAGCAAGAGGAGAGCCTGGCTAGAAAAGTCAGTTTTCATTCATTCACTGATTCATTCACCTCTCGGGAGCTTCTCTGGGTCCAGGCCATGGGGGTACAAGATGGAGCCCTTTCCACCAGGAGCTTGTAGCCGAATAGGGAAGTGTACCGGTCAGTGTCTAACCAGGAAATACGTGAATATTCATAAATTAAGAACTTTAATCTAAGAAGTGGAAGGTGGTGGAAGAGGTGAGAAGCAAGCCAACTCAGCGAAGCAGCTCAAAGTCTAGTAATGGCAGGAGGCTGCCACCATCCCCAGACCTAAGACAGAGGCAGGGGTGGCGTTGAGCAGGGAGGAGACATACCCCGGCTTCTCCCTTCCTCCCTCCCACCCTCCAGTCTCCCAGCAATGCCTCCCAAGGGGCCAAACCCAGCCGGAAGCCAGTCATCCCAGAAGCCTGGACAACGCAGCCTACAGCGATCAGCCCCCAGCACCACGGAGCAGAGTTAACCCTTCAGGACTCCACCACAATCAGAAATAACAGCAACATTAACCGAAGCGTTGCATGACTGAGCACTTATCACGTGTCGTGTCGGGTACTGGGGTCAACATTTTCATTTACAACGAAAGCCTCTGAATCTCCTTACAGTGAAGTCCCCGAATCCTCACAGCAATGCTGCAAGGGGGACATTCTTATCTTCACTCTGCAAAGCAAGGAAGCAGAGACCCACGACTCAGTCAGTCAACAAGTCGGCAAGTATCTGTGAGGCACCTCCTCCGTGCTGGGCCCTGCTAGATGCTCACACCACAGGGACGGCCAGGACAGCCGGGGGACCTGCCCCCCCCAGAGCTGGCAGTCTACTGGGAGAAACAGACCCTGAAAAACTAATTAGAAACCACTGGGTGAATACCCACATCCCGGTTGTAAGAGAAGGTAACCTAGTCGAGGGGGCTGGAGAAAGCTTCCTGGGGGTAACAGTTAAGCTGAGGGTAGAAAATGAGCAGGCCTTATTTAGATCTCGTGTCACAAACCCTTAACCTCTGTGGGGTCCCGTGATCGAGCGTTTGGCCATGTTGCGTGTTCAGCTTGGGCCACCCCCCAGGAAGGCCCCACCTCTGGCCAGCTACTGTGGACACGCTCTTGGTTGGGACGGTGTCCTGGCCCACCGCTGAGCCTGGCAAGACCTCCTAGGCCACCACCGATGGGAGATTCCTGCCGAGGCCAGAGCACCTGGAATGCATTCAATCCCAGCACAAGCCAGTGCCTCCAGGAACAGCCTGACAGGCACTGAGGCTTGTCCTCTAAGCCCTGCTGGCCGCCTGGAGCCTTGGCAGACAGTCAGGAGGAGGCGGCTGGGAGGGAAAGACAAAGAAAATTTGATTTCCATTTTGCTCCTGGTTCCCTGCTTCCAGTCCAGATGCCTCCAGATCTAATTCCGAATAAATAATTGTACTGAGTAACCCGGGTCCCTTGGTGATTAAGTAAACACGCCGAGGCGGTGGAAATTGAATTAGTGCGGTGTGCTCAGCCATTATTACCCGCCCCTTCTCATGAATATTAATAAGGGGTTATTAAGAAATGTAAATGCTGCCTCAGGGGGTGGGAAGATGGGGAGGGGGGTCAGGGTGAGAGGATGCAGTGTTCAGAAGGCGGTGTGATTGAAGGCATTTAAAAAATTATGTCAGATCTTTCTCCTCCGTGCCGTGGCAATGTTTCTGGATGCTTCATTTTTATGAAAACGAGGGTAAGGGAACAAATTTTAATTCGAGGGTAAAATTAGCATTTTCCAAACAGCCTTGGCGGCCGCAAGGACATATTTTGCCAGAAAACGGACATTCGGGGCGGGGCGGTGCAGGGTTGGGGGAGCCGTGGCTGATGGACGATTAGTTCTCTCAGTTCATCTCCAGGCAAGGGAGTAAACAAATTAATCTCGGCACAGGGAGCAGCCTGGAAGATGACGGAGACCTGGAGGCATCCTCAAGGCCTAGGATCATCTTTACTGCCGGTTCAGAGAGGTTAGGCACTGTCTGAGGTCTCACGGCAAGGTAGGGCACTGCGCCTGGGTTCTGTGGGCCAGATAAGAGTAGGGAATAGAGCCGAGATGTAGCCCCTCCTTCCCTACCCTCTGGTTGTCTCAAGTCTGTGGCTCCAGCCTCTTTCCCGATCTGTGCTGCCAGCTTCCTTTCCACTTTCACTACGTCCTGTTTCTGCAGGACATCAAAACCTGCACTTTCCACTACTGCACCTCCTCTCTCATGCGCAAGTCACTATTATCCCCGTTTTATAGATGAAGAAAAGGAGGCTCACCGAGGCTAAGTGATTTCTCCTACAGGTACAGAGAGAAACAAGAGGAATTCAAGTTCCCCAGGCCAGCTTTGTTCTACCTTCATAAACGCTGCTCCTGGAGAATACAGGTAAATGTACTGCACAGGCTGGTCCCTACTTCCTGCAGACACCCCAAGAGGAAACTCACAGGCCCTCAGGGACCCAGCCGAGCCATGCCCCTGACAATGTTCACCAGGCAAAGCTGCAGATTGGTCTGGCGGGTTCCCATAGGCGTCCTCGCTTAGGACCACGAGCCCCAGGCCTGCGGAATGCAGCCCAGATGCGGGGCCCAGAGACTCCGTCCCCTGCACTCAGGACCCGAAAGAGTGAATGTGATCAAACTCATGCATTTTAACAACGTCTCCAGCACGCCTCGCTCTACGCACTCGCAGGAATAAAGGCTGACAGGTGCAGCTGAGTTAATCAGAGTAGATAATAGAAGAAAAGACGGGAACCACCGGCCAAATTGCAGCAGAGAACAATGGGGCAAAAATCATGAAACGCAAGTCAAAAGTGTCCAGTTAAATGCGATGGTGTTTAAAGGGCGAGGACCACATTCTCAACCCCTTGCAAGTTCTAATGCGACACCTACCATGGGGGTGCATGGGTCAGGGGTACCTAAGATAATTTCTGGCTATATGCAAATGGACTTTTCTCATTTGAATAGGTATGTTCAGTATATATTAGGAAAAAATATAACTAGCCCGTGAAACCTATGATTTTTACGTGTATCATTGCCTAGAATGAATCCAAATTTTGCCTAGAGAAGCTATTTGATTGCTAGTCAATTAAGAGAAAACAATTTCTCATAGTATAGAGGGAAGAAGAATATGGAAAAAAAATATGAAGTTGGTACTCACGTGACCGAAGTTTGGGAAACAATATTCTGGTTTCCTGAATTACTCAAAGTGGAGTCCGTGGATCAGCAACCTCAGAGTCACCAAAGAGCTGGTAAGAAGACCCTCCCTAGACCCACAGAATCAGCATCTGCATTTTAATGAGACTCCTTGGTGATTCATGTACATGTTTATATATGCTTTGTTTTTAAACACTGACCTATTTTATTTATCAGTGGGGACAATGAAGACCTTTTCAGACTTAGTCCCAGGGGAAGAGCACAGGCCTGGAAGTACATTCCAGCCATGGACTCTATGACTCTGAAGAGTTTACAACCTTGTAATTACGGAACAGGAGACTGAGGTCCGCAGAGGGCAAGTTCAAGATTACAGTGTGTGACTGTGTCAACACTGGAGCCAATCCGGATCTGCCAACATCTAGGCTCGTGCAGCAGGGAATTTCTGACAACACAATTGCTGTCAACACTGTGATGTGGCTTTCTAAAAGATGATTGTTAAAGATATCACAAGGAAAGAAAACTATAGACCAGTATCTTTTAGGAACACACATATAAAAGTCCCCAACAAAATAGTAGCAAAGCAAATTGAACGACAGATAAAAAGGACTACATGCTGTGATCAAGTGGGGTTATCCTAGGAATACAAGGTTGGTTTAATACAGGAAAACAATATAATCCACCATATCAATAGAATGAAAGACAAAAACCACATGATCATCTCAGTAGATACAGAAAAACACGGAATAAAATACAACACCCTTTCATGATAAAAACATTCAATAAACTTGGAATAGAAAAGAATTTCCTCAAAAAAAAAAAAAGAAAAGAAAAAAAAGAAAAGAATTTCCTCCATCTGCTAAAGGCCATCTATAAAAAATCCACACCTGACATATTTAATGTGACCAGATGTATTTCCCCCCTGAGATCAGGAACAACACATGGGTGTCTGCTCTCACCACTTCTATTTAAGATTATACTGGAGATCCTAGCCGTGGAAATTAGGCAAGAAAAAGAAATAAAAGGCATTCAGACTGGAAAGGAAGAAGTAAAATTCTCTATATTTGCAAATGATATGATCTTGTATATAGTCAATTCCAAGGAATCCATGTTAAAAAGAAATATTCTAACTCACATATAAATTTAGCAAAGTCACAGGATCCAAGATCAAGTTTAAAAAATTCATTGTATTTCTATACACAAGCAATGAACAATCCAAAAATAAAATTAAGAAAAGAATCCCATTTACAATAGCAGCAAAAAGATTAAATCCTTAGGAATAACCTTAACAAAAGCATGAAAAACTGGTAGTCTAAACAGTATGAAACGTTGTTGAAAGAAATTTAAAGACCTAAATAAATAGAAAAACAACCCATGTTTATTCCACATTCTTTTTCTTTTTTTAATGTTTATTTTTGAGAGAGAGACAGAGTGTGAACAGATGAGGGGCACAGAGAGAGGGAGACACAGAACTCAAAGGGGGCTCCAGGCTCTGAGATGTCAGCACAGAGCCCAACACGGGGCTCAGACTCACAAACCACAAGATCATGATCTGAGTCGAAGTCAGACACTTAACTGACTGAGCCACCTACCCGCCCCTATTCCATGTTCTTAAGAAGACTTAATGTTATTAAGATGGAAATTTTCCCAAACTGAAATACAGATTTAATGCAATTCCTATCAGAATTCCAGCTAGGAATTTTTCCCCAGAAAATGACAAGATATTCCTAAAATTAAAAAAAAAAAATTTTTTAAAGATGCCTCAAATAGTCAAAACAATCTTGAAAAAGAAGAACCAAATCAGAGGAGTCACAATTCTTGATTTCAAAACTTACTAGAAAGCGACATTAATCAAGACAGTGTGGTACTGAATAGACATACAGATCAGAAGAACAGAACTGAGAGTCTGGGAATAAACCCTGGCATTTCTGGTAAATTGGTGTTCAACAAATGTGTCAGTGGGAAAAGATTGTCTTTTCAACAAATGGTGCTGGAACAACTGGATATGCACCCCCAAAATACTGAAGTTGGACCCCTGCCTCACACCATATACAAAAATTAACTCAAAATGCAACATTGTCCTAAGTGTATGAACTAAAACTATAAAACCCTTAGAAGAAATTATAGGAGCGAATCTTCATCACTTGGGGTAAGAACCTAGTCTCTTAGATACAATACCAAAAGCAAAAATAACAACAACAACAACAACACACAGATAAATTTAACTTTATCAAAAAGTTTATCAAAAATTAAAAACATTTTACTGTAAATGATACCATCAAGAAAGTGAAAAGACGATGCATAGAATGGGAGGAAATATTTGCAAATCATATATCTGATAAAGGACTTGGGTCCAGAATGTATAAGAACTTTTACAGTTCAATAATAAAATAACTAACTCAATTTTTAAAATGGGAAAAGTATCGGCATAGGCATCTCTCCAAAGATATATAAATGGCTTAAAAGCACACGAAAAGATAATCTGTATCATTAGCCATTAGGGAAATGCAAATAAACCCCAGGAGATACTACTTTATGCTTACTAAGACAGCTCTAATTAAGGTCGCCTGAGTGGCTCAGTTGGTTACGTGTCTGACTTCTGGTTTTGGCTCAGGTCACGATCTCACAGTTCATGGGGTTGAGCCCCACATCAGGCTCTGCACTGGCATTGTGGAGCGTGTTTGGGATTCTCTCTCTGCCCGTCCCTGCCCCTCCCCCAAAATAAACAAGTAAACTTAAAAAAAATTTTTTAGGGGCGCCTGGGTGGTGCAGTCGGTTAAGCGTCCGACTTCAGCCAGGTCACGATCTCGCGCTCCATGAGTTCGAGCCCCGCGTCAGGCTCTGGGCTGATGGCTCGGAGTCTGGAGCCTGTTTCCGATTCTGTGTCTCCCTCTCTCTCTGCCCCTCCCCCGTTCATGCTCTGTCTCTCTCTGTCCCAAAAATAAATTAAAATGTTGAAAAAATAAATAAATAAATAAATTTTTTAAAGATAGATAATAGCAAGTGTCAGTGAAGATATGGCAAAACTGGAATCCTCAGACATTGCTGGTGGGGAATGTACAATGGTGCAGCTGCTTTGGAAAACAATCTGGTAATTCCTCAACATACTAAACACAGAGTCACCCTAGGACCCAGTAATTCTAATCCAACGTGTATATCTAAGAGAAATGAAAACATATGCTTGCAGAAAAACTTGCTCACAAATGTTTATAGGAAGATTATTCATAGTAGTCAAAAAGTGGAAACAACCCATATGTCCATCAACCGAATGGAGCAGTAAAACATGGTGTATGTATGTAATGGAATATTATTAGGCAGTAAAAAGGAAGAAAATGTTGATACATGCTATAGTATTGTGAGTGAAAGACGCCAGTCACAAAGGACTGCATATTGGATGATTCCATTTATATGAAGTGTTCAGAACAGGCAAATCTATAGAGGCAGAAAGTAGTTGCCCAGGTCAGGGTCGGGGAAGGGCTTGTGTGGCATTGGGAAGAAATGGGAGTGACTGCTAATAGGTACAGTTTTTCTTTCTGGAGTGCTGAAAATGTTCTAAAACTGCTTTTGGTGTTGGTTTCAACAACTATGTGAATAAACTCAAAACCATTGAGTGGTACGCTTTAAATAATGAATTGTACAGTGCGATGGGCAGAGTAACGGCTCCTCAAAGGTGTCTGTTCCTAATTCCAGACCCTGTGATTATGTTAGGTTACATGGCAGAGATGAGTTAAGATTGCAGGTAAAATTAAGACTGTTGATCAGCTGACTTTATAACAGGGGAGGTCGGGGGCACCTGGGTGGCTCAGTCGGTTACGTGTCTGACTGCAGCTCAGGTCATGATCTCATGGTTCGTGAGTTTGAGCCCCGCGTCGGGCTCTGTGCTGACAGCTCAGAGCCTGGAGCCTGTTTTGGATTCTGTGTCTCCCTCTCCCTCTGCCCCTCCCCTGCTCATACTTTGTCTCTCTCTCTCAAAAATAAATAAACATTTAAAAAAAATAAAGGAGGTCCATTGGGCACAATGTAATCACTAGAAACCTTAAAAATTAGAAGAGCGATCTGAGGAGAGAACAAAAAAGCTGACGTTGTAAGAAAGACTTGTCCCAGGGTTGCTCGCTTTGAAGATGGAAGAAAGGAGCCCATGAGCCAAGGAATGCAGGCAGGCTCCAGAAGCTGGAAAAGGTAAAGAAGTAGGTTCTCCCCCTGGAACTTCCAGAAAGGCACACAGCCCTGCTAACATCTTCATTTTAGCCCAGTGAGATCCGTGTCAGACTTCTGATCTACAGAAGTGTTAGATGATGATACATCTGTGTTATTTTAAGCCACTAAATGTGTGGTAATTTGTTGCAGTAGTAATAGAAAACTAATACATATGGCATGAGAGTTAAAGCTCAATAAAGCTATTTTTAAAATAATTTTTGTCTTAGGCTGCATAAATAGAAGTATGGTGTCTAGAAGGAGGGAGGTGATAGTCTCCTTGCAACCTAAGTCTGGAGCTTGGGTCTCAATTTCACACTATAACAGAAGTGTAGAAAATCCAGCGTGGGTCCAAAGAAAGCTCGATGTGATGGTGAAAAGGCCTGAGATGATTTGGGGTGAGGAATCGTCAAAAGACTTGGGGGAGGTCAGCTGGGAAAAGAAAAGCCTGAAGATCCATAGCTGCCTGTCCCTAGAGGCTGTTGTGGGACACTGAGGCGGGATTACATTCCGTGGGGCACGAGAAGACCGAGGTAGGGACAATGGAATGTGTTACCTACAGACAGGGTTCAGCTGGGAGTGAATTTCTTCTTCTTTCTTTTATTTATTTATTTATTTATTAAAAAAAAATTTTTTTTTCAACATTTATTTATTTTTGGGACAGAGAGAGACAGAGCATGAACGGGGGAGGGGCAGAGAGAGAGGGAGACACAGAATAGGAAACAGGCTCCAGGCTCTGAGCCATCAGCCCAGAGCCCGACGCGGGGCTCGAACTCACGGACCGCGAGATCGTGACCTGAGCTGAAGTCGGACGCTTAACCGACTGCGCCACCCAGGCGCCCCCAGAATAATCACTTAACCTGCTGTTGCCGAGTCGTTAATGCTCCCAGCTCCCCAGCTCTGGGAAGGTACAAACCATGTCTGTCTTTTCCATTGTTGGAGTCCCAGAGTCTCGCTCCAGGCAGACGATCGTGGAATTCTTGTGGAATGAATACATAATGCACACACACACATTTTTAATTTACAAAACTGGAATCCTACTGTACAGATTGCTTTCTAGCCTTCTTTTCCCCCATTTCCGATATATTATGAGCTTCTTTCCGGTTCAATACATATACATTTGCACTAAGGGATGTAATAGATGCGACCAAACTACGAATAGAATTCACGGGGGTCCACGGATTTGAATGGGAAACAAAAATCCATTCTTATTTTCACTAACCTCTAACTGAAATTTCAAATTTTCTCCGACTTGACCGTCAGCAACGAGACACGGTGGTGTCAGCAGTGCCTGTGACTTCACCATCAGTAGCGATGACAGATGTTTTCGTATCAAATAGTAATTATTGCAGATACCTCAAAATCTGTTCATGCTCGTCACTACTTTGAAGTTACAATGGTTATCCCACTGACTCAAGATCCTGTTCCTGACT
Organism: Prionailurus bengalensis; assembly: GCF_016509475.1. Taxonomy (NCBI): domain Eukaryota; kingdom Metazoa; phylum Chordata; class Mammalia; order Carnivora; family Felidae; genus Prionailurus; species Prionailurus bengalensis. The sequence goes on from NC_057354.1 coordinate 22,007,022, forward strand.
GTGTTAATAAAGGGGTATGTGTATTATTCTATCGGAAACTTTAAGATATTTCAGTAACCTGTATTTGAAGATGGCTTTCTCGGAAGGCTTAAACATTTTATTTTGTGGGTTTAAATCCATTGTTCAGAGAAAGTGCCCGTGGGTCTTACCTAAAAAGTCTGTGGCACAGCAAAGGTTAAGAAGCTCAGATCGACACTATCATCTTTTCTGCTAATTTTTATTCTGAAATATGTTTAAATGTATAGAAACGCTGCAGAAAGATAGTACATTTTGTTCCTCAGCCAGCTTCCCCTAATGTCAACATGTTATATAATCATAGAATAATTATTGAAGGCCAGAAATGATCACTGGTGCCTTGAACAACATGGGGGAGGGAATGTTTAGGGATGCCAAACCCCTTGCACAGTCAAAAATCCTTATATAATTTTGACTCGCCCAAAACTTAAGTACTAATAGCCTTCTGTTGACTGGAAACCTTACTAATAATATAAACAGTCGATTAATACATATTTTGTATGTTATATGTATTATATACAGTATTCTTGCAATAAAGAAAGCTAAAGCAAAGAAAATGTTTTTAAGAAAATCATTTACAGGGGCGCCTGGGTGGCTTAGTTGGTTGAGCGTCTGACTTCGGCTCAGGTCATGATCTCACGGTTCACGAGTTCGAGCCCCGCGTCGGGCTCTGTGCTGACAGCTCAGAGGCAGGAGCCTGCCTCGGATTCTGTGTCTCCCTCTCTCTCTGCCCCTCCCCTGCTCGCGCTCTGTCAATCTCCCTCCCTCATTACAAACATTACAAATATTTTAAAAAGAAAAGAAAATCATTTACGGTACTGTGCTGTATTTATTGAAAAAAACCTGCCCGTATAAGCGGGCCCACGCAGTTCACACCGATGTTGTTCAAGAGTCGACCGTTGGGGCGCCTGGGTGGCTCAGTCAGTTAAGCGGCCGACTTCAGCTCAGGTCATGATCTCACGGTCCGTGAGTTCGAGCCCCGCGTCGGGCTCTGTGCTGACAGCTCGGAGCCTGGAGCCTGTTTCAGATTCTGTGTCTCCCTCTCTCTGACCCTCCCCCGTTCATGCTCTGTCTCTCTCTGTCTCAAAAATAAATAAACGTTAAAAAAAATTTTTTTAATTAAAAAAAAAAAAAGAGTCGACTGTAATCTTCAGATCGAATTCAAATTTTGCCTGTTTTCCACTATGTGATGTCCTTTTGCTGTTCCAGGATCCTCCATTGAATCGATTTGTGATGTCTCCTTGGTCTCCTTCATTCTGTGATAACTTCCCAGTCTTACCTTGTCTTTCACATCCTTGACACTTGAAAATCACCGGTCAGCTAATTTGTAGATTGTCCATCAATTTGGGTTTGTCCGATACCTCCTCATGACTAGACTGAGGGTATGAGTTTTTGGCAAGAGTAACACAACAGTGATGTCGTGCCTTTCTCGGGGCGTCTCCTCAGGGTTCCACGATGCCAGTGCGCCTTATTCCCGAACGCAATGGCTACAGAGTATCCATTATGTATTTAATTAGCTGTAACATAATTTACTTAGTCCCCTTCCAATGGACTTTTTTTTTTTTTAATGTTTATTTATTTTTGAGACAGAGAGAGACAGAGCATGAACGGGGGAGGGTCAGAGAGAGGGAGACACAGAATCTGAAACAGGCTCCAGGCTCTGAGCTGTCAACACAGAGCCCGACGCGGGGCTCGAACTCGCGGACCGCAAGATCGTGACCTGAGCCGAAGTTGGCCGCTCAACCGACGGAGCCACCCAGGCACCCCTGGACTTTTTTTTTTTTTAAGTTTATTGACTTATTTTGAGAGAGCGTGAGCGAATGGGGGAGGGGCAGAGAGAGAGGGGGAGAGAGAGAGAGAGAGAGAGAGAGAGAGAGAGAATCCCAAGCAGGCTCTGCACTGACAGTGTGGAACTGTGAGTTGGAACTCATGAACCGTGAGATCATGACCTGAGCTGAAGCCGGAAATTTAACCGGCTGAGCCACCCAGGCGCCCCTTGGACTTCTAACTTATTTTCAATTTAGGGCTGTTACAAACAGCACTACGCTGAACGAAGAAGTACCATGTAGCGGGCAGAGCTGCCTGGAGAGGCAAGCAGCAGCCACGAGTGGTGACGCGCCTTCTGCAACAGCGGAATGGCATTCCCCACCAAAGAGGGTCTGGTGACCCAGGACACTAACAAAATGCACAGGGGCAGCCATAATAACGAATGTTCCCTCACCTGGACCCCCACACAGTTACCCCATATGCCAGGCAGGGCCTCAGCCTAGGTGGATGGCAGAATACGCCCCCCAGAATACACCAGGGCTGGTTAGTATTCTGAGCTCCCTGCTCCACTGACGGCTAATTGCCCCTAAGAGCTGAGATCATTGGAGGGGAAAATGCAAGGCGGCCTAACCTTTGCCGGGCTCAGTGAGCCGGCCGGCCTCCCAGCAGAAAGGTCTGCACAGCCGCTCAACTTGACCCCCCCTCTCCCTGCAGTGACTGCTAATGGAGCAGGGTGGCTCAGGGTCCCAGTGCCCGGCAGAGGAGTAGCTCTGAGACTAACCGGAGATTATCCCATTTCAGGAAGGCCGGAAGCTGCTAGGTTCCTAAAATGTGCAAGGCACAACCATTCTGGAAAACTATTTGTCGGCATCTAGGAGAGCCGACCACATGCCTACACGGCGAGCGAGCCATTCTGTGGGGCAAAATGAATGCTTATATCTCCCAGAGGCGTGTTCCTAGAAGCTTGATTCACAATCGCCAAAACCTAGAAACAACACAAGTGCTTATCAACAGAATGGGTCGACAAATCGTGATATACTCATATGACGGAATACTATATGGCAATGAAAAGAGCAGGCTCCTGCTGTGGCCAGCAACGTGGACGGATCTCCTCCACTGTGTGGAGAGAAGTCAGACACAAGGGCACATTCTGAGGAGTCCATTTATGTGACGCTCAAAAGCAGCCCAACCGTGGTCACAGAAGTGAGAAGGTAGCCATGAGGAGGGATCCATCATGGGGGTTTTAAGATGCTGGAATGTCCTAGATCTCAGTCAGGGGGTGGGTCGGGTCAGTGTATACCTAACGAAAAACTCATCCTACTGCGCACTTTGGTTTTTTTTTTTTTTTTAATTTTTTTTTCAACGTTTATTTATTTTTGGGACAGAGAGAGACAGAGCATGAACGGGGGAGGGGCAGAGAGAGAGGGAGACACAGAATCGGAAACAGGCTCCAGGCTCTGAGCCGTCAGCCCAGAGCCCGACGCGGGGCTCGAACTCACGGACCGCGAGATCGTGACCTGGCTGAAGTCAGCCGCTTAACCGACTGAGCCACCCAGGCGGCCCCGCACTTTGGTTTTAAGGTGCTTAATTTATGCTTCGGAGCAACAACAACTAGAAGAAGATGGTTGAGACGCAGAGGCAGGCTTAGCTGACCCGGGGAGGTGGGAAAGGGCACAAAAAAGGTGGTGACGGGCCTCAGCTCTGTCGGGACTTGCCATGTGACGCGGGCAACCAGATCCATCCTCCAAGTTCTTCAGCTGGAGGGCTCGCCGCTGAGCCTACGGTCCTTGCCAAGTTAGCCCGAGGGGTGCCCGAGGACATGTGTGGGAGCCCGACTTCTAAACCGGAAACTGAGGTTCGGGTACTGACTCAGCAAGCGTGTAGTAACTCCCTGTATGCGCCAAGCACTGGACTGGGCTCCTGGGACGTGCACGCAGGTCAGGCCCCGTCTCTTCCCCGACAGGAAGTCTCAGACTAAGCAGGGATCAAGGACCAGCCCCCAAACAAACCATCACAAAGCACGCAGGAGGGTTATAGAGAGCCCCCACCCCCACCCTGGGCACAGAGATGGTAAATAATTGAGGGGTGGGCGTTTGGGGAGGGCCTCTCAGAAGAGGTGACATAAAAGCAGAGGCTCAAAGGACAGGATGGAGCCAGGCCTGCAGAAGGACGTCCCAGGCAGAGGAGTCCTCAAGGGCAGAGACCCCACGGCCGGAAAGAGCCACATCTGCTCACAGAACTGGAAGGAGGCTTGTGTGGGTGGAGGGGGCAAGCAGGGAGTGGGGTTCACGGTGGGGACCCACGCTGCACAGCCTGTTGGGCAGAGTAAGGCTTTGGGGTTTGATCGAAAGCTCATTGGAAAGACAATGGAGAGCTCTTTTTTAAAAAACTTTTTAATGTTTATTTATTTTTGAGAGAGAGAGAGGGAGAGCGTGAGCAGGGGAGGGGCAGAGAGAGAGAGGGAGACACAGAATCCGAAGCAGGCTCCAGGCTCCGAGCGGTCAGCGCAGAGCCCGTCGTGGGGCTTGAACCCATGCCCTGCAAGATCATGACCTGAGCCGAAGTCTGGCACTTAACCAACCGACTGAGCCACCCAGGCACCCCTTGGCTAACACTTGTAACCGGTCCATTGAGGTATAATCTCCACGCAATAAAATCTCTCCTTTTAAAGTGTGCAGTCGGATGACTTTTGACAGACATGTACAACCATCGCCACAATCAAGATATAGAGCATTTTCATCACCCCGGAAAGTTGCCTTGTGCCCCTTCACAACAGATCCCCTCCTCCAATCCTAGGCTCCTGGTTTGATTTCTGTGCCTACAGCTTGGCCGTTTCCAGACTGCCATTAAAAGGAATCATTTGGTATTTAACCTTTTGAGATTAAGAAGATTCTGCGTCTTTCACATAGCAGAATGCTTTTGAGACTCGTCTATGCTGTTGTGACTATCAATAGTTTGTTTCTTTTCTTTTTTTTTTTTTACGCCAAGTAGTATTCCAATGTATGGATGAAGCACTATTTACGTGTCCATTCACCAGTCGATGGACCTTTAGGTTGTGTCTAGTTCAGGGCAATGACTAGTAGAGCCATTATAAACATTTGCATACAGGTCTTTGGGGGACATAAGCTTTCATTTCTCTCTCTCTTTTTTTTTTAATGTTTATTTATTTTTGAGACAGAGAGAGACAGAGCATGAACGGGGGAGGGTCAGAGAGAGGGAGACACAGAATCTGAAACAGGCTCCAGGCTCCGAGCTGTCAGCACAGAGCCCGACGCGGGGCTCGAACTCACAGACCGCGAGATCGTGACCTGGCTGAAGTCGGACGCTCAACTGACTGAGCCACCCAGGCGCCCCGCTTTCATTTCTCTTTAAAAAAATTTTTTTATAATGTTGATTTTTGAGAGAGACAGAGTGTGAGCAGGGGAGGGGCAGAGAGAGAGGGAGACAGAATCCGAAGCAGGCTCTGGGCTTCAAGCTGTCAGCACAGAGCCTGAGGCGGGGCTCGAACCGACGAACTGCGAGGTCATGACCTGAGCCGAAGTCAGAAGCTTAACCCACTGGGCCACCCAGGCGCCCCAGCTTTCATTTCTCTTGAATACTTACGTTAGCACGGGGTTGCTGCAATACAAAAGTGTGCGTTTGACATTATGAGAAACCGCCACAGCTTTTTTCAGAGTGGTTGCCAGGTACTAAATATATTATCTCATTTTATTTTCAGAGTAGGTGAGGAAAATGAGGCTTAGAGAGGCTAAGCCATTTGCCCAAGGCCCCACAGTAAGTAGGTGACAGTGCGGGGCCCCAGAACCCCACAGGCACAGCCCCACTCTTAAGGCCCCCCCCCCACCCCCGAGTGGCTGCTCCCATGAGCAAGGCCAGTGGGTGAGCACTGCTTTGCTAAAAGCCAGGCAGAGACGAGTCCCGGACTAAAAATTAGGACCGTGACAGAGAAGACAGCGTCACCCTCCAAAAAATAATGAGAGGAAGAAGAAGAGCCAGGTGACATGAAATCGGAGAAAATTGCCAGCCACAAGCCAAGTATTAATTCATTTGAAGTCAGTCGTTTCCTTTGGCTCCCGATGTCCCTCGGTCCCCTGGAAAGTTTTCAAATTAAAGTGCTGAGGCTCCACCTCTCTCCCCTGACCCCCTCGGGCAAGGGCTGACATGGCTGGGGGCTGTGGCCAGGATATATTTGGGGACCACTAAACCAGAGCCCCCCCCCCACCCCGACGGACCTGCCCGCCCCCCCCTCCCGCCCCCCACTTGCTGGGAGGTGGCTTCCCCCAGCCCGAGGCGGGCCTGACCCCCGCAGGGCCACTAGGGGATGGAGGTTAATGAGATTTTGATGAACCTGCAGAGTTTCCATTTTGTGAGGGAAAAGGCTCAGAGCCTCGCTAATTAAAGGGAACTGACCTGGAAAATGAGTCTGGGGATAGATGACAGGGCAGGGAGGCCAGCTGAGGGAGGAAGGGAAGGGAGGTGGGACCCCAGCAGCTTCGTCAACACATTCTAGTTGGAAAGGCCGAGCGGGCCCAGACACAGGAAGGTATTTGCCTGAGGACACACAGCAAATCAGACTAGACCTGGGTCCTAACAGAAGTAGAGAGAATGGAGGGGGAAACACGAAACACAGGGAGATGGTTAAGAGACAGACTGGAAGAGAGGAAAGAGAATTTCACTGATTGCATCCTGGACAGGGACGTCCAGCATTCACGGAAGTTTATGCTGAGGAAGCCATGCTGTCACCTCACTGAATCCCCACAGCGCCAGGAGGTAGGTATCATTGCCCCTCATGTGGGGAAACTGAGGTTCAGAGAAGTTAAACGACTTGCCCAAGGGCACTCAGCCAGCCAGGTCTACCTGCCCGTGCTCTCAATCGCCTTTCTCTATGGTGGGGGTGACCTCGGGTCCCGGTTTATACACGTCGCCCTGGTACAAATGTGAATCGTGCCCCTTTCACTGTCCAAAAGTGACTCCGCTTAGGCAAGGTATTAAATGGCTCCCCTACCTAGGCTGCGGCTTATGAATTCCTTCCTGTTAGTCCGAGATCTGACACACAGCTGTCACACCTAGACACAAACCCTATTCTGTCCCATCTCAGAGACGGGGCAGGAGAGCGGAGCGACGAGAAACTTTAGCTCTGGAGTTAGCCTAACCTAGGCTCAAGCCCAGCTGTGTGACTTTGGATTAGTCACTTGGCCTCTCTGGGCCTCAGTGTGCTCCTGTTAAGTAAGGTAACCGTGGCTACTTCCCCAGGCTGTGGGAACGACATCCGGAGAAGGGTTGCAAGTGCCAACACATGTTTCTTATGATTATCTGGAAGACGCAGGAACTTACCCTATGCCCTTCTGCTGCTATGTGCGGGCTCCACAGAGTGTACGTGGTTTGTGTTTGTTTGAGGGTTAAGCTTCTTTCAAGACCTTTCTCCCATCCCTCACTCTGTAGTTCCCTGTCTCGTACCGAGGCTTTTTGTTTGCTTACCAGCTAAAGATCGCATGCCAGGCATCGTTCTGAGCACGTCATATATGCCAACTTACTTAATTCTCACAACAACCCTAGGTTTATAAGTGAAAAACCTGAGGCACAGATAGGTTGGTCAACTTGTCCAAGATCACGCAGCTAGTTAATAGCAGAGCCGGGGAGCGCCTGGGTGGCGCAGTCGGTTAAGCGTCCGACTTCAGCCAGGTCACGATCTCACGGTCCGTGAGTTCGAGCCCCGCGTCAGGCTCTGTGCTGCCAGCTCGGAGCCTGGAGCCTGTTTCCGATTCTGTGTCTCCCTCTCTCTCTGCCCCTCCCCCGTTCATGCTCTGTCTCTCTCTGTCCCAAAAATAAATAAACGTTGAAAAAAAAAATTAAAAAAAAAAAAAAATAGCAGAGCCGGGATTTAAACCCAAACGGCCTTGGGGCACCTGGGTGGCTCAGTCAGTTGAGCGTCTGACTTCAGCTCAGGTCACGATCTCGCGGTCTGTGAGTTCGAGCCCCGCATCAGGCTCTGGGCTGATGGCTCAGAGCCTGGAGCCCACTTCCGGTTCTGTGTCTCCCTCTCTCTCTGCCCCTCCCCCGTTCCTGCTCTGTCTTTCTCTGTCTCAAAAATAAACATAAACATTAAAAAAAATTTTTTTTTTAAAACCCAAACGGCCTGGCTTAAAGGTCTGCCCTACACAGCACTTCCTTCTCTTCTGAAGGTGCTACGCCACTCCCAGCACTGACCGCCCTTTGCCTTTGCCTGAAAAACTCCCGCCCGCCCTCCGTGTCTCTGCTGAGGCAGGACTCCCTCCGGGAGACCCTCCCTGATTGCCCAGCCTAACTCACAATTCCCACCCGTGTCCGAGGCATCACCACTCATCCCTCTCTTTATGTTCCTTCAAAGCTGAATTCAGCCTGTTCCTCCCTATTTACCCGATCATTTGTCTTCTCCACTAGACAGGGTATTCCAGGAGGACAAGGACCATTTTTATATCCCAAGCATCTGGAACAGTGCCAGACACATGCTAGGTCTTCAATAAATATTTGTTGAAGGAAGGAATAGGTGAAAGGAGGGAGAGGAGGAACTCGAAGCCCCTTAAGGACACGAGCTGCCCCTGACAGTGATTTATCGTCCCCAGAGCCCAGCCCAAGTCTCCTGTGCCTAGTGGGGCTCTTAGCATTTGTTGGCTGACTGTATCAGCAGCCTGGCAGACCCAGTCCCTGGAGCCCTAGGGCTGTGGGAGGCCAGCTGGGGCAGGGCTGGGGTGAAGCCGGCTGCAGACTCAGGACACGTAGGGACTCAGCCCTTCACAACCACCGGCCTTTCTTCCCGCCGCACCCCCCCCCCCACCCCCTTCTCTCTTCTTCTTTTCCTTTCTGAGATGAAGCAGTGAAATGATTTTTCTACTTGAGCAGTTTTCAATTTAGATTAAGAAAAATGTGGTCTGCCGTCACTCAGCAAAAGGCCCCAGCAGCCCCGTCCCTTCGGGGACTGGGGGTTTCTCAGCCGTTGACAGAGCAGAGCTGGTTCTGGAGTTGGGGTGGGGGGGGGCAGTTAGGATCTCCCATACTCTCTGTCTCCCCTCCATGCCCGTCCCCATGACTCAGCCTCCTCCTGGCCTCCTGAGCGAGGGACCGGGATCTGGAATCAGACAGAATTTGATGGGTTCGACCCTACCCCACACAATCTGTGTGACCTTAGGCAGCTTCTGTACCTCTCTGAGCCTTCTCATTTCACCCATGAAAAGGGTCAATGATACACCCTCTACTTCGGTCCCTGGCTCCCACCCAGATGTGAAGGTCCCCTCCCAGCCTTCCAGACTGTGGAGGAACAGATACCAAGGGCAACATGAGGATCTTTAGCGGGGTTATGACAAGGGCAGAAAGCAGTAGAGAGGCTGAGAACAAGGGAGGCTCGACTGGCCCAGGAATAGACAGACGGAAGGTTCCTAGGAGGCCCTCCAGGGACCGGAGGTCAACTAGGGTCAGGGACAACGGCATCTGTGTGTGTGAGAAGGCAGAGGAGGAAGAAGGCAGAACTCTGGGACCATTTAACTCCTTCCTGATCCTGCAATCTTTCTTTTAAGGATAGATTTTGTGCTATTTGTGAGTGCTGCCTTTCAGAATGGAAGATGCATTTGTTTATGTGGGTAAATGAAGGGCAGGTATTAATCCCAGTGGACAGCACCACTTCCGAAGTCAGGCACACCAGGGTCCCTGTCCTGCTCCTCCCCTCGGTAGCTGTGTGACCTTGGGCAAGTTACTCAACTTCTCTGAACCTCTCCAAAACAAATGCACGATCTTCATACTGCTCTGCTTTTAGAGTTTCGTTTAATTTGTAAACCAACTTCATTGAGGTGTAACTTACCAACGACAGGGGCGCCTGGGGGGCTCAGTCCGTCAAGTGTCCGACTTTGACGGTTCGTGAGCTCGAGCCCCGCGTCGGGCTCTGTGCCGACGGCTCGGAGCCTGGCGCCTGCTTCGGATTCTGTGTCTCCCTCTCTCTCTGCCCCTCCCCCTGCTCTCTCTCACTCTCTCTCAAAAATAAAGAAACAGAAAAAACAAAACATGATGCAAGATACCCATTTCAAATGTACATTTCGATGAGTTTTGGCAAGTGTAACTATCACCCTGCAAGAAAATGCACATTTGTACTCTCTTGAAAAGTTCTCTTGTGGCCCCTCCCAGTCCTTCTGTTGTTTTTAATGTAGAAAATAAGAGGTTCTCTAGCCCCCGTGACAACAAACCTTGGCATCCAAGAAGCAGTAGAGGAAAGTACAGTATTTACGCCGTCACCCTGCCTCTCTGCTCCCACCCCCACACTCACACACATACTGTCACATAGACCCAAGGACACAGGGACTCCTTGTTAGAACACCCCAAATCACAAGACACGAGGTGGTTCCCCCAACGCTGACTGCCCACACTGAGCCACTGGACAGCCAGTCTCTCAGACAGCAACTCCAGCTGGCAGCTGGGCTCCCTGGGCCCCTTGCCGCCATGTGTCTTTTTCTATCTGACACCTCTGTGAGTCTGTGAGCTGCTCCAAGGAGAGCCTGTGGCTGCCGCCTGTCATCCTGTGCTGTGTCCTCTGTGCCCTGCAAGGGCTTGGCACACAGTAGGTGCTCCCAGGTACCCACGATGAATGGATGAGAAGGGAGGGTTGCCAGCCAGAGGACCCCTGAGGAAGCGTGAGGAACCCCACACACCTTAACCAAAGGTTTCTCGAACATCCACCCTGCAAGTCCTGCGTTTACAAATGTCACGCGGGTACTATTATTCAATATTCTTTACATTCGCTCAATTAGTCTTTATTTTCTCTGTGCTTGTCTTGCCTAAGCAGTCTTGGCATCATGGTTTGATCTGACACATTTATATATATGATCTGATAAAGATCATCTACACATATATGTATGTGTACTGATACATACGAATATGTATCAGATATGATACGTATATGCCCTATATACGGAACTATTAATTTTTTACACTTGATCTTAGCCAAAAGGTCGAGAAGCGATGGAACTATTAATTTTTTAAACAATTGCTTTTATTTTTTTAATGTTTATTTATTTATTTTGAGAGAGAGAGAGCAAGCGAGCGAGCATGGGAGGGGCAGAGCGAGGGAGAGAGAACCCCAAGCAGGCTCCACGCGGTCAGTGCAGAGCCCAATGCCGGGCTCTAACTCATGAACCATTAGATCATAACCTGAGCCGAAATCAAGAGTCAGATACTTAACTGACAGAGCCACCCAGGCGCCCCTGGAACTATTAATTTTAATATGCTTTCAAACTTTACAGGAACATCAGACTCCCCTTTACCCAGATTCATCAGTTATTTACATTCTGCCCCATTTCCTTCATCATCCTGTCTTGCTCTATGTACACTTATGTATGCATAGCTATGTATTTTGTGATCATGCCTTAAAATAAATACCGTAGTAGCTTGTATTACTATTTAAAAATATTCATTGCCCTCCTGGCCGGGCGCCTCCCTGCAGAGGATTACGCTTCAGGCAGGCCATGTGACTTGCTTTGGCCAATAAAACGTGGGCAGAACTACTTCCATCCTCTGGATGGAAGTTGTAAGAGTCGCCACGTGGCGCACTTGGTCTGCAGAGTCTGGTCTGCAGAATCAAAGCAAACCCATGGCTGATATGCAGGTACGCAGCGTGAGCAAACGAAACCTTATTGTTGACAGCCATTGAGATTTGGGGGAGGCTCATTTGTTACCACAGCTTATACTTACTTATACTTACTTATACTATACTTACTTATACTTAAGCTGACTGAGGGGGCACCAGGATGGTTCAGTAGGTTAAGGGTCAGACCCTTGATTTCGGCTCAGGTCATGATCTCACGGTTGGGGAGATCGAGCCCTGCTTAGGATTCTCTCTCCCTCTCTCTCTGCCCTCCCCCATGCTCTCGCGCACTCTGTCTCTCAAAACAAATAAATAAACTTATGAACATTCAAAAACATTTTTAAAGCCAAGATACATAAATAAACTTCTAAGCTGACTGGTACAACGGCACCACTATTAAAATGAGACACGTTTATGTACCATCTACAAATACACAGCACACTCGAAAAACAGGGTGTTAGTCATGGCGACCCCAAAGGAGGGTTGAGTAGCCCATTTAGTAGAGGAGGAAACTGAGGCTTACAGTGGGAAGTCCAAGGCTTTCAGCTATGGAAGATGGCAGAGATGATTCAGGTACATGGAGGGGGGTGGGGGGGCTCAGCCTAAGGGAGAGGTGACGGAATTGTCCGTTGGCAATTGTCAGCCCTGTCGAGGACGTCTCTCCTGGACCATCTTCTATCCTCTCAGAACCCCTTTTTGCTCCCCCTCCTGCCTCAAGACCATGAAGAGTCCCTCTTGGCCCCATTCCTGAAGGCTCTTCTCTCAGATGAATGCTGGGTGGTTCCTGTTAAGGAGTTAGCTGCTAACTAAAGGTGTTACTGCTAATGAAAGTGCCAGCACTAACTAACGTATTAGCCAATAAGGATTAACACCTCTCAGGGTGATGGCATATGAATAAGGGGCCTCAGGAAGACCCAAACGATTTCAAGAGACAGGGGCACAAAGCTCCAAAGGTGGCAGAATAATTTGGTCCTGCAATTCTTTGTCTCTGTTGTGGGCTGTGTCCTAGGCTAAGACGTGCAGCTAACATATGCATATATGTAAGGTTTTACAGTATGCACCGCACTCTGCAGTTTATAAAACACTTACCAGCTTACAGAGAGCGCTTCTCCATCCATCATCTCCCTTGCCCTTCCCATCAGCCCAGTGCAGTAAGCTTGTTATCTCCAATTTGCCAATGAGGGAGCTGAGGTTCAGAGAGGGGGTGTGAGTTACTCAAGGTCACCTGCTTGCGGGTGGGGGGGACTGGGCTTGCTTCCAGGGTCGTCTGACTCCCGGCCCAGAGTGCCTCCCACGGACCCCAAACTCCTAGCGAAAGTGGTAAGCACTAGTAAGCCCTAGGAGCCAGAGCATCTCAGTTTACTTCTGCCTCCTTATTGGGCCGAAGGTGGACTCATCCCAAGGAGCCAAGGCCAAAGCCAGGCTAGTTTTTGGAGCCCCCATGGTTATAGGGGTTCCCTTTCCTGGTAATTTCTATATACTTTTTCAGATTCCACTCCTCATTCTATTCTATTCAACTTCAGATTCAGCATCACCTCCTCCTGGAAGCCTTCTCAGGTGGTCCCACATAGGCAGCCTCTCTTTGGGCTCTCAATATATAGGACCCATTGATCCTACACATTATTGAAAGGATCTCTTTACAAGCTGGAGAAATCTCTGCGCTCCCAGTGCCAGGCATGCGGCACAGAATGGAAGAAGCTGCTCTCAATGCTGGTCGATTGAATGAATGAACGACTCGCACAGTTTGTAAAGTTACCAGAGTGAACTCCATTGCCTGCCCTCCCAGGGCAAGATTTATGAAAAAAATGTGGTCATTTTAGAGTGAAACAAGAGATGCACTATTTTCATTCCCTAAAAGCCCTAATTACTATTTCATCATCTAGCAGAAGTAGCTGATATTTGTATCTTTGAGGGCCTCCGTGCTTGAATGTGTATACAGATTTTATCCCCCAGGTTAACATTTCCAAAGCCTCTTTTATGGGTGTCACAGTAAGTGTCACAGCATGTGAATGGGATGCTGGGGGAAGGGGGGAGGAAGGACCCAAAGGTCAGAGGGACAGAGAAAGGAAGTGGTGTTATGAGAGCCCAGGAGCTGGGGCTGCCTGGAAGGAGCTGGAAACCCAGAGGGAGGGGCTGTCTTTGCAGGACCAGGAACCATGGAGGAGATGTGGCTCCTGAAGATGCTTAGAAAAGTCGAGAGCAGAGAAAATAGCTTCTCCCCCACTCCTGCCCTCCCATCTCCATGTGCTATGATCTGGGGGGACAAATCGAAGAAGGTGGGGTGTATTCTTAAAGTTTCCAGGGTAAAAAACATCATTTCACAGAGTATGTTCCTCAAGATACGTCTTGAAAAAAAGACTGAGTCAAATTAAGTTTGGAAAGGCCGTTAAACTCCTAGAGTACAGTGGGGTTCTGGAAGCCTTCTTCTTATCTTATAGTGAGCCTCTCTGGCCTAGAGGTATGCAAGCAGGGATTGCAACAGTATTTCACACAGTATTGGAAGGGAACCTCTTAGCACCAGTCATTCAGTTGGACTAAATGGGGTTTAGCACCCCCCAAAGTTCTCCTCCCCCCAGCCCTATTAATGGTTCTCCCCTCCCCGCTAGACCCTTGAAACATGAAGCCACCTGTGATGTCATCAAGACAGGGTCCTTCAAGAGCCACCTTCCTTATGAAGTCACCTCTTGACCCTTCGAGACCCACCTTCTTTATGAAGTCACCTCTGAATCCCCAGCAGAAAGGAGAGTTATCTGTCACTCTGTGTGGCTTTTATCCCTACTGAATATGGCCAATCTTGTATTGGCTGGCTTGTGTCTGTATCTTTTCTGGCCTGCTGGACTGGAAGCTCAGAGCACGTGGAAACTGAAGCCAATTCATACCCCTTTATAACCCAACCCAGTGCCTTGTATGTAACAGATGTTCAAATAGTGTTGGGTGAATGGATAGATGGATGAGTGGATAGAGGATGGATGGATGGATGGATGGGTGGATGGGTGTATGAAAGGAAGGAGCGAGATGAAGGGATGTCTGGATGAATGGATAGAGGGATAGATGGATGGATGGATGGATGGGTGGAAGAAAGGAAGGAGGGAGATGAATGGATATCTGGATGAATGGATGGAGGGATAGATGGATGGATGGATGGATGAGTGGGTGGAAGAAAGGAAGGAGGGAGATGAATGGATGTCTGGATGAATGGATGGAAGGATAGATGGATGGATGGATGGATGGGTGCATGAAAGGAAGGAGGGAGATGAATGGATGTCTGGATGAATGGATGGAAGGATAGATGGATGGATGGATGGATGGGTGCATGAAAGGAAGGAGGGAGATGAAGCGATGTCTGGATGAATGGATGGAGGGATAGATGGATGGATGGATGGATGGGTGGAAGAAAGGAAGGAGGGAGATGAATGGATGTCTGGATGAATGGATGGAAGGATGGATGGATGGATGGGTGGGTGGAAGAAAGGAAGGAGGGAGATGAATGGATGTCTGGATGAATGGATGGAGGGATAGATGGATGGATGGATGGATGGGTGCATGAAAGGAAGGAGGGAGATGAAGCAATGTCTGGATGAATGGATGGAGGGAAAGATGGATGGATGGGTGGATGAAAGGAAGGAGGAAGATGAAGGGATGTCTGGATGAATGGATGGAAGGATGGATGGATGGATGGGTGGATGGGTGGATGGAAAGATATATAGAGACTGTGAAGTGCTGTACAGGGGATGCCCAAGAATTTCTATGTGAGTACAATAAATTGGTTGGAAGGGGGACTTGACGTTATACTTGCAGAACACCTGACAATTTCATCGGGATACTAGCAATTGTCCCTGTGAAAGAACAGAAGAGAAGATGGAAATTACGGAGTTCAACCCCCGCTAAGCCCTCCCTCAGCACGCCCCCTGCAGGTGTGACTGTAATAGTCTAAGATAGTGAGATTCTGAAAAATTCATGTCCCTAAGAAGATTCAAAGGTCTTAAGGTTCTGTGTCTCTATGACTTAGAATTTAAGACTCTGTGTCTTTAAGAACTCTTTACCCACACAAGCAAGGTGCTCTGCGCCAGGCAACGTTCGAAGCACTTCACGAAGAGTAGCTCCTTTCATCACTACCACCACCCGGGGTTATCCCCATAATGGATACGGATAAAGGATAACCTCGTTATCTTCATAATGAAGCACAGAGATGATAAGCAACTTGACTTAGATCACACAGCTAATAAGTGGCAGGACTGGGATGTGAACCCAAGAGGGCTAGGCAGGGTCCAAGAGTCCGTGTGTTTAACCACCGCACAATCCTGCCTAAAGGACAGGAGGATTCGGTACATCTGAGCTTCAAAGGCTCGATGCTCAAGGCCTGAAGTGTCTGCAGCTCTGTGGCTCTGAGCGACTTCATACCCAGGAGGCCAGGCCTTGCCTCTGGGGAAGGCTGGAAGGAGCCTTCAGAGGCTGAGGAAGTTGGGGGGGGGGGTGGTGCTGGCTGGCTCCTTCGAGCACCAGCCCTGCTGATGTCAGGTGCCTGGCCGTCACTCTTCCTGTTAACCTTGGGGGAAAAACACATTTGTGGCAGATAACAGGCAAGAGGGTGTGCCGGCCCTCCGCCCGCTCCTGGGCCTGATGGATGGGCTACACGGGCCCCCCCTGACCTGTGTGTGTACCGTTATCTGCTCGGCCAAGGGAGGCTGTTCATCATGTCGACAGCTTGGCAAGGCACACCTGCTGGGCCTGCGTCAGCCAGAGCCGCCAGCATCCCAGGAGGAGAGAGGGGAGGTGATGGGAGGGGTAGGGCAGGAGAGACCCAGAGAGGACCAAGGGTCCCATGACAGTGGCATCCCAGGCCCAGGGTTGGCCCAGAGGGCGACACTGGATTCTGGGCATGAGGTCTGGCTTCTGTTTCTGATAGTACCATGGACGTGCTGTGTGACTGTGGGCTGGTCACTTAACTTCTCTGGGCTGTAAAATAAGATTTAACTTTACCAGAAGCCTGAAGGTCCTCTTTCTTCTCCTTTCCTCACATTCCACATCCAATCACCGGGTTCTGTTGGTTCTGTCCCCCAGTCCCATCCATTTCTCAGCGTCACCTGCTTACGACCATCCTGGTTCAGGCCACCATCACCTCCCACCAGGGCTCCTTGCTTCCTTTCCTGCCCCGGCTCTCCATTCTCCACCCAGCAGACAGAGGGAGCTTTATCACAAAATCAGGGCAACACGACTCCCCTGCTTAAACCCACCAGTGGCCCCCTATCACACTTGAACCCTTGCAGGGCCCTACAAAATCTGGCCTCCCCTTCCCTATACAACATCATGTCGCACCAGCTTGCCCACTTGTTCACCAAGCTCCAGTCACACTGCCAAGACCTTCCCTGCCTCTTGGCCTTTGCACATGCTGTTCCCTCTAATGGAAAAACTCTTCCCCTAGTTCTTTGCAAGAAGGACTGGCCAGCTCCTTCTCATCCACAGACGTCAGCTCACTGGCCACCTTCGCTAGGAAGGTCTTCCCAGCCTGAAATAATACCCCAGCCTCTAAGCTCACTCTATCACAGCACCCAATATATGACCTTCCCAACCCCAGATTGTGCTGTTTATGCATTTGTGTATTTAGCTGTTGTCTGTCTTGAGCTAGAACATAAGCTAGAACATACGCTCCCACTAGAACATAAGCTCCTAAAGGACGTGGATTTTTGTTTCATTCACCACTGCGTCCGTGAATGCTTCCTCAGTTCTAAGCCAGATATGCTCTTCTACCCCAGGGCCTTTGCACCAACTGTCCCTCTGCTTTCTCTACTTAACTGCTCCTCATGCTTTAGATCAGTGGCAGATGGCATTTTCCAAAGATAGTCACAACGATATCTTTTATCCAACATGTTCTTCAGGAAGTGTGACCTTACACTCCTCCCCTCCATTCACAGTGCACTCATGACCAATAGGATGCAATAGAAGTGACACCGGGACACTTCCGAGTTGAGGTCAAGGACACTGGCTCTGGAGCCAGATGATGTCATGTTATAAGGAAGCCCAAGCTAGCCTCTGCAGAGAGACCCATGGAGAAGCCCTGAGATTACGTGTAGAGAGACCGAGATGCCCGGTGGCCCACAGCTGCCCCAACCCAGCCACCATCCGAATGAAACCTCATGAGGGACTCGGCCGAGCCCTTGCTGAGCTCCTGGTCTACAGACACCATGAGCAACAACAAAATCATTGCCATTGTTTTAGCCACTAGGGTTCGCTTGTCATGCGGCAATAGGTAATCAGCTCACAATGAGGACGTAGTCACCTCCTCAGGGAAGCCCTCCCAAACCGGGAGCATCAGGGCAGGTCCTTGTAGTTCTGTTTTATGTTTCTTCATGACACATATCACGGTTGGTAATCATACAGTTATTTATGCGGTGGTTAATTTTTGTCTCTTTTCCACTAAAACGGGAGCTTTGTAAGGGGGGAAGGGATCATTGTGTCGCTCACCAGCCCGGGACTGTTATACCCCCAACACGGTGCATAGTGCCTGACATATAACGGGTGCTCAGTAAATACCACCAAACTGATGAGCTTACTAAAATATCACACCAACCCTGCGATGTGGGCTTTATTACCTCCATTTAGCAGGCAAAGAAACTGAGGCTCAGAGATATTCAGTCCTTGCCCACGGACACACAGTAGAGCATGAGCCTAGCAAGATGCTCTCTGACCCCAAAGCCAGATCCTGGAAATGAGAGCTACAAGCGATCACAAATGTCTTCTTATTTCACAGTTGGAGGAAGGGCGGCCCCGAGAGGAGAAGGAACTCCCTCAAGGTCACATAGCTCATCAGTGTTCCAGCTGGGACAAGACCCAGAGCTCATATTCCTGACCTTGAGTCCTTCTAGCTCCATTCTCGAAGGCTGCCCTGAAGATCTGCTGTGCACAAAGGCCAAGACAAGACTCTTGGAGGGTCAGAGACGGGAAAATACACTGTCCCTTTGGGGAGAGGAGAACCCCCATGTCGACGCACAAACCAAAGGGCAACAGAAGAACAGTTACTTATGGAAATCTACTGTATGTCAGAGAAGCCTCAAAGATATTTCCCCCCACAAGTGTATACTGTTATCACCACCTTCCACAAGAGAAACTGAGGCTCAGAGAGTTGAGAGGACTTACCCAGGGTCACGAGGCTTATAAGTGGCAGTCAGGTTTTGAAACCAAATCTGTCCATCACCAGGCTTCTTCCAGTATGCCCGGCCGCCTCACCAAGAGCTAAGGGAGCCTTGAGGTCACCGATGCATGGGGAATCAAAGAAGGCTGCATGGAGAAGGGCTCACCTAAGTTGACCTTCTAAAGACTGAGCTGGGAGAGGGTTCCAGGTGGAGATGGGGAGAATGTGCAAAGCCTGGAGATGGGAGTGGACAGGCAGGCCTGGTGATCCGGAGGGAGCTGTGTGGGCCGGGGCTTGGAGGGGTGGACTGTGGTGGGCCGCAGCTACTGGACCCTGCCCCTCAGCGCCTCAGCAGCCCCCAGTCACCTTCCCCAGCACCCAGCCCCACCACCCCACCTCAGCCAGAGCAAGGCCTGGAAAATAGATGAGTCTGTTTATGAAGCCCATAATGTTGCCAGCAAAACAAGGCACTCAGCAGAGCAGCTCGGCGCCTCTAATGGGATATTATTTATGTCATTTTCCTCCTGGCGCTGGAGCCATTACCGTCCTGGATGGCGTTCCGTCA
This sequence comes from Prionailurus bengalensis, assembly GCF_016509475.1. Taxonomy (NCBI): domain Eukaryota; kingdom Metazoa; phylum Chordata; class Mammalia; order Carnivora; family Felidae; genus Prionailurus; species Prionailurus bengalensis. The sequence continues at coordinate 22,026,102 of NC_057354.1, forward strand.
CCCTCCACTCCCCCAGCGATGTTCCAATGTCATGCTGAAGGATGTGAGCTGCAGGCGGCCGTGGCTGGCCCTGGGGGGAGGGGAAGCTGGGTGGGGCGGTAGGGCAGCCCCTCGGGCAGTCAGAGGTCGCTGGGCCCACCCCTGCCAGCAGGATCTGGCTTGTTCTGAGCTGCCTTTGGTGCAGGCCATCTTGCCGGGCATTAAGGGCCCTGCAGAAAAAGTCTCCCCTCTCCAGTCAGTCAATGGGGCCTCTCGGGGCTTTGGTCTATGCCCACCTACCCAACCTCAGCTCTGCCCCTCGGGAGGAAGTTCTGGAATCAGACAGGCATGGTGCACCAGACCCAATTCGTGCACCTTCCCAGGCTGACTCCGTCCCACCTGCCCGCTCCTGCTCAGTGCCCGGCCCGGCCTCTGCCTTTGCCTCACCTTCTAGCCCAGCGGCCTCGGTCTCCCCTTCCCCCCGGGTGAAGACCAGCCTTCAGCATGGCCTCCATCCAGCTGAGCTGCGACGGCTGGCCCTTGGGTCCATCCTCATCTGAGGGAGGCTCTGGCTCCTTCTGCCACTTTCGAGTTCAGGGAAAGCACCACGTGTGGGGCTTGGGGTCTGGCTTCCCCAGGGGCCTCTCGGAGGTGCCAGCCCACGCCATCCATGGGGCACACTGGGAATCCTGAAGTCAGGAGAGAGGGGGAGCCTCGAACTCACGGACTGTTCCAAAGAACGGAGGCTCCGTGTGGCTTGTGCACGTGTTACCCACACGGCCCAGCACCCCGCTGCGCTGGAGGGGGAGGCCCAGTCCTCAGTGAGAGCTGCTGAGGAGGGCAGGGCTGTTAGATGTCCCCAAGCCACATTGGGCAGGCTCCCAGCTTTATACTCACACGGGCCAACAGCCTGCAAAAGGAGTGGTCAGCTTAGGGCTGGTCTATAGGGATCAACTAGAGGTAGAAATAATCCGGGACAGGGTTTCAGGGATGTTCACTGTCGGCCAGCAGCAGTCAAGTCTGGGCTCTGGCTGTACAGGGCTGGGGCCCCGGAAGGGAAGCTCAGATGAGGCTCAAGCCCAGAGGCAAAGGAAAGGACACAGCAGTGTGTGGCTTGTTCCCGGGAACAGAGTGTGCGAGCCCTCGCTTGGCAGAGATGATCCTCGGGATCCTGAGATAGTAGGAGGTGATGCCTTACAATCCAAAGAGAATTGGTACATATGATAATAATATGTACCAATGCGTGTGTACCCCTCACGCACACACACACACACACACACACACACACGCACACACGCACGCGCAAAACTGGGGAAGTCCAAATAAGATAGGTGGATTTTATGCCAACCTCCTAGTGGTGCTGTTGCGCGTAATTGTGCAAGATGTTATCACTGGGGAAAACTGGGTAAAGGGTGCGTGTTTCTCTCTGCATTATTTCTTACAACTGCATTTGAATGTACAATTATCTCAAAATAAAAGGTTTAATTAAAAGCAGACAGAGGGAATGAGAGAATTAGAGAGGATGGGCCCTGGAGCCCTGGGCTCAGATCCCAGCTCTGCCTCTTTCTCATTTTGGGGCCTTGGGCAGGTGCCTTCACCCCTTCGATTCTCAGTTTCTTTATCTGTAAAATGGAGATAACATATGAGCCATTTAGAACTGAAAGGCAATAAGAGTATGTCACGTTCAAACTGGTGGCGTAGCGACAAGATAATATATAGAGGAAAATGGTTAGCCTTTCATGCACTTGTTAGGAAGCAAGATTGAAAAAAGTAATCAATTAAAATGTCAACTGAAGGTGCACCCGGGTGGCTCAGTCGGTTAAGCGTCCGACTTTGGCTCAGGTCATGATCTCACGGTTCGTGGGTTTGAGCCCCATGTCGGGCTCTGTGCTGACAGCTCAGAGCCTGGAGCCTGCTTCGGATTCTGTGTCTCCTTCTCTCCCTGCCCCTCCCCTGCTCATTTTTGAGAGAGAGAGAGAGAGAGAGCGCGCTCGGGCGCGCTTGCGCACGCACAGACGGGGGAGGGGCAGAGAGGGAGACAATCTGAAACAGTTCCAGGCTCTGAACGGTCAGCACGGAGCCCGACGCGGGGCTCAAACCCACGAACCGTGAGATCATGACCTGAGCTGAAGTCAGACGCTTAACTGACTGAGCCACCCAGGTGCCCCTAAAGAAATTTTTTTTCATGTCAACTTAAGATGCTAGAGATATAACAAAATATATCCAAAGAAAGCGGAAGGAAGGAATTTAGAAAGGTAAAAGGAGCAACGGATGCGTCAGAAAATTAGACAGAGATGATGGTCCCTACGATGCAGAACGATGGCGAGAAATGAACAAGGGGATGCGTTCCTTCACTCAAGGAAAGGAGCTCTGCACACCACTCGTATAGCACATCCTCTATTCCAGGCACCGTGCTATGTACCAGGGCGATGAGGGAGGGCAAAACCCACAGCCCTGCCCTCAGGGAGTTTTCTGTCCGGCCGGCCGGAGAGGCAAACGCAGTACAAGGTTGAGTGAAATCAGGGAGGAGGCAAAGAAGACAGGGAGTCCAGAGGAGGGGCCGGGATCGGGGAGCCGGTAGTGCGCCCCCAGGAGACGATATCTGAGGTCAACAGGAAGGATGATTGGGTGTTGTCCCAAGAGAGCTCCTGGCAACACAAATAGCAGGTGCCCATGTCTGACACCAAGAAAAGCGATGCCCCAGCCAGGGCAACGCACTCCCTCTGGATATTTAACACGGCGCTGTGATGTAGGGACTTTTATTATCACCGTTTGTGGTTGAGGGAGTTGAGGCTCAGAGAGGCTCCTTAACTTGCCCCAGATCCTTCAGCAAGAAGAGATGACTTCGTGGTTAAATCCAAAGGTGGAAGCAAAGCTTACACACTTCATGGGGGTGCAATTCTAGGACAGCAAGAATGAAGGGGAAAGGGAAGTGAGGTAGGGAGGAGGGTGACACAAGATGACACGTGTCTGAGCTGGTCAGATTTGAGCCACGCAGCGGGCTGCTGGGCCGTGTGCGTAACACGTGCACAAGCCACACGGAGCCTCCGTTCTCTGGAACAGTCCGTGAGTTCGAGGCTCCCCCTCTCTCCTGACTTCAGGATTCCCAGTGTGCCCCATGGATGGCGTGGGCTGGCACCTCCGAGAGGCCCCTGGGGAAGCCAGACCCCAAGCCCCGCACGTGGTGCTTTCCCTGAACTCGAAAGTGGCAGAAGGAGCCAGAGCCTCCCGCAGATGAGGATGGACTCGAGGGCCAGCTGTCGCAGCTCAGCTGGATGGAGGCCATGCTGAAGGCTGGTCTTCACCCGGGGGGAAGGGGAGACCGAGGCCGCTGGGCTAGAAGGTGAGGCAAAGGCAGAGGCCGGGCCGGGCACTGAGCAGGAGCGGGCAGGTGGGACGGAGTCAGCCTGGGAAGGTGCACGAATTGGGTCTGGTGCACCATGCCTGTCTGATTCCAGAACTTCCTCCCGAGGGGCAGAGCTGAGGTTGGGTAGGTGGGCGTAGACCAAAGCCCAGAGAGGCCTTGTTGACTGACTGGAGAGGAGGGGACAGAAACTCCAGGTTTTCTTTCGCCTTCCCTTCCCTATCGTCTTGCGGAATAGGGGTGGGGGTGGGTGGACATCGCGGGTGGTCCATGCCCATCAGCGGGGAATCTGGGTCCGAGTGCCGCTGCCCCCCTGGCATTCAGAAAAGCTTCAGCTTCTCCTATCTAGAACATCGGCTGCCTTTTAGCAGCCCTCCCTGCCACCTGTCCCCCACCCCCAAGCTCAGACAGATGTTAAAAATCCTAGTCAGCCATGCCACCCCCCTGCTCAAACCCCTCCAGTGGCTCCCACACCCCTGGGACCGGGTCCAAACTCCTTCACTCAGAATCAAGGATCCTTTGACCTCACCCCCGACCCCGCCTGCCCCGCTCCCACCTCCTCCCTCCTCCCTCCTCACCCCCCCCCCACACACACACATACACACCCCAGGAGCCCACCCCTCTCTGTGCCTCTGCCCTGCTGTTTCCTCCACCAGGAACACGCTGCTCCTGGATGCCCTGTTCATGTGCTGCTTCCTCAGAGCCTATGCCCTTGAACTTCCCCTTCAGGATCACTTGCTCCTTCCCTGCGGTCCCTCAGCACATGGTCTTCTCTGCCATTAGAGCACATGCCGCAGTCATCATAGGTCACCGTCCGCTGTTTGCTGAGCTCTCCTGGTAACTGCTGCTATGCTAAAGCACATTCAAGTGCATCCCTAATTGATGCTTTACGACACCTTTGACCATCCCCACTTTGCAGATGAAGAGACCGAGGCTCAGAGCTATAGGACATTCTCCCAGGGTAGGCCAAGTAAGGCCAGGCATTCTGACTCCAGAGTGAGTAATTGTAACTCCTCTGTTGTGCCACTTTGCTGGGAGACCCAAGCCCCCCCTCCCGCCTCCCTCTGAGCCCCCCCCCCCCCGCACTGCCACTTCATGGTGGGCGGGGGGAGGGAAGAAAAGGACTATGGTTCATTGAGATTCCACCAGCCCTTGACCCCATTCTCAGGACTGGTAGTTGCATTTATTAGCATCAATGTGCTTTGAATGGAGTATGAGATAGAGTGAGTAAATACATCCTGCACTTTACTGAGCACCTACTACGTGCTGGGCACTGTTCTAGGTGCTAGGAACAGAGCCATAAGCAAAACACAAAACTCTCTGCCCTCGGGGAGTCTGGTGACGGGGGGGAGGGGGGGGACAGTCTGCTGGAGGGAAACAGGCCACAGCAGAGTGAGCGAATAAGGGATGGAGGCTGTCAGACGATGAGAGGGGTAAGGACAGAAACAGACTGGGAGGTGATGCAGCATGAACGTGGGTGTGTCCACAGCCGAGGAGGAAGGCCCCTCTTCTGGAGTCCGTGAGAGGAGACAGATCTCATCTGGAGGGTGATGGGCAGCGTGGAGAGCCGCTGGGACAGGGGGTGGGTGGGCCCGCTCCCCCTCCCCCTCGCCTTTGCCCTCCTTCCCTTCACCTCCCTGCCTGGCATCTAACAGGCTCAGAACAAACGGCCCCCCGGGAGGAGCCATCCAACCTCCGCCCTGCAGCCTGGGCTGGGACGCTGGTGGCACTAAAAGTAACAGCGTGACGGGAAGTGGCCGCCGAATTACTGCTTCCTCGTTGGCCTTATTTATGGCCCTCACTGCCTTCACTCCAGCCCTTCTGCCCAGGCCTGGAGGGAGGGAGAGCGGGGCTGCTCTCGGCCTGCCTGGCGCCTGGTGACCTTGGGGACGCTGTGCTGAGGAGGGGTGGGTGTGGGGACCTGGGTCACTGCTCTCCATCTGCCAGCCCCAGTGCTAAGGTCACTTCCATAAGGAAGCCTCAGACATCTCAGATTGACACAAATCGGGGGGGGGGTTGCGGGGGGCCGCAGAGGGGCCTGACCTTTATTGAGACCTCTGTGCCAAGCATCTCAGGCACATGATTTCCTTCAACCCTCACAATCTTCCTACTGCTTCAGTTTAGAAATGAGGAAACTGGGGCTCAGAGAGGTTAGTTAACGGGCCCCAAGTCACACAGCAAGTAAAAGGTAGATCGGGATTTGAACTCAGGTCGGTCCAGTTCAAAGACCTTCACTTTCCTTTCTAGAACTTTGGGTTCCGTGGTCACTTTTTCTCTCTCCTGCAGCTCCCGGCAAAGGTCAATGCAAATCAAATCACCAGAGGGCTGCAGACAGGGTGTCATAGCCGCTTGGGCCACAAGACCAAACAAGCCTCAAGTTCTGGTCTGACTGTGCCACATCAGAGCCCTGACACCCCAGGCAAGCCTCTTTCCCCTCTGAGTCTCCCCCTATCTGCAAAGTGGGCATCCTTCCTCTTGACCTGTTGCTAAGGGTGGACGAGATGCCAGGCAAGAAAGTCTTTGGAGAAGGCGCTCTCTGGAAACAGCGCAGTTAGGGCATGATCGAAATCCAGGAGAGGGTTAAAAAAAAAAAAAAAAAGGAGCTTTTATTACTCCAGCAGCAGTGACAGCATCTTTGCAGCAAACTTCACCTGTTTACAGTCCATTAGAAGCCATTATTGCTGTGTCTAGGGCAGATGCACACCCCTGACCTTGACGCGTGTCTGACAGCCGCAGGCAGCAATCTGGGGAGCAGGAGTCATGGCGGCAGCATTTAAAGGGCCACGGGGGCCAGAGGCCTTTTCCAGTGTCCTTCTCCCTCCCGACTCCTGGGCCACAATCTCTGCCAGCCAGAGGGCGGAGGGAGGAGCCAGCCCAGGCTCCAGGTACCTCGAGCCCTCCTAAGGGGTCAGGTCACCAGCATGAGTTTGTGACCTTAGCAGGGCAATAGGGAGCGAGGAAGAAACAAGTGGACAGTAAGGAGTGCATGGACCTCAAAAGAGTTGAGTCCAACCCCCTCCTGTGTGCGAGAAAGGAAGGGACATGCCCAAGGTCAGAAGAAGAGAGCCAGAAGGAGAACCCAGCTCCCAGGAGTCCTAGCCTAGGCTTTCACATGCTAATGCGGGGGAGGGGGGAGGGCGGGAATCTCTTGCCATCGGGAGTGGGACCCTGCAGAGAGGATTCTATATCATGTTGCATAGGCAGCTGCCATCTCTGGCTTCCGGAAAGGCAGACCCTGGCCACGGGCAGCTCCAAGCTAAGCTTCTGGCCACCAGCTTCCAAAGCCTGTGAAAGAGAGGAGGAAGCGAAGTCATGAGAGAAGGTGGGCAGCTGCAGCAAGATACAAAATCAGCACATTTTTCTCAAAGCCCTTCCTTTTCTGCCCAGCTCCCTTTTTCTTCCTCTTTAAAATAACTTTTCTCTATCCAGTCTCCCCCACCCCCCGCCCAAGAGTTTCTCTTCATTCCCCTTCAACGCTCTTAGAAAAGAATTTAAATCTCATTCATACTCAAGTGTAAATGACTGCCAACCGCTCCAAGGCAGTGGTTCTCCCTCATATTGTAGCAGAACGATAATGTAAGAAGTAGGAAGGGATGGGGCGCCTGGGTGGCGCAGTCGGTTAAGCGTCCGACTTCAGCCAGGTCACGATCTCACGCTCCGTGAGTTCGAGCCCCGCGTCAGGCTCTGGGCTGATGGCTCGGAGCCTGGAGCCTGTTTCCGATTCTGTGTCTCCCTCTCTCTCTGCCCCTCCCCCGTTCATGCTCTGTCTCTCTCTGTCCCAAAAATAAATAAACGTTGAAAAAAAAAACTTAGAAGTAGGAAGGGAGCCACACATATCCCTACTCCACCCAATTACAAAGGTGTCTTTCACCGGTAACGTCTTATCCTTCAGACCTATATTCAAAAGTCTCCTCTCCAGAAAGCCTTCCTTAAACCCGCAGGCATACCTGGTCCCTCCGTTATACACCCTCACAAAACTGAGTTCCTTCTCTTCAGAGACCTCTGTCTTTTGGTGTGATTATTTGATGAATATTGTCACCTGCACTAGGCTGGGAGGTCCCTAAGGGCACCTTTTTGCTTTCTACTCTATCTGCCGGGCTTAGCAAAGCCCCGGAACTTAGGAGCTGCTCAATCAATATCTTTCGAATGAATACATGAATCACCAAGTGAATGAAACTTGAGGCAGCTATAAAATCTGCATTCTGACTTCAGTGCATGAGGGACAACCTCTCAGACCCCTGAAAGCAGGAACCCTCCTATGACACGGTGGTAGGTCTTTTTGGAGCCCCATCCAGATCCCTTCTCCCAGGTAGGCACTCCCATCCCCCTGCTCCCGTAGGGTTGATGTCCCCTCAACAGCTGCTCCCTTCTCTGCAAAATTGCCCTCACTGATCAGGGCCGCTTCTTCTGGGGGGTCACGCCCTCCGACCCTTACCCTGGGACAGCCCATGCCAGTGATGGCTGACAATGGGGTACAAAAGGCTGGCCCCCTTATTTCAAGTCAGGGACGACCCTGAGGTGCAATTTATGCCCTAGAGCCCACTGTAGGCCAGACCAAGGGTAGATTTTACCTGAGATAACATCTCTGCCCGTCCCCTTCCCCTTCTCTCTTCTGCTCCCCACGCCCCAACCCCTTCCTTTGCTGATTTTTCTGAAAAGCACCTCCTCAATAAATCACCTGCACCAAATCCTTCTCAGGCTCTCCTTCTATGACCCCAACCTCATATAGGCACTTCCTAAGTCTTTCATGGGCTCTAGGTTAACATCTTCCTGCTAGGGAATTGAGATTTATAAAGCACCTACTGTGTGTTTGAATCCATGCTGGATACTTACATTTTTTTTTAATTTTAGTGTTTATTTATTTTTGAGAGAGAGAGAGAGCGTGAATGGGGGAGGGGCAGAGAAGAGAGGGAGACACAGAATCTGAGGCAGGCTTCGGGCTCTGAGCTGTCAGCACAGAGCCCGACGCGGGGCTCGAACCCACGGACTGCGAGATCATCACCTGAGCCGAAGTCGGACGCTCAACCGACTGAGCCACCCAGGCGCCCCATGCTGGATACTTTATACCTATCATTTAATCCTCAAACCACCTAATGCCACGGGTCCTATTATCATCCCCATTATTATGGAGGAAAAAACAGGATCAGAACCAGTACGTGACCTGCTCAAGTTCATACAGTTGACAAATGGTAGAATAGGGATTTGAACCCCATTCCCGGTTGGTGAGGTGATGGCAACTACTTATCATTGTAATCCAGGGAGACTATAGTTGTAATAGTGCACGCACGTGCACATGCACACACACACACACACACACACGAGAAACCGACATCGTCAGGAGTCGGGGAGGATGCTGAGGAAAGCTCCTCAGAGGAGAGCACACCTGATCTGCAAGAATGAACAGGCGCTCTTCAGGTGAGTGAAGAAGGAGGGAGGCCACACGAGACACAGGGAACGCGTGTGCAAATTCAAGGAGGCAGGAAGAAGCAGGTCTCTCGTGTGGTTCCGGCAAGGAGTTTGCGGTAGGTTGAGGGATGAGCTGCCGGTACAGGCTGGATCATCATCAGATCTTGAAAGGCTTTGGGTGCTAAGGTAAGGAATCTGAACTTGGTCCTACAGGAACTTGGCTGCCGCTGTTGGGTTTTAAGCAGCGAGGAACAAGGTGTCTCTCTGTTTAAGAAAATTACGTCCGGGAGGGAAGATGGACTGGAGGGTTGTATTTTAGGGCTAGGGGGATAAAGGGAAGTAGGTAAATTCAAGAGAGAGAGATTTGGCAGATAAAGATAGCAGGTGGGGTGGGGGGGGGTGCTGGACACGGGAGGTGGGGGAGAAGGAGGGTCTGGATAATAATGCCCAGGTGTCTGTCTCGGGTGGGGCCCCCTGCTGAAGCAGAAGACAAAGGGGGTTCAGGGAGGAGAATGAGGAGCCCCGTTTGGGACCTGGGGTCCCCGCAGGGGGCTGTTCAGGAGGCAGTTGATAAGTGGCCCGTCTCCTCTGTCGCTCGGGGCAGAGATGGGAGTTGAAGTTCCGTATCCAAAACCCCGACTCGCTCTTTGTGACAGGGTTAAATGGCAGGGACAGGCAGTCGAGGGGAACCTTGGTCACAAAAACATGGAGGGCAACGGGTCCTCACCCAGTCTCTGGCGTTGAACTTTCCTGTCCTGGGCGAGCAGGCCAGAGTTGAAATCCTTCAAATTAAGCTCTTTGGACTTTTTAGCTTCTTCAGCATCATAGCCTCCTGTTGCCAGGCGTCACCTCTCAGCCTCGCCACCCCTGCCCCCTCCTTATCCACCCCTCTCCCACATCGCCTTTCCAAAAAAAGAAAGGGAAAAAAAAAAAAACAAACGGTGGAATGGATGATTTGGGAGCCGAAAACCTCCAAATGGGGAGGTTATATCCTCAAGACAGCAGCATCAATCACCACATTTTCATTATTAAGTAACATCGCGGTATGCTGGGCTGATTCTGCACCTTATCTGAACCTAGCAGCTGTGCCCTAAATTCCAGCCGTGGCGCCTGCCTGCAGGAATTCAGTTGCCTGTGTTTAAAATGAGTGTTAGCATCTATCATTTCCCCACACCAAATGGTTTTGTGTCGGTGGTTGGCAGTGCTAATCCGTCACTGGGGTACTCCATTGCCCAGCTCGATACCCTTTTCGTCGTCGTTGGGGGGGGGAGAGGACCGGGAGGCCCCCAGGATGGGGCAAATGTCACCGTGAGGACAATCGGAACGTTTGGGACTCTTTCACAGAGCAAGTTGGGGCGGTGGAGTGCAGCCATCTGTGTCTCTCGTAGGCTCTGCCTTCTTATCCCACTGATTCTGATCCTGGGCACTCGAGGGTCTCGATCCTCCCTCCTCTGGGTCAGTATAGGAGCGGTGGGATTTTGCCCCAGAAGGCTTCAGGTCTGGGTGCTCTGTGGGGTCCTTCCGCTCCCAAGGGTGCAGCATCCCAGAGCGCGTGTGCTGAAGAGGACCACAGGCCATCTGGTCTGGTGTGCCTCAACCTTTTCTGGGAGTCAAAACCTTTTTAGGCCCCTCTAACCCAGAAAAATAGGCACACCGCAGAGCTTGCTAAGACGTACCAAAGCTAACCTATGCTTTCATGGGGTTCATGGACCCTCGGCCTGAAGATCTCAGATGCGCTTTGACCTCCTCGATTTACAACCGGAGAGGCCGAACTTCACGGAGAGGAGGCTATTTGTCAACGTCTTCAGAGTGAATAGGTACAATCTGGGGCAGGGTGCATGAATCGAAGGCAGTGGGGTACAGGTGAAAACACAAGGCCTTCACAGCTAAAAGGACCTGAGTTCGATTCAGTTCCACAACTGGTTGTTGCCGGTTGTGTGGCCGGGGGCAAGGGACACACCCTCCCCAATTCCGTTTTCCCCTCGCGGAAATTGCACAATGATGCCTAGCGTGCAGGACGGGGTAAGGATGAGCGTTTGATCGAGGCAGCGTGCCCTGGCCGGTGCTCTGAGGTGGGCCCACATCCCCCTTCAGAGCTGAAGGGTTTATCCCACCAATGGGGGTGTCGTGGGCAGCAACCTACCAGCTGTCAGTCCCCGCCAGGGACGCCCTCAGCTGAAGAGACGGGCAGCCTGCGTCCAATAGCTGATTCATAGGGTGGTATGAGGGCTCACCCCGACTCTGGACAACTCTGAAATCTCATTCCCGCTCGAGAACCATCCAGAGAGCTGGCTGGGGCCTCTGTGGAGGCAGTATCGCAGCTCGGCCTCCCCTCAGCCCAGGCCCAGTTCCTCCGGTGCTCACCCGCAAGTACCGACCCTGACAGTGCTCCCCAGCAAGCGCCCTGCCTGCTGATCTCCATCTCGGAGGCTGCCTCCCCGGGAGCCCATCTGTGGGTTCTGTGATCGATCTGTGATATCCGTGACATATCCGTGTGTATCTGTGATGTGCGACCAGATCAGACCCCTTGGGTAGAAAGCTCTTGGTGTCTTTCTGAGGTTCTTGCTGTGGTGTGAATTTAGAAGCCAGGACTCCTGACTCCCAGCTAAGTGCTCCCCCGGACCAAAAAGCTATCAGTTCCAGTCCTTGCATCACCCCTGCCCTCTTCTCTCAGGCCACTGGCTTGGTGGCTGTTGGAAGACGAGACATGGGCTCCTGTCATTCTTTCCGTTCAAGCCTCTGCCTCCAGGCGTCAGGATGCCTCCAGCTGATCCAGCAGAAATGCCTGGGCTACTTGGCAAAGGGTCACCCAGGTGGCCTCCTCACTCTGTGCTCCTCCCTGGAGATGCCCCTCTTCCCCTTTTATACTCACTGCGTCCTCAAGAGATACCTGAACAGTAGCAGCAAAATCTGCACCCAGGAAATTCGCATATTCCACCTTCAGCCAATGGTTGATGAACACGTGCTGTGTGTAAGGCTCTGGGCTCCACGGAAAATGGTGTCCAATCTTTCTCAGGGGCTCCAGGAATAGACACACTCATTCATTAATTAAGTTAGCTGTTCAACCAATATTTAAGGAGCCACGCCCTCTGTTGGGCCCAGGGGAGATACAGTGAGTAGGAAAGATGTGATCCCTGCCCTAAAGGGACCATAGCCTAGTGCCCCCCCATCCTGGTAGAGTTTTCCCAGGGGCTTTTTCCCCCCCCACAGGTGTCAAGAACTCTTCCTTCTGCTAATCACAAACCCTCTGACTTTAACTTAAACTTGTCCTATGGTTACTTTTCCATGCAACGTGGCTCTCATCTCACCTTGGAAGAGCCAACTCCCCACCAGGTCTCACAACTCTCTCAGCTTCTCCTTTTTTAAAAACCTTCTTAGGATAACTCCAGGCTGAATCGGATGGAAAAAGTCCAAGGTCGGGGGAGCGGGGGCGGGGGGGGGGGGTGGAGGGAAGAGGCCAAGGTCAGAAGTCCATTCACCACGTCGGTTTATTGGCATGACTTGGTGAACAGATGGTGTCTACTCTTAATCTTTGCCCCCCCCCCCACTCTGGGTCTGGGCCCAGAGGGTGGGTGAGACGGCCCATCGCTGATGGGAAGCATCATTTTCCACGGTGAAGGGCTGTCTCACTATGCTGGCCGTGTCCCTCCGCAAGGACTAATTGTACTTCTATTATAAAGATGGGAAAACTGAAGCACAAAGCTGAAAAGTGACTTGACCAAAGTCATACTGCTCTCCTGAGGTTCAGATTCTTCCAGTGAAGTGTGAGAAATGGACCCATGCTAACACACAGACCAGAAGAGCGAGTGTCAGATCAGAAGACAGGCAAAGATGGGCGGGGGGCGGGGGGTAGCGAGAAATGTAGATGGGGGACAGAATGAGAGGCAGAGGCAGAGGAGATGAGAGGAAGAGAGAGAATTCAGCCCCAGTGATGACTTCTTTGCTTTCCAGAGGCATTTATCTTTCATTTGACCTTATAAGAGTCTATTTGTGTTGAGATTTTAAATTGAGAATTTTTTCTTTTTAAAAAACATCCCTGTGCAGTTAGCACGGTTCTGTATTAATTTCTATTCATGCCAGTGGCTTCAGTATTTATTCTCCTCCAAAATCATTGAGTTGGAAGGGACAGAGTGAAAGTCATTTGGCTTGTGTTTGTTTGGATTCAAAGCCTGAGGCCCCAGGGGTGGGGAGGAGGAGGGGTGGGAGTCGGGGTCGGCGCCCCAGGCCACACGCTGGAGGATGGGAAGACAGTGTCACGAGGCACCTGAATTCTGTCCGAACCAGACTGCATCCTGCACTGTCAGCCCTGAAGTCCCTGGGCAAGGGGAGCTAGTGGACCGGCCGGAGCCACGAATCCCCTGGGATCTAGCCATTCAGCATCCTGGAGGTGGTTTCTGGACTGGATCTTGGAGCTTTGGGCAAACTGAAAGTCCCTGTAACCAAGAGGTCGAGTTTGGGCCCGGGCATCTGACTGCCTGGGCATGTGTCCCAGCTTCACCACTTCCTGGCTATGGGGCCTTCACTTCCCCTCTCTGGGCCTCAGTTGTCCTCATTTGCAAAAGGGGGTCGGTAAGATTGATGACCTTCCAGCGCTAGTATGAGGATTAAGGAAGTGACTGCTCGTGAACATGCTGGCACAGGGCCTGGCACCCAGCAGCCATTCGATAAACGTTTGTGGGTCGAATGAATATAGTTCATGCACTTGCATAGGACTTCTGCAAGCAGAAGAGGCATGGAGAGGTGAGCAAGACCATAGGCTCTGGAAACAGACCTGGCTTCAAATCTGTTGTCTATTTCCCTATGGGCTGGGATTTCACCGCTTACTGGCTGCGTAACCTCAGACCGGCCGATTTGCTTTTCCGAGCCTCTGTTTATTCACGATTAAAATGGAGATGATAATACCTGCTCCATAGCGTTGCTGGGAAGACTAAATTGGAGCTAACATCTAAAGAGCTCAGCACTCACAAAGCAGAGAAAGGCAGTGGCAGACTTTGAAAGCAGATGGACCCACAAGTGCAAAGGCCCAGAGGCATGAACAGGCACAGTGTGATCTGGAGACCGGACTAGAGCAAAGAGTGAGTGGCAGGAGGTGAGCTGTTGATGTAGGCCGAGGTGGCCATGGAGGGCCTTGAGTGCCATTCGAGGGAGGTTTGACTTCTTCATAAAGGCCACTGAGGGTTAAGCAGGGACAGGACATGGTTCTATGTGGATAAGCTGGGCTCTTAGTGCCTGTGGCTACTGCCTATGAGGGCTTTAGCAATCCGGGTGAGATGTCTCATTGTATGGATGGGAAAACCAAGGCCCCACGTGGGGAAGAGTTTGTGCAATTCCTAGAGGGAGGCCTCAGCAGATCCAAGGCCAGAATCCTGGGCTTCCGCTCACTCGTTTCTCTTCCCACGCTTCTGGGCTTGGGTGAAGGCCAGAGGGGCCCAGCATCCAGGGACACCATTAGAGCAAGGAACTGGGTGTTGCATACCAAAGAGCCGGAAAAATCTCAGTGGTAAACAACAAGAAGCATTTAATTAGCTTGCACATCTGTGGGTCAGCCGGCAGCGTGGCTCTGCCCTGCTCCCTCCTCCTCTTGGGACCAGCAGGCCAGGCTGGGCACACGCCTGTGGCCGTGGCAGAGGCACAGCAGGCAAGCCCAACCACGGAAGTACTCTTCAAGCTTCTCTTGCCGCACCGCTGCTGGCTAGCATCCCACTGGCCGAAGCGAGTCAGACAGCAGAGCAATGTCAAATCAGAGGCACAGTGGGACAGCACTGCAAAGTGGCCACGGGTGTGGACATCTAACAGGGCATGTATTCGGCAGGAGGGAGTAGAGGGTTAGAACCGTAATCCAGTCTACCACAGGCGCTTTTGGAGGCTGTCCAGGCCCCCTTCCTGCCCTCAGATGTCCGTTTTGTCACCCCAGTCATGGTCTCTCGTGCCACGACGCTCCCTTCCCAGCCCGCTACACTCTAGCTTCGCTGCTGCTCCAAGCTCTCTACGTGCCTTCCCACCTTAGGGCCTTTGCGCATGCCTCCCGCTCTGCTCCCTGCCCTCCCTCCCCTCTCTCTCCCTGCTTAGCTCCTTCGGGTTTCCTCTGAGATACCTTCCCTGACCCCCCTGTCTGAGTGTCTGGTTATTATCTGTCCCTGAAGCTTGTTTATTTTCTTCACAGCCCTGTTCGTTGTTTGCAATGGTGTATTAATTTATTGGTTTTGTGCCGTCTCTGACTCTCTCAAGACTGTAAGTTCTACAAGGGACCCTCCCTCTCTCCGGGACCTTCCACAGAGTAGAGAGTCAATGAATATTTGCTGAAAGAAAGGAAGAAAGGAGGGAGGGAGAGAGGAAAGAGACTACGAGGTAAGAGTTCTTTGTGCCCATTTTACAGATCTAAAGAGTGATCCATTAAGCGAAGGCCTTTGCCCATAGCCCACAGCCACACCACTAGGAGGCTGGGACAGAAACCCTGGCCTAACACGCTCCCTATCTTCCCTCTAGACTGGTGACTAAAACCGATCTTGAGTGTACAAATTACATGGTCAATTACCTAGCGAATGCCATGTGTCCAGCACATAGCTTAAACAATAGAACATTCTGGAGAACTTTGAAGGCCCCTGGGTTTTCCTCCTGGATCTGCCTTGCCTTCTTTGCCTCCCCACAAGTAACCACCATCCAAAATTGGCTGGTGAGCATTTGTGGGCATGTTTTTATACCTTTACTCCGGTGTGCATGCTCAAACAGTGTTGTTGGTCTTCTGTTTTTGTTTTCTTGAAGACCACTGACCTTATTGACTTAAAAAACCTTGCAAAGACAGGGGTGCCTGAGTGGCTCAGTCTGTTAACTTCGGCTCAGGTCATGATCTCACTGTTCATGAGTTCGAGCCCCGCATCGAGCTCTGTGCTGACAGCTCAGAGCCTGGAGCCTGCTTCGGATTCTGCGTCTCCCTCTCTCTCTGCCCCTCCCCTGCTCATGCTCTGGCTCACTGTCTCTCTGTCAAAAATGAATAAACATGAAAACACACACACACAAAACAAAGACAGTGACTGCTTTGCCAAAAAAAAAAAAAAAAAAAAAAAGGAGGTGGCACAAAATAGACCAGAGGTGGGGCTGGGGGTGAGGGAAGGGGCCAGGAATCCACTCAGAAAAGTCGATAACTGTTGATAGGAAACTGGAGGGGAAGCAGAAGGGAGATGTGTGCAGGAACGGGAATCCTGCACAGGATTGGTCAGGGCGAGAAGGCCCCAGAGACCCTGGGGACCAACGGAGGCCTGTACACCAGCAAACTTCCTCCTCCCAGGGGAGGAGCTGGGCACCCGAAACAGTTGTCACGTGTCTCTCTGCCATTCCCAAAAGAAGTCTCCAACTTTCGAGAGCGCCAGGCACGGACCGAGGACCACACCAGCCTTGTCCGAGGCCCCATCCTCCAGCTTTTCCAGGGACTTCCTCTTCTGGCCAGGCTCCCCATAGCTTTTACCCCCGTGGACTGTGCCACAGAGTCTTGATGCCTTTGGGAGGCTGTCGTCCTGACCCGGCCAAGTCGGCAGCTCTGGTCCCCTCCTCCCCCCCCACCCCGACACCCTGCTTCACCGCCCCCAGACAGCAACTCCCGCTGTCTCCCTTCTCCCTCCGATCAAACAGTGTTGGTTTATGTTTTTCGACTTTATATACACAGTATCCTCCTCTGTGTATCTTTCTGCAACCTATTTTTTTCACTCGGTATAATGCTGTGAGCTTCCTCCTACACTTCTCTTCCCTTTTCACTGCTCTGTATCGTTCCCCTGTCTGAACCATCCATGGTTTATTTATCTGTTCTCCACACTGATGGGCATTTAGGCTGTCCTCAGCTCTATGCGACGCGTAAACCTTGCTTCAGAAGAAGTATTTTGTGGGAGCTAAACATAAAAAGCAGATAACGAGCAGAACTGCTTCATTTGCATGGAGGAAGGGGCTGTCCCCACGGCCCACAGTGGAGTTCTGCTCCCAGGAGGTCTGCAAATATTCCAGGGACCTACCTTTCCAGCAGCGGTGAGCAGTAGCCAGGAGAGGAGGCGAGAGAGGCAGGATGGTAAGAAAGAGGCTGACCCTGCCTCAGATTTGAGTCTGCAGATTCCGAGGGCCGGACATTTGTTGCTGAGTCTTTCCTGGGTCAATCCAACCTTGTCTGTAGATCCAAGCATGTGCGCACACGACTCATTTCCTCCATAGACCTTGTCATCATCTTATGCGTCTTATGTGTCTCTCTTGTTTATTAATAATGTCTGCTCCAGAAGGGCAGGGGCTCTGTCTGCCTTACTCACTGCTGTCTACACGGAGCCTAGCACGGTGCCTGGTCCACAGGAAGCGATCCCTAAATGTTTGTCGAATAGATGGCTTTCAAGTTCTTCATCTGTCTAATGGAAATACCTCCCTAAATCATGGAGCTGTCATGGGGATCACATGACTTAACGAAAGTAAAGCGGTTCCTTATCAATGCCCCCTCCTCCTCACCTGAGGTCCCTGCCAACTCAGAGATTCTAGAAGAGGTCTATAAAGAGTTGTGTCCACGGTGAGTTGCTACCCCTGGAGTTGCTGCTGCCCTAGCGGCAGCTGCGGGAATCACAGGCACAGCTCCCTGGAAGCAGGAACCTGTTGTTGGGAACAAGCCTAGGAAATCCTGTTAAATCCCCTTAGAGCTAGCAAGCACGCTCAGCATTCCTGAACAAGGTTCCCAGGAACAGAGCAGCCACCAAGTGTCTCAGAGACCCCTCCCACATCCCCAGGCCCGCATCTACCTGCCACAGCCTCCCATTTCCCCAGCACCTGCCTCTCCTTTCTGGGTCCAGTTTTTAATTCCGTCTCGCTGTCTGCCTTTGCCTTCATTATCCTCTGCCTGCCATGGAGGGGTTAGTTAAAGTGTCGAAACGATGTCATTTACAGCCTCCTGTTGCTAAGCAACGGACCCAGGTGAGCCCTTGAACTTCTTTCTTAGCTGCTGAAATGTATCTGGTGGAGTGATGGGGGCCCTGGCTGAACTATTTCATCACCTGGGACAAGCTGCCAGCCCGGTGGCCCTGTCCCTCTTGGGGCCCAGACAAGACTGGCCCAGGTCTCTGGGCCCCGCTGTCCTCAGCCTCCCCTAATTAACCAGCCCTGCTCAGGGCCTCCGAGGTGTCTAGCCGCAGGCCGTACATTCCCAGCAGAGATGAATCAGGGCCCTGCCTTCCAGGGCCTCTCTGTCTCGGTGCAGAGTGTTTCCCAAATAGGTCACTGCAATCCAGAGGGCGGCATCCGATGAAGGAGTCAGACTCACTCTGCCTGCGTGGGACACTCCAGAGAGAGTGACCCTTTCTCTGAGTCTTGAAGTATAAACAGGAGTCAGCCTGGGACAACACGCCGTCTACACCAATGGCTGGAAGCAGGAAAAACCCTGGGTACTTTGGGCACAGACTCGCGCCCCAGAGCAGTGCGGAAGAGTGTTAAAAAATATACAACTAGTACCTCCAATAGGGATGTGACAGAATTCCTTCAAAATAATTTTAAGGTTTTTTTGCAAGCACATTACTTTATATACGAATAAGCTAATAGCATAGGTGGTGCCTAAAGGGTGATCCAGGAATGCCCGAGATTCCAGGCACACCAAAGCAGTCTTGGGAGGCTCCTTCGGCTCTGCCAGCCACACGAGGGCTCATCCTGCCCAGTGCTCTCTGTTACTCCTAAACCACAGCCCCTGGGGCCTAGCAGCCGAGAGGCTCGCCTTCATTCCACAGGTGCATCCCAGAGGCCCAGAGGGGTTACTCAGCAAGTGTGTGGCTCGGAGAAATGGGCTCTGAGCTTGTGCTCATTCTCCACGCCACCCTGACATCACTCACTGGTCCCTCCCAGCTCCCACGCCCAACACAGGTGTACCCGGTGAATTTTCACTGACAGTATCTGGGAGCACATCCGCGAAGTCAGCCATGCTGGAGGCAGCCCGCCATGACACTTCGGGCCCGTTGTTTCCCCTCTGTGGACCTTGGTTTTGCCATCTGTACAATGGGAGAGTGCCCAGTCAGACTGGGTGGGGGTCAGTCTTTTCTCAATGTATATATTTTTAGTGTTCACTTTTGAGAGAGAGAGAGAGAGCATGAGCAGGGACGGGCAGAGAGAGAGGGAGACACAGAATCCGAAGCAGGTTCCAGGCTCTGAGCTGTCAGCACAGTCCTATGTGGGGCTCAAACTCACGAACCACGAGATCATGACCTAAGCTAAAGTCAGACGCTTAACTGACTGAGCCACCCAGGCGCCCTTCGAGTCAGAGTTTCTAAGAACCCCTAAATGTCCAGGGAACTGGGGGAGAACAGGTGGGAAGGCAGCTTCAGCCTCATTTCTGCGCAAAATGCTCTGAACTGTAAAGGGCCTGGGGCCCCAGAAAGATCCTTCCCAGCATTGACGTGGCTGGAGTTCTCCATCTTTCTGGGAGATCTGGCCTGTCTGGGCCTGATCTATGAGGTCTCCCGAGGATACTTCTCCCTCCCTGCCTGATAGGGTGACTAACTGTCCAGTTTGCCTGGATCCTAAACGTTCCTGAGCGGCGAGACTTTAAGTTTTAAAACCAGGATGGTCCCGGGACAAGTCATCTCCCTGCCTCATGCCAGGCCCTGTGCCGTGACCCTTACTCTCATCATCTAGAGTAAGGGTCATCATCTCATCACTCTAGAGCTATCGTTTTCCAGGTGAAAAGAGCAGGGGCTCAGAGGGGAAGTGGCTTGTCAGGGTCCGAACTGCCGGTGACAGAGCTGATTCTCAAGTCCAGGTCCGGGGTCGCAGGGGTAGGAGCACTGATATAAATCCTTTCAGCAGCCCGAGAACCTGAGCATTAGGCAAGCCAGGGTGAAGTCAGAGAGGAGGTCAGTGACTCTGAGTCCATATCAAGGCCCTGCTTTCTGGGTCTTTCTGGGTCTAAAATGACACCGTCCTCTTTTCCATGAAGGTCAGAGACTTGGGCTGTGGTGCCAGCCCCATCCCTCACTTGTCGGGTAAGCTCAAATAAATCACCTATCTCTCTGGGCCTCAGGTGTTCCTAACTAGAAAATGGAAAAGTCATCTTGGACCCTCTTTAAGACTATAAAGCTATCAAAGAGGTTTAGAGATAACGAGGTTGAACTGCCTCTCCATTTTACAGATGAGAGAAATTGAGTCCCCAAAAGAGAAGCGACTAAGTCTTGTAATTGCACTTGCCTGGTCAAAACTCAAAAAGAGGCAGAGTTGATGTGGAGAGAGAGTAACAGTGAGGGTGAGAGGGGGGAGGGAGACACACGAAGAGGAAGGGGGGATGAGAGAGAGACAGAGACAAAGACACAGACAGAGAGAGGACAAGAAGCTGATCTTATCTGGTTTCTGGATCCAGCCATGCCTGAAGTCTACTTGGGCATCCTAATGATTAAGCTAGTCAATGCCTTCTTATATTTAAGCCAGCTTGAGGTGTGTTTCTCTCACTGACAACACAGAGTCCTAAGCAATTTTTACCAGTTCCTATATCCTTCCATTCAGGGATCTGGGGATGTGTGTATTAAGCAACTAATTTATTCACCCTTTCAACAAATGATTATTGGCACCCGCTGTGTCATAGGTGCTGTGCAAGGGGCACAGTGTGGGTGTGGCCACAAATGAGATATGGTGGGAGGGGGTGCTCAAAGGACTCACAGTCCATTTGAGGGGGGCATATAGGAAAAAAAATGCGTGTGATGGGGCGTAATGGAAATCTGCAGAGAGAGAGACCATGAGCAGCGAAGGAGAGGCTGAGGCACCACGAGGCAGACGTGGGGGTGGCCCAAGCAGGCAGGCGAGGAGATGGACACACTGGCGTGCCTTCTGGAAATGATGTAAAATGGTTGGGGGAGGGTGGAAAGGGTGAGAGGAGCAGAAGGAAGAGGCTTCTGTGCACGGAGGCAGTTTAAACACAGATTAGCCCTTGTTCGGTTACCTAGACCTGGCTGGACCTGGGGGTTTCCGAGATGAACAAGACGCGATCCCTCCCAGGGTGGTAGGGGAGCCAGAAGCCCACAGAAAGGACACTGGGATAGTATAGACGCCAGGAGAGAGGTCTGCCTGTTCAAGTACGGAGGGTGGTGGCCAATGCTATAGCTGGGGGAAGGGGAGTCAGGCAGATGTTCTTATAAAAGTGATCTAAGCGGGTCTTTTAGAGGAAGGTGGGGTAAGCAGGGTGGAGTGCATTCCAGGTCGGACTCTAGGGGTCAGGGGCGTGGGGCCGTGGACTGGGCAGACACGGGAGCAGCCCCAGGCAGACGGACAGCGCAAATCCCACCCCGCTGCTGCCTTGTGTGGGTTTTCCTCAGAGCGGATCCGGAGACAAGGGTCTGGGTGCACGCGGTGTATCCAGGGGGTGATCCCAGCACAACGAGGGACTGGGGACGTGAGACCCGGAGGAGAAGGAAGCCAATACAGGGGCGTTCACGAGTGGGCAACTGCTTCGGGCGACTGGAGCTCAGGCCTGCTGAGACCTCGACAGAGTGTGCGGACGGGGTCAGAGTCATCCCCACGAGGGGCGAGGAGCCTGGAATCTTCCCTTCTCGGACTCGGGGCTGCCTCTGAGGCTTTAACTCCCCGCGTGTCCTGCCCGCCCCCCACGTCTCAGCATTCTCCAGCAGGCCAGACGATACCCTGGGCAGAGCATGTCCAGGATCTCTCTCCAGGTGACTTCCTGGAGGACAAAGGTGGGGCAGGGCACTAAGAGCATCTGCCTCCGCCACTCACCGGCTGTGCCTTGGTTTCCAGGCCTGTACACGGGGGCCGATGCCGATGCTTTCTGCACGGGCATCACGAGGGTGTGAATGCTTGGCACAAGGACGCAGAAGTGGCTCAGAAAACCGTTACTATTGTCATTTTTAGGGAACTGTGAATTGTTCTGCCTGTCTAGAATGGAACGTGGGGGGCAGACAAGAAATGGGTGAAAAGGGGAAAGCGGAGGAAAATAGGAAGGGCCCTGACTGTCAGCGCAGGTGACAGCGTCTGAACCACAGCAATGGTGGAGGGACACTCGGGAGGACGATGAGCAGCCCTTGGGGGCAGACAGAGGGGAGAGATTTCGGGATGGCTCCCTGAACATCACCTGGGCCGAGTGTTCATTCGCAAAGAACTTCGGTTTGTCTGTACCAAGCACGCGGCTGGGAGGTGGCTTCCAGCCTGCAGAGAGCTCTGTGCGCGGGCGGGGAAGTCACACTTGAGCAGAAGTAATGAGAAGCTGGGTGAAAGCACTCGCGCACCGGGGGCTGAGGGAGCTGAGGGGCAGGGAGGCGTCACTTCCGGCTGAAGAGGTCAGGGGGTGCTTCTTTCGTGGCTGGGGGAGGAATACAGGCTCTGGGCCTTATGGGGAGAGCAGACAGAGGCAGGTGACGTAGGAGGAAGGCCCAACCCGAGTGAGGGTGGAGAGGTGGGAGTTTGCAGGGGGTGATGACAGAGGGACAAGTGAGCCCCGAGTGCGAGCAGAGCTCCGAAATGCAGACCTCGCTGTGGAACCCTCTTCGGAAGCAGTTATCTTGGCACGTCTAGTTTAAGACTCGTGATAGGAGCAAGGCAGCACCGGGAGCCTAAGGACAGGTCTCAGAAGAAGGTGACTATTGGAATCAAAGCACACGGAAGCTGGGGGACACACACCAACCCAGGAAGTTCATGGTGGGGCTCCAACAGTGTCCCCTACCAAGGGGTATTTGGGAAACGTTTATCCACATAAATAACGTCGGTACGCTTTAACCGTCAATTTCACTTCTAGAAATTTCTCCCATAGACACACTGAAGAAACAACCCAAATACTCATCAGTTCATTATGGTCCGTTCACACACTGGATTATTATACAGCTGTTAAGAGAACCGATACGGAAAGATCTCCCAGGGACAACATTAAGTGAAAAAAGCAGGTGCAAAATGTTGACTGTGTTGGAAAGGAAGGGATTATTTGTATATATCTTCACTTGCAAAGGGATGGAAACTTCCAGGTAAGGTAAATGATGAGTTGAGAGCGGGGGCCTGAGAGCCTGGTGGGGGGAGGAGGAGGGAGGGCAGGGAGACTTTCCATTCCGTCTTTGGTAATAATTGAATATTTAGTTGTGTGCATATGTTATTTTTGTAACAATTTTTAAACTGCTTTTCAAACGAAAGAAACTGAATCTGGTAACTCAAGTCCCTAGAAACCACACATATGTTTGTGACTCTTCCAATCGCCTGGCTTTGATGCTCTGAGGACCCAGCAGAAGTGGCTTCTCATCCAGCCCAGACTCATCACCGGGAAAATTTTGGTTTGGTTCAATGAGATCGTTTCATCTGTCTCATTTGTTTCTGTTTCGTGTTTTATAATTTACTCTGAAGATTAGATTGTATTTTATATTTCACTCTAAAATTTTTATAATAGCCATTGGCCAAAAGCGTTAACGATCTGATTTTGACAGCTGTGTAAATTACCAGCCTGTACCAGCCTGTCCCTGTCCTGCCCCATCTGGGTCATCTTCCCCACCGCCACCCCGGAGCTTTAGGAGCAAGTCCAACCCCATACCCCGCCCCCCACCCCCGATGCTGCTGCTGAAACCTTCCCGGGACTCCCCACAGCCCTCGGCATAAGCAAGAATAAGAGTGAGTACTGGCTGAGCATTGACTAGGGCCCAAGCCCTGAGTTTTGTGCTTTTCATGGGTTGTCTCTGAGTTTTCATGAAAGCGCTGAGAGGCAGAGATCTTCTAAGCCTTTTAAAAATGAGGAAATGGTGGCGCGCGCCTGGGTGGCTCAGCCGGTTGAGCATCCAATTTCGGCTCAGATCACCATCTCACAGTTCGTGGGTTCCAGCTCCACGTTGGGCTTTGCGCTGACAGTGCAGAGCCTGCTTCAGACTTTCTGTCTCCCTCTCTCTCTCTGCCACCCGCCTCAAAATAAAAAAACAAAACAAAACAAAACAAAAAAAAACATTTAAAAAAATGAGGAAATGGAGTCACGAAGAGGCAAAGTTGTTTTCCAAGTTCACACAGCCAAGATCTGCCTGAGCCCAAATCCAAAATCCTTTTTGGCTTAAAGGGCTGGATCTGGGTTGAGAAAACACAAACAGGGCTGGAGAGATCAGTAGGACCAGACCAGGAAGGCCTTGAGGGCCAAAGCTGAGGATGGTGGGAAGCAAGGACAGTTCCATCCTGTATCCTCTAGTCTTTGATTAGAGGAAAATTAGGTGCCCTCTTAAGACCTTCCTGGTCACCTCCCTCCAAAAAGCGTCTCTTGGTTTTCTAGCCCACGTGTGTTCGTTCGTTCGTTCATTCAACAAATTCACATGCCAGTAACTATTGAGTCTGGGGACGCAGGCCCCCATCACACATGGTCCCGCCGCCCCCGCCCCCCCCCCCCCAAGGGTGCTCAGGGTCAACCAGCAGCGACAACTCAAAGATCCTCGTTCTGAGCTGGAGGAAGCTCACGGCGTCTTAGGAACACGAAGTATCTAAGCAGTCTGGGGAGGGGGTGTCACAGAGCCACTGAGCGGTTTTAATTCAGGGAGGATGGGAGGCTGCTTGGTTGGATTGGTTTTCTGTTTTTGTTTTTGAGAGAGAGACAGAGCATGAGTTGGGGAGGGGCAGAGAGAGAGGAAGACACAGAATCCAAAGTAGGCTCCAGGCTCTGAGCTGTCAGCACAGAGCCTGATGTGGGGCTCGAACTCACAAACCGTGAGATCGTGACCTGAGCCGAAGTCAGCCGCTTAACTGACTGAGCCTCCCAGGCGTCCCCAGTCGGATTTTTTTTTAAAGGACCCCCTGGTGCATTATGTGGAAAATGAACAAAAGGGGACACAGCTGGAGGCAGGCAGACCAGTGAGGAGACTGGTGCTGTCCCTCGAATAAGCAAAGATGACTTCGAATCTTACCTTCCTTCTAACAAGCTACCACACTGTCCACCTGCCCACTCAGGATTTTTTTTTTTACTTTCTATAATTTATCCATTTTTTAAATAATTTACATCCAAGTTAGCGCATGGTGTAACAATGATTTCAGGAGTAGATTCCTTAAGCCCCTTACCCATCTAGCCCACCTCCCTCCCAGAACCCCTCCGGCAACCCTGTTTGTTCTCTATATTTAAGAGTCTCTTATGTTTTGTCTCCCTCCCTGTTCTTATATTATTTTGCTTCCCTTCCCTTCTGTTCATCTGTTTTGTTCTTAAATTCCTCATGTGAATGAAATCATAGGATATATGTCTTTCTCTGACTGACTAATTTTGCTTAGCATAATACCCTCTAGTTCCATCCACGTACGTAGTTGCAAATGGCAAGATTGCATTCTTTTTGATGCCGAGTAATTGTATATATATATATATATATATATATATATCTATCACATCTTCTTTATCCATTCATCCATCGATGGACATTTGGGCTCTTTCCACACTTTGGCTATTGTTGATAGTGCTGCTATAAACGTGGGGGTGCATGTGTCCCTTGGAAACAGCACACCTGTATCCCTTGCATAAATACCTAGTAGTGCAATTGCTGGGTCGTAGGGAAGTTCTATTTTTAGATTTTTGGGGAAACTCCATACTGTTTTCCAGGGTGGCCACACCAGTTTGCATTCTCATGCCCACTCAGGATTCCTGAGAACCCCAGAAACTTGTCCAGGCTAGTTCCATCCTCTAGGTTGACTCTAACTGACACAGAGGAGATCTAGATGTCACCTTCCTGGATCCAGGCACTGTACTCCTAGTAATGCAGCCAAAGATGGTACCTGTGCGCAGATGAGCATGAGGTCTTTTTCATACCTTTCTAACTAACCGAGGTATAGAGCACACCAGTTAAGCGTCCAGTCAGAGAAACAGAAACGACATATTTCAAGCAGAGAAAAACCGAGGGCGTGAAATTTACAGCAAAGATGCTGGGGTCGGGGAGCAGAGAAGCGAGGTGATACTCAATTATCCAAAAGCTGCTACCACTTGGGGCGGGGCCCGCAGGCGGGCACTCGCTGCCTAGTGGTCACAGCTGTGGCCGCTGCCGTTGGTAGGGGCCACCCGCTGGTCACCGTCGGAGTGACCGACACTGCCGGAGCTCGCATTTGTCAGCGGACAACTGAAGTTATCTGTCGCTGCCACTGCTACGTTTAATCTCCCGCTAGGACCTCCCACTGACAGGACCCACCGGCCCCGCTGACAAGATTATCTGGGAAGTGTAGTTCGCAGGCTTCGAGCCCCAGCAGTAAAAAGAGAGCAGAGAAGGGTGAGGGGGGGACTAAGAGTCCTCAGCAAATAATTGGCCCACGAGACCTCCTCACCCATCCAAACACAAAACAGAAGAACCCCTTTGACAACATCTAACAGAAGTGGATGGATTTCAGTCACTTACAGTAGCACCAGAGTGGGAGGCAGACAAAACTTCCAATGGAGGAGTCCTTAGGACCAGGATTTTTTTTAAGGAGCAGTGAAACTCTTTTCCCTGATGGGACAGCTGCGTGTGTCCCAGACAGCAGCTCTGACTGAGCTGGGGAGGACACCTGAGGCACACACAGCAAGCCCCTCTCCGCAGCTGGCCCCTAAGGGGACTTCTTGTATAACCACCTGACTCCGAGGAACTGACTTGTGCCCAGGTCTTAATCTATAAAGACGACTGAGTGACAACACAGACAAGTGAATGCTTTTGAAAGAAGAATTGATTACTTGCAGCTCCTGATGGAAGGGGACAAGCCACGCCCCATGGGGGCCACATGAGGAAGCACCAGGTTTGGTCAAGAGGCAGAAGCAGGAGTGAGGGGAAGGCATAGGCCATAGCCTCTATTTATTTATTTATTTATTTATTTATTTCATTTTCTTTCGATATTTATTTTAGAGAGAGAGAACATGAGCAGGGGAGGGGCAGAGAGAGAGAGGGAGACAGAGAATCCAAAGCAGGCTCCATGCTGTCAGCAGATTGCCCGACGCAGGGCTTGAACCCATGAACTGTGAGATCATGACCTGAGCTGAAATCAAGAGTCGGGTGCTTAACCAACTGAGCCACCCAGGTGCCCCAAGCCATAGCCTTTATTTGGGGTTTCTATAGGAAAGGAAAGGCAGGCCAAAGTAGACAACTTAGGACTGACTAGTTTGAATAATTCCAGTGGGCTCTGAGGCACAGGGGCTGTCCCTACTTGTCTGGTAGCTGGCCCTGGGCTGATTTAGGGCAGGGAAAATACTGGCTTGGTGCATGACAGCTGGACGCAGGAGATAGTTCAGAGCATGAGCTCTGGATCACACAAGAGACACAAACTTTGTCCATTAGTCTGGCTCCGTGACTGGTGCATGCCAAGGAGACAAATGAAGAATCTAAGAAAACAGAGTTAGAACAAGAACCCAGTGGAAAACCCCTGATCTTGTCTTGTCTTCACATACATGCCCATTTGACAGATGGGACAGGGGAAAGGACCGCCCCCAAAGTTCTGCACTGAGTTTGGGTGGAGACGAGGACTCAGGCTGCCTCCTGTCTCTCTGCCCAAGCCCCCTTTTCCTGACTCCCCTGGGCTGGTAAGTGTCCGCGGGGGCGGGGCGGGGATTGGGGGAGGGTGTATCTGCAGGGCTGGATCAATCTTTCCTGTACATTCTCTGCCCCATCCTCCCCATGCCCGTTGTCTGTCTGCACTGAGCCTCTAGTTGTGTCAGCTTTCTTGCTCCTCCCGGAACTAGCCAAGTCCCCCTCACCTGTCCAGTGGTGGGTTCTCTATGAACATGGCTCCCTCTCAGGTACATGGGAGTCCAATCGTGCAGAAAGCTGCAGAAGGACAGGCACAGTAGGGATCACTGTTCAGCAGGCCATTCTGTCTACCTCTTTTGGAGAGGAGGTCTTCCCTGGCCTCCTTCTCTCTCTCTCTCTCTCACACACACACACACACACACATACCATCACTCCCAGTGCACTCTCCTCCCTCAGGCCTCAGTTCTAATGTCCCTTGCACAGACAGCACCCAAACAAATGATCCCCCACAGATAGCGTCTCTCCCGGCACCTCTGCATTAGTGCGTTGGTCTATCACCCCACTGGCTGTTAGTTTCCTGAGGATGTCAGTTTCCAGTGCCTGAAACACACGAGGCACTGAGTGAAAGAATGCTGCGTGTGGGAGCGGGAGCGGGTGAATGCGATGGGGCTCAAAGGGGAGACATTACTTGGCCAGGCCCACAAAGGCTGGAAGGGGCAGGATGGATTCTGAGCTATTCCTCCTGCCCGCCCCCCTCCACCTCCCCGGGAGCTCAGGCACCAGGGAGGGGATTCGACCTGAGCTACGGGGGGGCTCTCTGCCCCTCACTGCCCCCTCTACCTGGGGTCTTCCACCCCTGAAAATTAGGAAGGCCCAGGGCTCCTCCCTGTGACACCTGCCCCTGGAGAGTGCCCCTCCACCCCCACGGAAAGGGGAGGGAGGGAGAGCGCACAGCGCGCCCCCCACCTGCGCCCACCGCCTCCGCCTCCGTCTCCGTGCCTCCGTGAGGCCGCCGCAATCGGCAGCCCGACCTCAATTAGCCTGGTGCCTACGCGCGCCAATTACCCCGTCAATCACTGCTCCGCAACAGCAGAGGGGAGAGAGGGAGAGGGAGGGAAGAGGGGAGGCAGGGCCAGGCTGGAGCAGCCCTGCGAGCCCTGGACTGGCTGCAACCGGTCTGGTCTCCTGGGGAAGAAGCTGCGGGGTCCCTTCCCCTCAGAGCTCTGGCGACCTCTCCCATCACTATTTTGGACTCTCCGAGAGAGGGGCCTGGCGGGCTTCCTCCACCGGACCACACAGTCTCCCCATGGCCCACTCCTTTCAACCCCTGTGTGAGCCTCAGTTTCCCCATCCGCTGCATGGGAGCTCAGTGAGAGAGAGCTAGCGTCTCTCCTGTCTTGCAAACCCTAGACACTCAGTAGTGAATAATGACCAAAAAAGGGGCAGATCTGTTGTATAAGAATCAACACAATACCACAGAAGACAGTTAAAAGAACCACAGGCCCAAAATGGAGTGACTTGGGCTTGGCCCACATCGCCAACCCTAACCCTAACCCTAACCCTTAATACCTAATCGGATTGCAGTGTCCACCTTCCCCAGGAGGGTTATCTTACCCAGTCAATCCGGAATTTCCTGGTCAGCACCAGTGAGGCAACCCACTTAATAAAACCCTTTCATCCCCCAAAGGGAGGTGAGCTGCCTGAAATAATCCTTTTGTTTGTTTATGACTTCCTTGTCCTGCTTTTTGAAACCCTTTCCCTTTCTGTAGCCCTTTGGAGCTCCTTTCTATTGCTAGATGGGATGCTGTCCAATTCGTGAATCTTTGAATAAAGCCGATTAGATCTTCAAATTTACTTGGTTGAATCTTTGTTATTTAACAGGATAAAGAAAGATGTCTGGAGAATTATAGAAAATTGGCCTCCCGTGAGTGCCCAAGAAATGCTGTATCATTTCCATCCATTTAGTCCAATAACATCTAATGGCACCTTCTCTGTGCCAGGCTCTGGGCTGGATGCCGGGGACGCGGCCAGGAGGCTGGCCTGGTTTACGCAGGAGTTCACGCTCTGCTAATTTTGACTAGAGTGTTAGGGTTTGTATTCTCTACAGGATGCCTCCGTTTTCAAGCCCCCAATCTTTTCTGACCTTGAAAAATAGGAGGTGGAGGCACAAAGAGGGGACAGAGGAATGAGAGAGTTGGGTAAGACAGCACCAAGGGGATGAAGCGGTCCAGTTCCTATCCTTGAAGAGCAGACAGAAAACACACAGGGTTCCCTAGAGTAGTCTCCCCAGAATGCTTCTTCAGTCTTCCTTCTTTGGCTTCCTTTGGGGAACCCCTTCCCTCCCCAACTCTCTGCTTGTGGAGAGGCTGTGGTCCCATCAGCCTAGCCCCAGTGATTGGTCCAAGGATGGCAGGTGGCCTGAGCAAAGCCAATCAGAATTTGCCTTGGGATTGCTATAGGGACCCTGGAGAAAGGCTCTCGGCTAAGGTTGCCGAAGTGGAGGCTTTAAGTCTGGGGTCGTCGTGACCGTTTTATCTGCCAGAGCGAGAATGTTCTTGTATAAACAAAGCCACACCTGGCAAAGATGGGGACAAAGACCGAGAGAGACGTAGTCTGAGGCCCTGCTTCTATCAGTAACATGAGCCAACAAACCGAATCGTGCTCAAGCCCGCTGAAGTGGGGTTTCTGTCAACCGCAACCAAGGGTCTTTGGTTTTCAAATTTCCACAATGGGCATGTCTCGTTATTATAATTTAAAAAATAGAGACGCTCTAAGAAGTACTTGGGTACAAAGGGGATGGCCGTTGCTTTCCTGTCTCTTCATTTGTGCCTTGTAGCACTTCTACAAGGGCAAGTTCTACTCCTGGGCTAAGGGGGGGGGGGAGGGGGGAGGCAATTATTTAAGAACAGATAATTCACCCCTGATATTGAAACATCATAATAAGTGAAAGAAGCCTGGCCCAGAAACTCCTACTGTATGATTCCCTTCATATGAAATTCAAGAAGAGGCGAACTGTGGTCTACAGTACCAGAGGTCAGAAGAGAAGTTAACCCCTGGCAGGATGGGGACTGGGAGGGGCACGAGGAAACTTTCTGGAGTGATGGAAACACTCTCTAGGTCGATCTGGGTCCTGGTGACATGAGTGTATACATGTGCAAAAAG
This sequence comes from Prionailurus bengalensis, assembly GCF_016509475.1. Classification (NCBI taxonomy): domain Eukaryota; kingdom Metazoa; phylum Chordata; class Mammalia; order Carnivora; family Felidae; genus Prionailurus; species Prionailurus bengalensis. The sequence continues at coordinate 22,056,426 of NC_057354.1, forward strand.
TTACTGAGCCATACACTTAAATACTTGCATATTTCACTGGGTCTATATTAGACCTCAGTACAAATGTTTTTTAAAGATTTATTTTACTGGGGCGCCTGGGTGGCGCAGTCGGTTAAGCGTCCGACTTCAGCCAGGTCACGATCTCGCGGTCCGTGAGTTCCAGCCCCGCGTCGGGCTCTGGGCTGACGGCTCGGAGCCTGGAGCCTGTTTCCGATTCTGGGTCTCCCTCTCTCTCTGCCCCTCCCCCATTCATGCTCTGTCTCTCTCTGTCCCAAAAATAAATAAAAAACGTTGAAAAAAAAAATTAAAAAAAAAAAAAAGATTTATTTTACTTATTTTTCGATGCACTCTGTACCCCCAAGGTGGGTCTCAAACTCACGACCCTGAGATCCAGAGTCACACGCTGACTGAGCCAGCCCAGCGCCCCAAATAAAAACGTTTCAATAGGGGCGCCTGGGTGGCGCAGTCGGTTAAGCGTCTGACTTCAGCCAGGTCACGATCTCGCAGTCCGTGAGTTCGAGCCCCGCGTCAGGCTCTGGGCTGATGGCTCAGAGCCTGGAGCCTGTTTCCGATTCTGTGTCTCCCTCTCTCTCTGCCCCTCCCCCGTTCATGCTCTGTCTCTCTCTGTCCCAAAAATAAATAAACGTTGAAAAAAAAATTTAAAAAAAAAAAAAAAAAAAAAAAACGTTTCAATAGGCAAACGGCGTGCGATTATACCTCTGGGTGCCTATAGCTCTACAAGCCGCCCTCGGCTTAGCACACAATGCCACTGTAATTTTATTTGGAAAATAAAAAGTCCTTCCTTTATTGGGATTCTGAAATACAAGGACAACTTAAGTTAAAACATTAAACATTAAAATAATGAAAGACGCTCTCCTGGAGTCCCAACCTTCTCTCACCACCTCTGGAAAGCCTTTCTCCCTCTACTGAGCTCTCCGGGTATTCTTGTCACCCCCGAGGTACGAGCTCAGAGTAAGACGTGAATCGGAGTCTAGCAGACTCAACAGCATTGCATCCTCTCAGAACAAAGAACAGCCTGGCGTTTGGAACAGAAGAGCCTTGCTTCCCCAGCAACTTGGCAAAAGCGATTTCTAGTATTAATGGGTGGAACCTTCTCCTGGATTGATCCCCCTTTTCACAGGACTAATTATAGATTTATTAATATTTATGGGCCTCTCGTCACAGCCGATAGCTCTATGTTTGAGGACATTAAGCCTTATCTCACTACCTCCAGGAAGGGGCATTTGAAGCCAGCTCTAATTGGGTGACCCGCAATCAAGATAGAAGGGGAAAAATGACAATAGCTCGCCTGTTGCCATATATTAAAATACGATCCGCCCAGCTTAATGATTATCTTTGGAATTAATAATCTTGCTAGCCCAGGTTTGGGCCCTAATAGCGAGAAATCGTATTAAATACTTTGCTAAGAGCAATCAGCTTTTTGATAAGGCTAATGGCCCTGCCCCTGGCTGTTTCTCATCTCGAGCTCTCTGTTTTCCTTCCCCAGGGGAAGGCCACTTTGTCTATATCACTTGTCATCTAAATCAGCGTCACCTGGTGCTGTCTCCTGATGGGGCTCCCACTGCCTCTCTCACCCCTACCCAATCCGTCTTAGGTGCTACCATGAGATTTATCTTTGGGAGATGCAGCTCTGGCCCTCCCATGCCCTTACTCCACAATCTCTAGTGACTCCCCATTGCCTACTGTATGAACAGCGTGAAAGGGCATCCAACCCTCCACAGTCCCGCCCCAAATGCTCTATGCTTTGTTTCCTTCGAGGATCCAAATCTTTAGCCACATTGGCCAATCGCTTCTCTGCTCCCAGGACAGACACCCTCGGAGTCAGAGAAAGGACATGGGTTTGGGAATCGGAGTCCCTCAGGCTGGACCCCAATGCAACCGCTTTCCGGTTGTCTGACCTCGTGCAAAACGCTCAACTGCTTTGAGCCTCAGTCGCCTTCTCTGCAAAATGGAGATAAAGTATTGTCTGTCTCGCATGGCTTGTTAAAAAGATTACGGACGATCAGGTAGGCTCTGGCATACCTCCAGAACTGGTGCGCAGCTCATGTTTGTACCCGCCCTCTTCCTAATTCCGCCGCTTTATACCCCTCCACCTGGTGTGCAAAAGACTGTGGGGCTTCAGACCTGCAGTAACTGAGAATTCAAATTCAGCCTCCAGTGATCTTGGCAGGTGTCTTAATCTCTCTGAGTCCCCGTTTCTTCATCCGTGAAATGGGTATAATCGTCCCTACTAGCTACTGCTATTGTGAGCTTTAAATGACAATGCAGACAACATACCTATAGTGCCCAGCACGCAGCGAGTTCTCCAAAAACACTGACCCTGTTGCATTCCCAGTCATCAACGTGTCATTCAAAGGAAGCCCTCGCACACCTCACCTTTTTCTGACCATCTTGTGGTGTTTGGTGCTTTCCACGGGTCATTTGGATGCTTCCATCTCCCTCCTCAGCCAGCCCCAAACCGGGCTCTGAGTGCTTAGGGGCCAAACCATGCCGGTCTCTGCCCTCCCGAAGGCCCTCGGTGCCTGGGATGGAGTTTGGCACAGAGCAGACACTCAAATGTGGATTCGATAATGACAACAATTACAGCTAAGTACTGAGCTCTCCCTATGTACCAGGCACTGTGGTGGGTGCTTTACAGCAATTAACTCCCAGCAATTGATTTTTAACATTCATAGCAATTAACAAGTAACTCACTCCTACAACAATTAATCGCAGTTCATTCTTACAAACAATCCCGTGAGGTGGGTTCTATTGGTATCTCTGGTCTATAGGGCAGAAAGTGAGGTGCGGAGAGGCGAAATGACTTGTGCAGGGTCACGCCGGAAGTAAAAGAGTCAGGGGTCAAGTGCAGGCTGGGGGGTGGGGGGGGGGCGGTGGTGCCAGGAGCCCTTGCCGGTATGAGTTCGGAGGGCAGAAGCCAAAGTCCTGGAGGCAAGGGAGCAGCAAGTCGAAGGAAGGCCTAACATCAGCACTGTCCTCCAGAGAGAGCTGGAGGGGAGACGTTGGGTAGCAGAAGCCAGAGTCAAAGCCAGTGGGGTCATTCCGCTAGAAGTCGAGGGGAGGGGGTCCGTGATTCCAGATGTACAAGGACCGGAGCTCCCCTTTCCGTGCGGAGGTGTCAAGGAGCCCTGCGGTGAGAGCACTAGACCCCGAGAAGAGCTGCGCCGTGTCACCTTCTCGCTCCCTCCTAGCAGCCATCACCAGGACAGTGACTAGATGCTGCCGACAGGTGCCAGGCCAGTTCCTGCCATCGCCGGCGAGGCCCCTGACAGCTGCCCCAGCTGTATCCCATCAGAGAGAACACACATCTGAGACCAGGCTGATGAGGTTGTCTCCAGACAGGCGACCGTGGAGCCTAAGCAAGGCCCCCTTGACCTTCTTCGCACACACACGTGCACAAACATGCCCTTCCAACAGTTCTGAGAGTCCTTCTCTGCACCACGGGACAAAGATATCCGTGTGCATGGACACTGGTGTGCATGAGCGTGCAACAGATTCATCTGCGTCAGAGTGTAAGCACTCACAAACGTGTACACGCACCTTCAGGTTCGTGAACACGAACGTGCACGCACCCACGTTGTACACACCACCTCTAAATCTGTGCTCTCTCAAAAGGAGACCCTAAGACAGGGATTTAGATGCAAGTAGTGGCTTTGGGATCGCAGAAGGCACAGGGTAGAGGAAAGGAGAGGAGGGTATGTTAATGAGTGCGTTGTCACCGGGGGATCCTAGGGCACAGTCCTGCTAGACAACGCACTGAGAGCCTATGTGGAATGCACTTTGGCGTTGTGCTGCTGAAGGGCAAGGGAGTTGGGATGTTTCTCTAGAACTGATGACCCTCGTTGGCTGAGTGTTGCTTCTGGACATTAACTAGCACACCCAGGGAACGCCCTTAGATAAGACAAAGAAAATCATAGCATATGTGGGAGCTCTCTGCAGGGGACCTACAAGGTAGGCCAGGAATAGGAGTGGGGCACTGATAGTGTCCACCACCCACAGCGCCTACCCCAGTTGCCCTCAAAACTATGTACAAAAGGGGGTAAGAAAAAACAAACAAAACCTCATCTCACACCTGTTAGAATAGCCGTCAGCAAACAGACAAGAGGAAACAAATGCTGGTGGATGTGGAGAAAAAGGGACACTTCTGCCCTGCTGGCAGGAATGTAAATTTGTGCAGCCACCATGGAAAATAGTACGGAGGGTCCTCAAAGAACTAAAAATAGAAAATACCATATGGTCCAGCAACTCCACTCCCGGGAATATGCGCAAAGGAAACAAAAACACTAACCCCAAAAAGATATCTGCACCCCCATGTTCACAGCAGTATTATTTGCAACAACCAAGACCTGGAAACAACCTTAGCGTTTCTCGATGGAAGAATGGGTAAGAAGTTGTGGTATCTATAGATAGTTAGATAGAAAAATAGATTAGATAGATAGATAGATAGATGTGTGTGTGTGTGTGTGTGTGTGTGAGTGTGTGCGCGCATACACAATGGAATACTGTTCAGCCATAAAAAAGAGGATGGTTACCAGAGGGATTGGGGGTGAGAGGTAGGGGGAGGGGGAAAATGGATAAAAATGGTCAGAAGGTACACACTTCCAGTTACAAGATAAAAAAGTTCTGAGGGTGCGACGTGCAGCTTGATGACCATAGTCAACACTGCTGCATGACTTAGAGGAAAGATGTTAAGCTAGTTAAGTGCTAAGAGTTATCATCATAAGAAAATTTTTTTCCTTTTTTGTTTTTGCTTTCTCTTTTTATTGTATCCACAGGAGATGATGGATGCTAACTAAAACTTATTGTGGCTCTCATTTCACCCTCTATGTAAGTCAAGCCGTTATGCTATACGCTCTAAACTTATACAGTGATGATGTGTGTCAATTATATCTCAGTAAAACTGAACAAGAGTGAAAAGACCAAAAGATAATTACAGTTCTAAAAGGCGAAAAATGGGGCACACGGATGGCTGAGTTGGCTGAGCGTCCAACTCTTGATTTCAGCTCAGGTCATTATCCCAGGGTCGTAGGATCGAGCCTCACCTTGGGTTCTGCTGAGCGTGGAGCCTGCTTAAGATTCTCTCTCTCCCTCTCTCTCTCTCTCTCTCTCCCTCTGCCCCTCTCTTCCACTCAATCTCTCTCCCTCTCTCTAAAATAAAATAAAATGTATTTTAAAAACTTGAAAAAGATACACCATATACATTGATTCCAAGAAACACATTTTAAACATGTTAACGTCCTTGAAATTGAAATATGCCTTACAATTAAAAGGACCGGGATTTTCAGATTGCTTTCTGTTACATAAAATGACGGTCCATGTTATCATTGACAGAGTCTTATATTTAGTGGAATATGACATATGCATACGTGCTGCCATGTGCCTAGAATATCTCTCAAAGGATACACAAGCAACTAGGGAAACAGCATAAGAGGGACCCTAATGTATTTTATAACAGCTTTGTTGAGATATAGTTCACTTGTCCTAAAATTCATTCTTTAAAAGTATACATTCTGTGTTTTTAGTGTATTCACAAAGTTGTGCAACCATCACTATTATCTAATTCCAGAACATTTTCATCATCCCAGAAAAGAAACCCCCAGAAATTATTAGTCACTCCCCAGTGACTCCCTCTTCTCTCAGCCCCAGGAAACCATTAATATGCTTTCTATCTCCGTGGCGTTGCCTCTTCTGGATATTCCATACAATACGTAGCCTTTTGTGTCTGGCTTCTTTCACTTAGTAAGATGTTTTTGAGGTTCATCCATGCTGTAAAATGTGTCAGGACTCCATTCCTTTTCATGGCTTAATAATATTGTGTTGTGTGGATATACCACGTTTTGTTTATCCATTGATTGGCTGATGGGTATTTATGTTGTTTGCCCCTTTTGCTATTATGAATAATACTGCTATTGACATACATGAACAAGTTTTTGTATGGACATACATTTTCATTTGTCTTGGATATCTACCTAGGAGTGGAATCATATAGCAACTTTATGGTAACCTTTTGAGAAACTGCCAAGTTGTTTTCAAAGAGACTGGTCCATTTTATATTCCCACTAACTGCGTATGAATGTTTCAATTTCTCCAGATCCTTACCAACACCTTTTATTGCCCTATTTAAAATTATTATTATCATACTCATCCTAATGAGTATAAAGTGATATTTATTTCCTCTTTGTTTTATTATTTACTTCCTTCTGCTTGCTTTGGGTTTACTTTGTTCTTCTTATGGTGTGAGGTTAGGCTATTGATTTGTGAGCTGTTTCTTTTTCAATATAGATATTTACAGCTATCAATTTCCCTCTAGGCACTGCTTTAGCAGCATCCCATATGTTTTGTTATGCTGTGTTTTCATTTTTATTTATTTCAAAATATTTCCTAATTCTTCTTGTGATTTATTCTTTGACCTATTGGTTATTCAGTAGTGTGTTGTTCAATTTCTGCATGTTTGTGATTTCCCTAAGTTCTTCCATTATTAATTTCTAATTTCCTTCCACGCGGTCAGAAAACATACACTGTATGATGTAAGTTCTTTGAAACTTATTGAGACTTGTTTTGTGACCTAACATATTGTCTCTCCTGGAGAATATTCCATGTGCATCTGTGAAAAATGCTGTTGTGAAGGACAGTAAATGTCTGTTAGATTAAGTTAATTTACAGAATTGTCCACATCTTTTATTTCTTTGTTGATCTTCTGCACAACTGTTCTAGCCATTATTGAAAGTGGAGTATGGAAGTTTCCAACCACTATTGTTGAATTGTGTATTTTATATTTAATTCTGTCCATTTTTGCTTCATATATTTGGGGACTACATTGTTAGATGCACGTGTGTTTATAATTGTTACGTATTCCCAATGGATTGATCCTTTTCCCATTATAAAATGTCCTTTTGTCTCTTGTAACAAGTTTTCTCTCCAAGTTTTTTTGTCTAGTCTTAGGAAAGCCTCGCCAGCTCTCTTTTGGCTCCTGTTTGCATGTTATATATTTTTTCATCTTTTTACTTGCAAACTAGGATATACGTCTGCTATTTTTCTTCTTTGTTTTCTGTATGTCTCATGTCTTATTGTTCCTCTATTCCTCCTATACTTCCTTCTTTTGTGTTAAATAATTTCTAGCATACCACTTTGATTCTCTTGTTTCTGTTATTGCATTAAACAGTTTTAGTGGTTTCCCTGGTGATTACAATTAATCTCCTAAAAACAATTTAGTTTGGATTAATACCAGTTTCATTTTCATGGTAGACAAAACTTGGCTCCAGTGTATATCCACACAACAGAATATTATTAAGCCATGAAAAGGAATGGAGTACTGATACACGTTACAGCGTGGATGAACCTTAAAAACAGCTCCATTCCCTAGCTCCTTCTTTGTACTATTGTCACACAAATTACATCTGTATACATTAGAAGCCCATCAACATAGCTTTATAATTATTGCTTTATACAGTTGTCTTTAAACCAGGTAGGAGAAGAAAAAGTTACAGGTAAAATTACATTTATATAGTTATATACAGATGACCTTCGAACAACACGGGGGTTAGGGAGGCCAACCCCCCACACAGCTGAAAAGTCGCGTGTAATTTTTGACTGCCCTAAAATCTAACTACTAATAGCCTAGTATTATCTGGAAGCCTTACCAATAGAATAGTCAGTTGACACATACTTTGCATGTTCCATGTATTATATACTATATGATGTGTAATATATAATAGTATAATATAGTATAATAGTATATAGTATAACAGTATAATATATAATAAAGTAAGCTAGAAGAAAGAGAATGTATTAAGAAAATCATAAGGAAGAGAAAATACATCTACAGTACGTACTATGAAAAATCCACGTATAAAGTATGCCCATGCCGTTCAAACCTATTTCATGCAAGGGTCAACTGTGTTTTCCTATATACTTATCACTCTTGATTTCTTTATACAGACTTTTTTTTAAAATTTTTTTTAACGTTTATTTATTTTTGAGACAGAGACAGAGCATGAACAGGGGAGGAGCAGAGAGAGAAGGAGATACAGAATCGGAAGCAGGCTCCAGGCTCCGAGCCATCAGCCCAGAGCCTGACGCGGGGCTCGAACTCACAGACCGCGAGATCGTGACCTGGCTGAAGTCGGACGCTTAACCGACTGAGCCACCCAGGCGCCCCACTTTATACAGACTTTTGTGACTGCTTAGTGTCCTTTCATCTCAGCCTAAAGGACTCTGTTAGTATTTTATGTAGAGCATATCTGCTACTGATAAATTATCTTTTTTTTTTTTTTTTAATCTGGAAATGTCTTAATTCCTTCTTCTTTTTTGGAGAATAGATTTGCTAGATAGGGAGCTCAGGAAATCATTTCTCTCCAGGGTTTATTGTTGCTGCTACTGCTGTTTGCTTAGCGACCTTCCTGGACTAATTCTATAAAATATTCTTTGTCACGTGTGGCTAATGAAGTTTCTGCTCCGTTCACTCAGTGGTCTGCTAATGATTGGACAAAGGTTTTCAGAAGTGCCCTGAATCAATAAGTCTCACAGCCATTGCCAAGAGGCTCTGTGCATGTGTTGGGGGAATTTAATATTCTGCCTCGGCCTTCACTTCCTGCTTATACAGAGCCCTCAGGTCAGCCAGAGGTGAAAAATTGTGGCTTTCTCATGTCTTTCCTAGGCATGCACATGCACAGGGTCTAGAAATTCATAGATTCCTAGGGAATATGCTAGAGCTTTTCAAAACCCCTTACTCATTCCCTCAATTTTAAGATTTTTGGCTAGTCTGTTCTTAGCTCCAACTCGTAAGGCTGCCTCTGGCAGCTGTGATGTTAAACTCTTGCCTCTGATGGTTGCCAACCAATGTTCTTGGAGATAGACCTTTTGCACAGAGAGAGCTCTAATTCAGACAAAATAAAGACAGGTCTGAAAATGAAGATTTTTAAAAGTTATTTTTTGCTTTTAGAGAGAGAGAGAACTGGAGAGGGGCAGAGGGGTGGGAGAGAGAGACTCTTTTTTTTTTTTAATTTTTTTTTTCAACTTTTTAAATTTATTTTTGGGACAGAGACACAGCATGAACGGGGGAGGGGCAGAGAGAGAGGGAGACACAGAATCGGAAACAGGCTCCAGGCTCCGAGCCATCAGCCCAGAGCCTGACGTGGGGCTCGAACTCACGGACCGTGAGATCGTGACCTGGCTGAAGTCGGACGCTTAACCGACTGCGCCACCCAGGCGCCCGAGAGAGATTCTTAAGCAGGCTCCACACTCAGTGTGGAGCCCGACACACGGCTGAATCCCACGATCCTGGGATCATGACCTGCGCCAAAGTCAAGAGCTGGACGCTCAATCGACGAAGCCACTCAGGCGGCCTGAAAATGCAGCTTTTTGTAAGCTTCCCAGGCAAGTCAAATAATGATGGTTTTCTGAGGATAGGGCTACTGGGGAGCTCCAAACCTGTTCTGTCCCCTCCAGTGGCTTCTAGGCCACTGGTTTACAGTTACTGTGGTTGCAAGGCTGTTGGTTTTCAAGACTATCATGGAGCTGGGGAGAGGAGATGGGGTGAAGGCAAGTTAACTCATCATAAAACTCACCGCTCTTACCAAGATTCAGCCGTTTTTCTTGAATAAACACTCCTTGGATTGTTTTAGGTGTTTAGTTAATTTCAAACATTCCCCAAAAAAGTGTATTTGAGAATTTTCTCCAGGGTTCTTGTCGCTTTGATGCAGGAGTAGGTTTTTGGAAGCCCTTCCCCCACCTTCCAGAAGTTAGCCACTAGGACACTGGCTTTTCCTATGCATCTTTTTGCATTGCAGTCAAAAAGTAAAATATATATATAAAAGCAAAAAAAAAAAAAGCGTATGCACGCACATTGATGCAGGAATCCATAGGCACAAGCACATTAATCTGCGATACATATTTGTTCATTCGCGTAGGGGAGTGACAGGCTCAGCTCTGTGCTTCAGAAAGAGCTCCCTCACCCCTGGCTGCAATGTGGAGCACAGAGGATGAGAGGGGAGGTGCAGAAGCCAGGAAGAAGCTGGGAGTCATAAAGCAACAGTCATGCTGCGGCCTGGAGTAGGTCCAGGGAAAGCCGTACAGGTCCGTAGCTAATGATCTCTGGGGACCCCGTGTGTACACAGGCCCAGGGACATGCATATGTAGGCACATGGTCCATGCATTCAGGCATGCACGCGTCCCGGAGCATGCTGTTAATGTTAAAGAGAGATGTGGTACCGATGTCCCAGAGGGGCTGGAAGACTGGATTTTGAACCAGCTACCAGCGGAGCGAGCTCCTAGGTGTAGATACACCAGATCATCTCAAACCCTTCCTGGCACCAGAGATCACAGGTCTCCTAAATCCAAGACACTACAACTCAGGATTTCTTTTTAAGTACCATTTCTTTTTATTATGAGTTATTTCAAACCACTAAAGAATAACATAAGACCATGTACTCACTGCCCAGATTCGCTTAAATCAAACCGATGCCTGATTCGCTTCAGTTCTGACCTTTCCTTTTTTCAAATTTCTTTCAGCGCCAAATGAACATATCCATCCACTCTCGGGTCGGCGAGCACTTGGGTCGTTTCCAGGTTTTTGCGGTTGCGGGCGGAAAAGTTACAAGCTCGTCAGGTGTCCTGCTGTGTGTGTGTGTGCAAGCTTCTCTTGGCTATACACCTGAGAGCGGGATTGCTGAATGGCCAGCTTCCTGAGGTACTGTCGAACGGTTTTCCAAACTAGTTGTAGCAATTCGCCAGCAATGCCTGAGAGGTCTTGGGGATCGCCACCCTCTGGCGTCTTCACACAACAGAGTGCCGTCCAGCCGCCAAAATGAATGAACCAACCGTAACAACAAGCAACAATGAATACGAGCCTCAGCAATGTCATAGTGAGCGAAAGAAGGATCCATAGGGCATGCCACTCTGCAAAAAGCTTTATAAATGACTGCCATCCACAAACACGTATGTTTGTTTCTTTATTTAAATGTTTTATTTATTTTTGAGAGAGAGAGAGAGAGAGAGACAGAGAATGAGCAGGGGAGGGGCAGAGACAGAGGGAGACACAGAATCCATAACAGGCTCCAGGCTCTGAGCTGTCAGCACAGAGCCTGACGTGGGGCTTGAACTCGTTGACCTGCGAGATCACGACCTGAGCCGACATTGGACGCCTAACGGACAGAGCCACTCAGGCACCCCTATATTTATTTTTACCCACACATTTTATTAGTTATTACCTTTTAAAAGAAAATCTTAACAGCTATAATTGAAGACCCCTGCATATACCAGTCTCCAAGTCAATTCCTTTCTCTTTCTCCCTAGTGCAAAGGAAACACTCTCAGAGAATAAGGCGTGTGAACTTCCCATCCCTGTTTTTAGAATTTTTTTTTAAGATTTTATTTTTAAGGAATCTCTTCACCCAACGTGGGGCTTGAACTCACAACCCTGAGGTCAAGAGTCACACGCTCCACCGAACGAGCCTGCCAGGTGCCCCTGTTTTTAGATTTTAATGGCTTATGAATATATCTACTCTGTTCGCAAGTTTTGGATATTTACATAAATGGTATCGAATCATACAGTCTTCTGCAATTTGCTTTTCTCCCCCCACTCACCATTATAGCTTTGAGATCCATTTTTTAATTTTTTTTTTAATGTCAAACGATCCTTTTAAAATATGAATCCATGTTCTTATCCCCTTGCCCTTGGTTCCACCCCCATTGTCCAGGGTGTGTCCTTTGGTCTTGAGTTTGCAAAGCCACAGCCTGGAGGAGAGGAAGAAGGGCCGGACTTGAAGACAGCAGAGGTAGGAGTGAGGCCTTAGGGTGTAAGGAATGACCAGGCCTCAGTCGGCCCTGAGACTTCAACACAGTCCCCTCATCTGGACTTTGGAAGAAGAATCAGAGGGAAACCAAGAGCCCTAAAATCTGCAGGCCTCAGAGAAAGGACTCCCCGCCTGGCTGGAGGGCTGAGGGTGATGACAGAACCCACGGCCAGGTCCAGAGAACCTGAGAGAAGCGGCAGCCCGTGCCCCATTCCAGGCTGAGCCCCGGAGAAGAAAAGTCTGGAGACCCAGGCCTGAGATGGCCTCACAGAGGCCCTTGTGCCCGGTGTGGCACAGAAGCATCAGGAACACTTGCCAGGCCCAGAGAGGCCTCGCACACAGCAGCACGCCATGGTGACCAGCAACAGAGGGGGCCGCATGTCCGATGGGTGGAAAACGACTGAGCGTCAACTGTTCTCCCCTGTGACCTGTGTCAGTCCCCAAAATGTCCTCCAACCCCATGAAAGAGGGGACCCAATCTGCCTGGGTTTCTCCCACCCTGGCAGGACAGGGCCTCCAAATGGAAATGACGTTGTGTTATAGAAAAGCACAGGAGGGCGCCTGGGTGGCTTAGTTGATGGAGCGCCCGACTCTTGGTTTCAGCTCAGGTCATGGTCTCACGGTTGGGCTCGAGCCCCGCATCATGCTCTGCACTGACAGTGCGGAGCCCGCTTGAGATTTTCTCTCTCTCTCTCTCTCTCTCTCTCTGCCCCTCCCCTGCTTGTGCTCTCTCTCTCTCAAAATAAATAAACCTTTAAAAGAAAAAAAAAAAAGAAAAGTACAGAAAGCTACATTCCTTGTGCACCTGGGCAGGGATGGAGAGTTACCCCCACTGCACTCAGAGTGGAGAAGTCTGGGTTTCTAAGATAAGAAGCTTTCCAGGTTCTAAGATTCCAAGTTCTCCAAATACGAAGGCTCAAGGATACTTTGGAAGTGGGAAAAATCTAGCTTTGGAGCTCCTGAGGCCTCTGCCAGGGTTGTGTCCGTGTCCTGATTCTCCAGGCCCCTCCGGGAGGGCTAAAGAACAAGGAGGTGGGGTACCTGGGTGGTTTAGTCAGTTGAGTGTCGGACTCTTGGCCTGGGCTCAGGTCGTAATCTCATGGTTCGTGGGATCGAGCCCCACGGCCGGCTCTGCGCTGGCAGCACGGAGTCTGCTTGGGATTCTCTCTCTCTCTCTCTCTCTCTCTCTTTCTCCCCCCCCCCCCATCTTGTGCTCTTTCTCAAAATAAATAAATAAACATTATAAATTAAAAAAAAAAAAGAATAGAGAGGTTTGGGGGAAAGTCCCTGTTCTTCCTTTGCCCCAAGATTCTGCCAGGCCTCAACAAGGCACAGAGACCCTGTCAGTCAAAGCTGTAGTGCCCTTCCCTTGCAGAGTCTCTGGTCCACTCACTGTGCCAGAGGGGGGAACTGAAGTCCAGAAGGCCTGATTTGGCCTGGACACGAGCCAGTACGGACCCTCACACACACACATCCCTCCCCTCCCATCATGACTCCTTCCCCGGCCCAAGCCGTCTCCTACCCTCTGCCGAGGAGAGTAGCCCGGGGTGGGCATGGGAGGTCGGCCGGGAGTGCCTCCCCACTGCCCAGGCAGCCATGGCCGCCTCCCCTGGCCCCAGGCCTCTCACTGCCGAAGGTTGCCATCCATTTTCTGTCCACCTCATTTGTCTGCAAACCGTGAAGAAAAATCACTCCCGTCTCTCTGCCTCAGCTGCCGCTGTGATATATGGCCTCCATCAGAGCCCCCTTCCCCAGCTGGCACCCTCCTTCTCCCCCAAACTCCCCAAGGCTGAGGGTGGGGCGGGGGGGTGGATGGAGCGAGACTGGGCCAGCTAGCAGGGCGTACTTTCAGAGATGGTTCAGGAGATGATGTCCCTGCCGTGTCTTTGTGGAGGGAAGGCGGTGTAGACGTTACTGATCATTGTCGTGTGGCCTCAGGCGGTTCACGTCACCTCTCTGTATAATAACTCTCCGCACCCCCTGCACCCTCCCCCAGAAGCCACACAGGACAGTTTACAGCTCTTAGTCCATTTGCTCTTTCCATCACCTCTGCAGGGCACCAGAGGAGAATAACCCTAGTTTCTATTTATCCTTTGTGCCAAGCCCCACACTGGGCACTGGGGACCCACAGCCCTTGATGAGCCTTGGCATCTCGTGACACACTCAGACATGCAAAAAAAAAAAAAAAGAAAAGAAAAAAAGCACCGCCCCCACGTAGAACTGTGATCATCAAAACCTTCCTGGATAGGTAGGTGCCTGAGATGAGGCAGGATGTCTCTGCTGGGGCGGGAGGGGGCTGGTGAAGGGGATGGACAGTGGTTTGTGTAGTTGAGGGGGAGCTCTCAGGAGGTGCCCTCTGTGTGGCTTCTGAGGCTCTGAGGTTAGGAGAGCCTGGGCTCTCAGGTTGGACTGGCTGTCCTGGCACCCTGCTGTGTGACCGGGGCCATTCTCTTGGCCTCTCTGAGCACACGCTGACTTCTCAGAATCCGTGGAAGGCTCTCTATCAGAATCAGAGTGGCAAGGTCACGCTGAGCATTAGAAAGACTCCAATGATGGTGCTGGGGAAGAGAGGTTGGAGAGGCCAAGCTGGGACGCCCCTGCACATTTCCCTAAGATTTCAAATCCTTTACGTCAACCAGAGCCTGATTTTCCTGAAGGCCCCGGGGCGCTGGCAAAGTTCCCATCTCAGAGACGTGTGTTGGGGTGGGGGGTGGTGGAGGAGTCAGGCTTCCGGGCAGTGGACGGGGTGGGGGGCTGGGCAGTCGCCAGCCCCCCCCCCCCCCGCCCCCATCCACCTCCACCGCGGAGCCGGTCAAGCGTGGCTCCCTCCGAGCTGCCGTGGCTGGTGGCTGTCAGGCGTGTCCGAACTGCGCTCCTGGCCGCCTCAATTTCGCATCCCTAGGTAGCGCAGACACCGCGAATGGACCGGAAATTGAATGCAAAATCAAAATGCAGCAAATAAATGGATGCAAAAGTCATTTGGAGCCAATAATAAGAACCACGTCCGGACTCTAAAGCTGAGAACTTCCACGGAGGCTAAGCTGGCCTGGCTGAGAGGGGACGGGAGACTGGGCACCCCCCACCCCGCACCTTCCCTGGCCCCAGCTCTCCTCCCGCCGACCCACCTTCCTGGAGGCTCTCAAGGTCACCTGTTCAGCTCTTCGGCTTACAGACAAGGACACTGAGGCTTGGAAAGAGGACAGGTCTCTTTCAAAGTCCCGAGAAAGTTAAGGCCCTAGAGCCAGACCCGGCTTCTCCACTTTCCCGTGCGCATGACTGTGGGCGGATCCTCTGATACTCAGTTTCCTCATCAGACAAATGGGGAGAAGAAGGCTTCCTCAGTTTGGGCGGCCAAATTGAAGGAATACTGAGTGTGGAAGCACACCGGGCACTGAACTGAGAAGGAACACAGAATGTGAGCCCCCTGAGGCTGGTGGTCATGCTGGTCTTTTCCACCGTGTGCCCAGCACCCAGCAGGTGCTCAGGGCCTATCCGTCGAATGCCCGGATGGTGGAATGGCTGCCGGGAAACCTTTGTTTGGCCCTTTCGCCCTAGAGTCTTGAACAGCGCCTGACACGTAGCAGCTGCGTAATAATGCGCACACGGATGAATTTAGCTTTAATTTCCTCCCCCCACTTCCCCCGCACAGAAGAGCCCCAGCACCCCGAGGCCCGAGTCTGGGCTCCCTGGGCGCTACAAACTGACTTTCACCACCACCCCCCTACCCCCGCCCCAGCGCTCAGATATGAAAGGCAGATGCTGTACTAACGTCTAACGGCCACAGACGCCAATAAGGCACCTCGTGGTTTACAGAGCATGTGCCCATGAGATGTGTCATACCCCGGTCAACCCCATAGATGGAGAAAGAGAAACCCAGAGGACAGACGTGACCCGCCCAGGGTAACAGGGCATCGAGCAGGGATGGCAGGGATTCGAACGCCAAATCTCTTGGTCTATCACTCATCCCTTCAACAAGAATAGAACAAACACCTGCTGGCTGGCTCAGGCTCAGGACTTGTGGGTGTCATATAGGCCCTCGTCTCCATCCCGGGAGCTGTGAGGGTCCCAGGTCAGTAGGCTGAGAACCGAGGCCCGCCCTGGGCCACCAGGAGCCATGGGGATGGGGAGGAGTGAGGGACAGAATGAGAGACAAGAGGAGGGGCCTCTTGCTGGAGGAACTGCCCAGTCAGGACACAGCAGGAAGAGGAGAAGGGGCAGAGAGAAAGGCATCGACACCAGAAATGCCTACTGCAACCTGGGCACAGAGGACAGAGCAGTGAGCAAGACAAAACAGACATGGAACTTACACTCTGGTGGGGAGACTGACCTTAGATAACACCCTGATTTGTAATCATACATTACAAACAGAGGTAATGGCTCTAAAGGGACATGGCATGGACATAAAGTGGGCCTGGGGGGTCAAGGAGGGCTTCTTGGAGGAGGTAGCGCTTGGGCTGAGAGCTGGAGGATGAGAAAGGAGGGAGGGACAGAAGAAGGCAGAGACAAAAGGAGGGAGAGAGAGGGGAGAGACAGAGAGGCAGAAAGTGGGCAAGACAGAGTCAGAGGAAAAGAGTTTGAGAGAAGGGGCCAGAAATGAGAGAGGTAGGTGGATTTCGAGGTAGGGAGAAGTGAGCCAGACCGAGCCAGCTGGACAGATGGACAGGGAGACAGAGGGCTGGGGAAAGAGGGGCTCACAGAGAGACAAAAAGCCAGCGAGAAAGCGGGGTGGTGGCTGTAGAGGGAAAAACAGACCACAAATGACTGCAAGCTACCCCCCCTCCCCCTGGCGCCTGGACTTTCATCTCTGACACGAGGGGAGCCTGAGACCCTCAGGGAAGACTGGGGTGTTCAGGCGGGGGGTGAATAATGCATTTCACGTTCCAGCACTGTTTCATCTTTGCCTTTGTAAGCGGGGACTCCAGAGCGGAGCTTGGCTGCAGCCAGTGGGGGTGGGGGGTGGGGGGTGGGGTGCTGCGCCAGGGGCAGCAGGGGTGGGCCGGCTGGCCAGGCCTCCAGGACAGAGCCAGGGCCCAAGTCTCCTCCCTTCCCTCCACACCCTCAGAGAGCACCTCGTCCCGATTCTCCACTGGCACTGAGTTCCTGCCCAAGAATTGGCTGTCAACTAAGGTGCTTGTTGCTAAGTAGTGCTAACAGTTAATAAAGGTGTTGACTGTTCAGTAGGATGTGTTTACCGTTTGGAGTGTTCGTTGTCAACCAAGGTGTTTGTTACATGGCACATTTGAAGTTGACTAGGATGTTAGCTGTTAATAAAATGTTTGCTAACTAGGGGGTTCAATATCAACTCAGGCAGTTGTTAATGGGGTGTTTGCTCTGGCCCCAGCTTTGGTGCCTAGTCCTCTCTCCTCCTCACCACTGTAGTGGCTGGAGTGCCTCCCTTCTCCCAGGGCTGGGGACTCGTCAGTACCAGGACAAGGACCAGCCGGCCCTCAGAGCCTCAGAGTGTCCCCTGCCCACACCTTGAACCGGTTCCACAGATAGTCCCAGCGAACTCCTTGATCCTAATCTTACTTGACAACCAAGATGGAAAGTGGAACACTTTCTGGAAAGACCTACATGTTTTTAAAGTTTATTTATTTGGGGGGAGAGAGAGAGGCAGGGAGAGAACCAGTGGGGCGGGGCAGAGAGAGAGAGAGACAGAGAGACAGAGAGACAGAGGATCCGAAGCAGGCTCTGTGCTAACAGTAAATGCGGGGACCCCCAGTGCAGGGGTTGAACAAGCAAATGTTTGGAGGGCCCAGCCAACTTCATCTTCTGGTGCTGCTCTTCGAGGCCCATTTCACAGATACAGAAATAGAGGCCCTGGGAGGTGGCTGTGTCCTCGGGGTATACTCAGCCTCCTCTAGATCCAGCCAGATGAACTCACCATCCTTTGCCCCCAAGCCAGGCGCCTCCCCAGACCCTGAGAGCCTCCCCCCCTCCCAGAACAATGGTCACGATGGGATGGACCCTGCAGTCACCAACACGCTTTCTTGATCGGGAAATCAGCTACCATGAGTGGGGGCTGGAAGGGATGCTAAGGCTGCCCCATTAGACTGCTGCCCAGGTCCTCCAGCCTCTCTGCCACCCTGGCCTGCCAGCTTTGGGCCAGACACACTCACACATATTTGCAAACACACTCTGGGGTTCTTGGGGCAAAGACCAAACCCTGCCAACTTCCCACTCCCACTCATCAGCCACACCAGCCCCCTCATAGAGCCTCTTGAAGTCCACACTTCTCCAGCCCCAGGCCCTTGGCACGTGCCGCTCCCTTGCTTGAACATACACCCCTCCCCACCCTCCTCTTTGCCTCAGGACTGACTTCTACTCAGCTCAAATGCCAATTCTCTGATGAGCCCTCCCTGAGCCCTGGTCCGGCTCAGATCTCTGTTTTATGCTGTCCTTGGAAGCACTGGGAAGGGCCGAAATGACTGTTTACGTGAGTGTGCGATGTTTTCCTCTCTCGTCTCCATTAGTCTGGGAGCTCCTGGAGGCCGCGTCAGTCTTGGTCTCCTTCACATCCCCAGGTGCCGGGCGTGGGGACACTTCATGTGCACTTACGCGATGAAGGAATGGATGAGTGAATGAACAGTGAATGATGGTCAACTATTCCCCCTACACACCCAGAGAGGGGAGAGAAATGTGCAAACACCCAGGCAGGACTTGGAATTAGGAGACCTGAAATCAAATCCTGCTTGCTCCTCTCTGACTAGGTGACACAGAAGTGACTTCACCGCTCTGAGCCTCAGTTTCCCCATTTGTAAGATCGGGGTAAACAAATAACCCCTGCGGTGAAGTGGGGAATGAAATGCACTGGTGAACAGGAAATGCCCCCAGGGTTGGTCTCATCACGGGGGCACTGCTTCTTCCATGCGCATGTACACTCAGCCCTGGCACGGCTCTCGCCCCCCGGGCCAGAGGCAGACCTCACATCTGGCACCCCAGCTGGTGCCTCTTGGCCAGGCAGAGAGAACAGCTGTGACTGTCAGTCCTCACAGTGGGCCACCGTGGACCAAACACTTGATGGGCACTTTCTTATTTAACTCTCTCGACAGCATATTGAGGGAACAGGTACCTCTACTCACCCCATTTTACAGAGAAAAAGACTGAGACTCACAGCACTAGGATATCTGGGGGAGGGGAGGTGAGAGGGTCCAGCGAGAGCCTCTTCTCTGCAATCACACTTGCATGCATCCTTTGTAGTTCTTTCTCTCCCTCTCCCTCCTCTCTCTCTCCTTCTCTCTCTCTCTCCTCTGTGTGCCTTCCTCCCTGTCCAAACAGACCTCTTAGCCTTCACTCTCTCGCCTCCTCCTACAGCCACTGCCCCTGCTGCTGCCAGCTCTGCCCCCCCCCCCCCGGCCACTCTTTGCATCCCCCACCGGGCATCATCTTCCCCTCCTCCCAGAAGAGACGCCAGCCGAGTCCGGGCCTCAGCTTGGCCTGGGCCCTGCTCAGCTCTGCCGTTCACTAGCTGTGTGATCCTGGGCAAATTGTGCCTCATTTTCCCCTTATGCAAAGCTGGGGGTGATGATACCACCAAGGTCGTTGTAGGGAATAACAGCCAATACCGGCGGAGGGGACACTATCGATGCCCATCCCCGACCCCTTTCACTTGCTCTCTGTGTCCATACTCTCCCTACGGGTTTGTTGCTAATAAGCAAAACTTTTCAGAGGCTTGACCTCAGACTACAGTGCACCTGAAGTGCCTGGACGTTTCTGTAGCCCTGGAGCAGCCCAAGGCCGAGGATTGACAGGTGCAGGAATGGGAAAGCGAGATCAGTGGCTTCCACGTAGGACCGACTCTGGGGCACTTTTTACACTCCAGGACTCCCCATGGGATCAGGATGCTCCCTTACCAGTCCCCTTACCGGGGGTCTGGTAAGGGAGGGTATTTAGAAGGTCTCTGCACCTTCTTCATAAATTTCTGGCATGAGAATCTTTACCTCAGGTCTGCTTCTGGGGACCCTGGCCTAAGCAACGAGGCAAGCTGTTTGACATGGGCCTGGCTCCGAGTAAAGGCTCCATCCTTTTTTAAAATTTTGGTTTTTTTTTAACGTTTTATTTATTTTTGAGACAGAGAGAGACACAGCATGAACGGGGGAGGGGCAGAGAGAGAGGGAGACACAGAATCGGAAGCAGGCTCCAGGCTCCGAGCCATCAGCCCAGAGCCCGACGCGGGGCTCGAACTCGCGGACCGCGAGATCGTGACCTGAGCTGAAGTCGGACGCTTAACCGACTGCGCCACCCAGGCGCCCCACGGCTCCATCCTTTTAGCTACTATCATTTCAGTTGCTGGCAACTGGAGACGAACATCTGTGCCTCTCTAGGTCTTAATTTCCTCATCTGTAAATGGGCACGATGATAAATTGACATAAATCTCTGCGCTAATCTTCAGTGAATAACTGAGTGAAGCAATGGACACGTCTCACCTTAGCTGAGGGGTGGTCGTGGGTGAAAGAACAGTCTCTGCCCTTCCTCGCCACCCCTACCTCCCAGCTGCCTTCCCATGCCAGCAGCACCCGCCGCCATGCGTCCCTGGCCTTGAGGAGAAAAAGCAGCTCTCTGATTCCCTCCCCTACAAGCAGGGAAGCTTCATCAGACTCCCGATATGTGTTGACATCAGCACAGCTCTCTTCCGACTTGAACAATTGCCCTCAGCCAGCCAACCCTCCACCGCAACCCTTCCAGGTCTAATTACGGAGGCCCGGGCGGCCACCCCATCCCAGGATGTGTTGGACCCACTTTGGGCTAGGTCATAAGAGGTGACTGTTAAATTTTTAGGAATTTGGAGAACTGCTTGTATAAACTGTAGACAACTTGAAATCGGCCATTGTGGGAATATTTACACCATGGAAATTGGTGAATGCCGCCCATCAGACTTTTGTTGGCCGGTTTATTACCGGGCACCTGACTCCATCCCTTCATCAGACCCCTACCAAAGCTCCAATTCTATCTGGACATAGAAAATATTTTGTATTTTTCTAAGTTAAAGAAGCTAAATTGCTTCGCTTTCTGCACATCGTCTCTTCTGACCATGTGAGACAGAATTCTTTTCTGTGGGTGGATGGCTCATTTTAAAAACAAATCAAAAGACTTCATATCCACCTCTTAGCATCTCAACCCCCAACATACATTCCCCAAGGGAAGGCCCATCTTGACCTTCCTCTTAAAGATTTCTTGTCTCACAGAGTCTGAGATATATTACCTCCCAGAAACTTCAAGTAATGGAATCCTAGACCTTAGGCTTGGAATACCCCAGTTAGGGGAGTCACAGCTTATTCAAGGATTTCATTCTAGAGGTAGCAGGTTAGCAAATATTCCAACCCAATGCCGTCAGAATTCCCCCCACCCACTCCTAGTGAATCTTTCAGAGAGACCCTACATTGGAGATAATCCATTGCTCAGTGAATTCAGGAATGGAATGAATCTCTGCCTGTTCAGTTGAACAGATCAACTCTTTGGTGTAAGTTTAGGGGCTGTGTATTATAAAATATGTATCTTTAAACCCTGGAATTTCACTCAAGGTGGCAAGACGCCCATGCCCACACCCCCATGAGAAGTACCTAGAAGGCAAAACCACATACCTGCCACTTTACATTCTCGTGGTATACATAGAACCCCAGACTATTGGCTCCGTCTCCCTCACTCCCTCACCCTCCACCCCACTTAGAGTTGAGAGCTCGAGATAGCCTTCGATCATGGAAAATGAAAATCACGGGAATTTGGGGTTAGAAGGCACCTCCCAGCCAGACCCTGTCAAAGGCTGAAATGTCCTTTACCGCATCCCCCCCTAAAGAGATCATTTGGCCTCGATTTGAATTCCTTCAGTGTCAGGGAGCTCTCGCCGCCTTGCAAGACGACCCATGTCACTTCCTTGTTTTGTTTTGTTTTTAATTTTTTTTTTCAACGTTTATTTTTGGGACAGAGCGAGACAGAGCATGAACGGGGGAGGGGCAGAGAGAGAGGGAGACACAGAATCGGAAACAGGCTCCAGGCTCGGAGCCATCAGCCCAGAGCCCGACGCGGGGCTCGAACTCCCAGACCGCGAGACCGTGACCTGGCTGAAGTCGGACGCTTAACCGACTGCGCCACCCAGGCGCCCCTCACTTCCTTGTTTTTATACCATTTTTTTAAAGCTCGTTTTATTTATTTATTTAGAGAGAGAACATGGGAGGAGCAGACAGAGAGGGAGACAGAGAGAATCCCAAGCAGCCCCGATGTGGGGCTCGAACTCACAAACGCTGAGCTCAGGACCTGAGCTGAAACCAAGAGTCGGACACTTAACTGACTGAGCTACCCAGCTGTCCCAACCCACGTATGCCACTTTGATCACCTTTAATTATATTGTTGGGCCAAGTTGGACTTTCCTGTGTCTCTGATCCTTAACAAACATCTCAGGGCACCTGGTGGTTCAGTCGATTAAGTGTCTGACTCTTGATTTCAGCTCAGGTCATGATTTCACAGTTCTTAGGTTCGAGCCCCACAGTGGACTCTGTGCTGACAGCTTGGAGCCTGCTTGGGATTCTCCCTCACCCCCTTTCTCTCTTCCCTGCCCCACTCATGCATGTGCACTCTCTCTCTCAAAATAAGTAAATGGACATTAAAAAAAAAAAATCTCAAAACTCCTCCCTTACAGGAGCCAGGACAGAGAGGAAATCAGGCCCTGCCTGGTTGGGGAGTCTTAAAGTGCCAGTGCTGAGCTAGAAATAATGCTGTTGACACTCAGAGAAAGACCAGTCACTCGAATGAGCCCGATGACCCCTTTGACCCAACCTATTTTGCGTGTAATTTCTAAGCATTCATGGACCCCTACGGTCCCATGATCCAGTCCAAATCTTTTACAGTATAGATGAGAAAACGGCAGCCCAGAGACAGAAGAGACTTCCCAAGGTCAAGGTCACACAGCACCTAAGAGGAGGAGAGTCAGGATTTAAACCTATATCTTCTGCCTCAGATCCAGCAGATCCCACCCGCGGCCCCCCCCCCCCCCACTCCCACATCAGGCCCCTAATCCCAGCCCAGCTGAGACCAGCCCAGAGTCTGGGATCAGAGGCAGAGTCCCCACCCCTCCCAGCGCCCCCATCACTGGGGCTGAGGAGGCGTCAGATCTGCACGGCTACCCCAACCATTCTGAGCCACGGGAGACCTTGGTGCATACCCGGGCCACAGAAGGGGGCGGACAGCTGGGCAGGGTGATGGGTGGTTTTAATATTTAAACACAGTTTGCTGCTGCACAGCCAAAGGCAAAAGCAGCTGGCTCCTTTTTCTTCTCCTTCCTTTCCTTCCTTCCTTCCCTTTTTTTAAATCTTTAATGTCTCCCGCCAGCCGCCAGTGGGGGAGGTGTTGTTCGTGTATCATATTTCAAAGGGTTGCCACAGCTGGAGGGATATTCAGAGCATTTCGAGCCAATCCATTGTGTATAAATATATAGATATATATATATATAGGTTTCATTATCCCCTTCAGGGCTGCCAGAGAATATATTCTTTTAATATGTATAATATATTTGAGCTTCTACATGACTCGCAGAGGGGGAGGGAGGGAGGGAGGGAGGGTGGGCCACAACTGACATTTCAGAGGCATTTCCAGGGACAGAGAAACAGCTGACTTTGGGAAAGGGGAGGGTTCTTCTGTTCAGCTGAGGTTGGCCTCTGGGGTCCTGTCTCCGGGAGGGCCTGGGGTCTAGAGCTTAATCCCTACCTCGTGCCTGGACCCAGCACTGATATTTATTTGGTCCTTTGAGATGGTTCATTTGATACTTTTGGGTATTCAGAGCTTTCCTTTGTTAAGTGGTGCTCAGCTCTAACAAAGGATTTGGGGGCAACGTTTCCTGGATCTGCTGCAGCCACAGAAGTTCGAGGCTGCATGCTAGCCGTATGACCTTGGGCAAGCTGCTTACACTCTCTGAACCTCAGCGCCTTTATCTGTTACAGATGCCGGCAGGCCTGCCTTGCAGGGTGTGAAAGCGGATCGTGTACGTGAATATGGAGCAAATGCCAAGTGGGTGCTCACAATGGGGGAGGCGACCCAGTTATGGGGCCTGAGGGAGGGCTTCCCTTGTGCTGAGACCTAAGGAATGACCCCAGATGAAGAGGGTCAGGGAGACAGAATGTTCCGTGTACCTCCCAAGCCTGCAAGGCAAGGAACAATTCGGCCATTTGAGGCCCACTAGTGGGATGGGTCCAGAATGAACTGGGCCGCCCTCAGCTGGCAGGCAGACTTAGCTTTGAGTGAGCCCAGGGCCCGAGGGGCCCTCTGCAAGGGCATGGTGCAAAAACTCCAGCCTCTGCCTCCCGTTTGGCTTGCCCATTCCTCTTGGTTCCGCTTCCCAGGAAGCAAAATAATACCTTCCTTGGTAGCTGGGACTGTTTAGAAACAAGATCAAAATAAAAAGGTGGTTTGTTTTTCCCTGGAATTCCTTGGCATCTCTCTCAGCAGCCTCGGGTTGTTTGTCTCTCAGGGGCTCCCTCCTGACTCTCCTGCCACTGTCTCCCCACTCCCCTGGGTCTGGCCACCTGGGCGAGGAGAACAGCGGTCACCAAGGTCCTAATGGGAACAGGAACTCTGAGCTCTGGGACAGGGGCTCCCACAAATGGGCCCCGACCAGCTGAATCGGCACCACCTGAGAGGTTTTGAGTAGATTTGGGGCGAACAGTGTCCCGGAATGGGGGGGGGGGTCTCTTCTGGAAGGGGCTGTGTCTGAACCATGCAAGGAAGGAGTCCCCAGGACGCTGGCCCACAGGGATCTGATTTCCCAATGCTCCAGGGTGATGCCTGTGCTGGGCTGAGTTTAGGAGCCTTGAGTCCAGAACCACAACCCACCCCCCCACCCCCAAAGGCAGGGAGTACGGAGGGAGACCTGGACTCCATTCTGGGACCCTTATGCTTCTGACAGCAGTTTCGGCCACATTCTTCTGTGACCCTCCCAGTCCGCTTTCCTCCCACCCTCCCCGCCTCAGTAAAGGGCCCTTCTGTCCACCTCATTTTTTTTTTTTAATTTTTTTTTTCAACGTTTATTTATTTTTGGGACAGAGAGAGACAGAGCATGAACGGGGGAGGGGCAGAGAGAGAGGGAGACACAGAATCGGAAACAGGCTCCAGGCTCGGAGCCATCAGCCCAGAGCCCGACGCGGGGCTCGAACTCACGGACCGCGAGATGGTGACCTGAGCTGAAGTCGGACGCTTAACCGACTGCGCCACCCAGGCGCCCCTGTCCACCTCATTTTTAAAGGCATCATCCTCCTGGATTCTTCCATGTCTGCTACCTCTCATCTGACAGAAGACCCATCAATCCTACTTTAAAATAATCCGGAATCCATCACCCCTTCGGCTGCCACCCCGGTCAGAACCACTACTGTTTCTCCCCTGCGTTATTACAACCAGCCTCCTCTCTGGTCTCTGGCTTCCATTCATGCCCTGCCCCAGCCCATTCTCCACCCGGCAGCCAGAAGGATCTTTTAAAAATATGAATCTGATCATTTTCCTTGCCCTATTTCACCCTTTCCACTTGCCTCGCCTTTGCATGGCTGGCTCCGTCTCATCTTTTAGCTCCTGGTTTAAATGCTGCCTCATTAGAGGCCCTCCCCTGACAGCTCCAGCTAACAGCAGCCTCCCTCCTCAATTATTCTTGATATCTGCCCTTTTCTGCGTTTCTTTCACAGCATTTATCACAATTTATAATTGTTTGTTTGTTGTTTACTTGTCTGATATTCTGTCCCCCCCTCCCCCGCCCCCTCTGGATGACGGGGGTCCCTGGGAGCAGGGCCTCAATTTTCTGCTTATGATTCTATCCCCCGGACCCAGCATAAAGCCCGGTGCACAGTGGGTGCTCAATATAAATTTCTGGAAAAACAGGAGGGCGACATTTGATTGACCCAATTCATCATGTTGAGTCAGGCTGTTTAGGTAATGAAAATGCACCCTCTCGGGTCAGATGACCATCCTGTGATCCAGCGAGCAGCGCCCAGGAACGGGTGGTCTCTTCTGGAAGGGGCTGTGTCTGGACCGTGCAAGGAGGGAGTCCCCCGGACGCTGGCCCAGCCACTTCTTAAGCCTCCAGCCTGTGCGACGATGAAGCAGAAAGAACGGGAGAGAGCTGGATGTGTCGGTTCCCTTCACACCCCATTGTACATGGATGAGTAAAAACAAGGCCTTCAAGGCCCCTCCCTCACCCTGGGCAACTTACAGGGGCACACCCCTGCCTTGCCCTCCACACCGCACCCCTGGGCTCACAGACTTCCCAGCAGCTGTTAAAATCCCAGAGGGGACCGAGAGATTGAGTCCACGTCCCCGCCACCCCGCCAACTCCCACTCTTTCCCAAAGAGCCCTCTGTTCCTCACGCTAAATCTGGGGAGGGGTGTGGTGCGCTGGGATCTGGGACTGGTGTTTAGAAGATCTCAGTAGCCTCTCTCCCCCTTTCGGTGTCTCAGTTTCCCTCACTGAACAACTGGCGGGATCCTGAGGCTCCCGGAGTCTCAGAAGGAGCTGAGCTCGGTCTCTGGGGTCGCAGCGCGCCCTCCGCCCGCAGTTGCAGAGTCCTGGCTCCTCTTCTTGGCGGAGCGCTGGCGCCCCCTGCTGGAGCGACGCGGGAGGGCAGCCGCCAGTGCCGTAGGTCGCGGGAGGAGGTGGGGGGGGGCGGGGGGTTGCTGCGAGTGCCAAGGGCCTGGGACAACAGCTGGCGAGTCATAGGGACACGGAGGGGGACACAAATAACCACCGGCCTCAGACAGTCCAGGCGCACCCGCAAACACGGACACAATACCGCTCGGGCCCTTCTTACGGTCTCAGGAGCCTAGATGAGCAAGGCTGGGGGAAAGGTGTGGACACAGAGCTTCGACACAAGGGCCCGGGTGTCCACACGCGGGTCCTGGAGTCCCCTCGCGGTGTGGGGGAAAAGGGAAGGGGAGAGCCCACAGAAACACCCACGAGCGAAAGGCACCCAGTCACCCCAGCCGTAGGAAAAGTGCCACCTGCAAAGGGCAGACAGAGTCCCAAGGGAGAGGAGAGGAGAGGAGGCCAGGACTCCCCCACTGCGTCTCAGCATTACAGAAACCCCCTGGGAAAACTCTCGGTGTGGGGTTCGAGGCCCCTGGCACGACCATGTCGTGATGTCCCCCTCTTCTGTGGCTGTTGTTCCTCTGCAGGGCTCAGAAAGTGTCGGGATCCTCCGAGGACTACAGCAGCAACCTGCAGCTGGGCGGGAGGACCCGGAAGCCCCGCAGCTTGGAGCCCTTCCACTTGGAAATCAGGCTGGCTGGCTTTTTATTCGTTCATTCATTGTGGCCCTGCCGAGCAACCTGCCCCATGCCATATGCCTGCTGGGCCCCAGGCACATCCGGTGGTGAGCCGAGTCCCTGCCCTCATGAGGCTCGGTGGGGAAGATGGACCACAGGACAAAAGCGCGTGGGACATAAGATACCACTTGATAATCCAACAATTCCCCTGCTGGGTATACCCAAGAGAATTGAAAACGTATGTCCCGACGTCCGCGCAAAGACTTGCACGTGAGAGTTCGTAGTTTCACCGAGAGGTGAAAACCGGAAGCTGCCCAGGTGTCCGTCAATAGGAGAGGAAGCACGCAGCGAGGTACGTGCTCACAGCAGTGCCACGGAATGCCTAGCGGGTCCTTGCGGCTGCGTGGGTGCATCTCCGAGACATTCTGCCGAGCAAAAGCAATCAACCGCAAAGGAATAATGGCCGGGGCGCCTGGGTGGCTCAGTCGGTTAAGCGTCCGACTCTTGGCTCAGGTCGTGATCTCGCGGGTTTGAGTTCGAGCCCCGCACCCGGCTCTGGGCTGACAGCGGAGAGCCTGCTTGGGATTCTCTCTCTCCGTCTCCCTCTCTTTGCCCCTCCCCGGCTCTTGCTCTCTTGCTCTCTCTCTAAATAAATAAATACATTTAACAAAATCAAAAACAAAGTACCTTAAAAAAAAAAAAAGGAGTACCTGGCAAATCATTCCATGTAGGAGAAGTTCTAGAAAAAGAGAAGCTAGGCCACGGTAACAGAAAGCAGACGGGTGAGCGAAACTTCTGGGATGGCGGAAATGTTGATTTGGTGGTCGTTACCAGGACATGGGTATTTGCCAAAATTCACCAAAACGTATGCTCTAAAAATGAGTGTATTGTATTGCATGTAAGTTATACCTCAATAAAGTTGGTTTTCAAAAAGATATAATGCCAAGAGCTACAAAGACAATAAGATGAAGGGAAAAGGGGGGAGATTGAGGATAATGTGGTCAGAGATGCCTCTCTGCTGGGATGATATCCGAGCCGAGACCTGAACGAGGTAGAGGCGTTGGACTTGGGGATATGTTAGGGGAAACATCCAGGCGGCAGGACCAGCACATGCAAAGGCCCTGAGGTGAGAAGGCCCCTCCTTCCATGCCCCGAATAACTGAAACAAAGCATATGCCCGCAAGTATCCAAGGGCTGCTAATTAGCGACTTAATTAAAACAATAAAAAAGATGGTTTGCTCCTCCCTTACCCCCTTCCTGGTTTTTTGGCTATGCCCCCCAAGACAGCTGCAAGTGGAAGACTTATTCCAACTCTGGGTTCCACCTGGACAAATGAAACCTGCAGCTGCGGGCGAGCGTGAGAAAGTAGGGGTGACTCTGGCATTTCTTGCTTTGCTATCTCCTTTTGGGGAGACCCTGAGGCCAAGATTCGGGTGCAGGTGGTTTCTCTGGGAGGTGTCCCTAGGAAGCACGATTTGAGAGTGGAGAAGCAAGTCAGGGGAAGGAAGGAAGCCAATACAGGGTTGTCGATGGGGGGGGGGGGGGTCATGCTGTGGGCAACTAGGGACCAATCCAGCTGGGGGGCCTCTGGGACACTGTGGAACACATGTCACAGCTGTCCTACTGGTAGAGGGCATGAAATCCAGGGCCCGTCCAGATGCCCTTTGCGGTTTGAGCAGCAATGGCCAGAGAATGTGCTAGGGCAGACAGACACAGAAAGAGGTTAGTGAGGGTGTTATTATTACCCACGGGCCACTTCCAAGAGGGGCTGAGGGCAGAATGTGGACAGGGCCCAACCACTTCTGCTATAGCATCTGACTGGGGACACAGGGAAGGAAGCTTTTTGCCATATAGAGTTCTGCACATTTTGTCCCATCGCAGTAAATAAGAATCTGAATCTTCTAGAAAGAGGCGCAGCCTCTCTGGCATGACCAGCTCTGGCACCTCCTGTTAGAAGCAGCCTGCCTGGTGTTGGGGAGCCTGGGTGGCTCAGTCGGTTGAGCATCTGACTTCGGCTCAGGTCATGATCTTGCGGTGTGTGGGTTCAAGCCCCGCATCAGACTCTGTGCTGACAGCTCGTAGCCTGGCGCCTGCTTCAGATCCTGTGTCCCTCTCTCTCTTCCCCCCCCCCCCATTCATGCACTGTCTCTCTCTGTCTCAAAAATAAATAAACATTAAAGAAGAAGGAGGAGGAGGAGAAGGAAGAGGAGGAGGAGGAGGAGGAGGAGGAGGAGGAGAGGAAGCAGCCACCGTCTGGTGTCTTCAAGCTCCAAAGCGGGGCTTCTCCCAGCTCCTGACCCCTTTTACCCCCATGTCAGATCAGACCCCCAGGCCTATGGAAACTCTATGCCCTGGTCTCATGCCCTCCTGCTTATCACTCCCCCATGGATCCAGATGGCCATCAGAGCGAGCCTTCAAAGCGCCAGCCTCGCCGTACCCCTCCCTCGCTCCGTCTTGCTGTAGCTTCCAGCATCCTCACTGGCATTTGCCGAACTCTTGCCCCGGATCCACGTCCCATGACGTCGACTTCCCACGGTTTTGAGTTTGATTTACATATTTTTATCTTCAGAGGAAATTAGAATAATATACTATTTAAAAACCCTTGTGAAATCTTGAGTTTGATGTCCTACTTCAAATCAGCCAGCCAGCTCCCCAACCCCTCCAGTGACACTGAGGTCACACCAGAGGAAATGCTGCAGGTCAGAACCAATCCAACCTCCTTAGCTGTGTGTTAGAAACCCGGGGCCACCTGCATCTCCGGACTCACACCCTACCACCTTGTACACACACACACACACACACACACACACGCACACACGCACAGAGCCACAGTAGCATTTATCTGCCTCCAAACTTTTAGCTATGCTATTCCCTCGGCCTGACATTCTCTTCCCATATCCTTATATCCCTGATACTCTCCTAGTCATCCTTCAAAAGCCAACTCAAATGGTGTTTGCTATCTAGATTTTATCTCCTCTCTGAGCTCCCAGAATTAATTTCTCCCTTCTCTGGCTTCCCACACCCCTCTGCTCACCTACCTGTAATAGTAGGGACCATCTGGTGACATAGATGCCTGCCCAGACGCCCTCCTCCCTACTTGGCTGGGAGTGCTTGTCTTAGAGGAGCAGGGCCCTATTCATAAAGCATCTGACAAACATGTACTGAGTATCTTCTAAATGCCAGGCACGAGGAAAGGTATGGCAGACACGGCCATGCCCAAGACAGACCCAATCCCTCTCTCCTCAATCTTACAGCCTGTTGGGGAAGACAGGCATTAAACACATAGACAAACAAATGAGCATATAATTTCCAAACTGTGATAAGCGCTATTAAGAAAGCATCCCGGGTGCTTCAAGAGAGAACAGCCTGTTGGGGAAGACAGACATTAAACACATAGACAAACAAATGAGCATATAATTTCCAAACTGTGATAAGCGCTATTAAGAAAGCATCCCGGGTGCTTCAAGAGAGAACAATAGAGAACCCATCTGGATAGGGCAAGAAGAGAAGGCCTCTGTAAGGAGGTAATATTGAGTCCCGAAGGATGGGAAGGAACCCGCAAGAAGAAAGGCTGGAGACCATGTTCGGAAAAGAGGACACAGCCTGTGCGATGGCCCTGAAATGGGAAAGTCGTGTGCTCTTTGAAGAAAATGGAGGACAGGGTGGCTGGAGCGACGTGGTTAGGGGGAGAACAAGGAGGTGTGTTTACTGGGATGGCGGTGGCCTGATCACCTGGAGCATAGCAGACACTGGTGGTCCTGGCCATCAGCGCCCACACCCCCTCGTGGCTTCCTGTGCCTCTGTGCCTGAGGGAGTCACCTGTCCACGGCACTGAGTTTGGCTGGACAACAAGCCAGGAGAGGTGAGCCCCAGGGGGGTGACCCTCGATCAAAGAGGATCAGAAGGTAGAGGATAAATACCCCATTCTTCCACCAGGGCCGCCAGGGTACAGAAGGGCACAAAATCCGAGGCCCTCACTCTCAGGGCTGTGCAAGTGTGAGAGTCACCAACCGAGAGTGAGGGCCTTCTTGAATGTTTTTATAACCACTTTATGGAGAGATAATTCACATACCATAAAGTTCCCCCTCTTAAAGTGTACAATTCAATATATTTACAAAATTGTGCAACCATCACTCTCTAATTCCAGAACATTTTCATCACCCAAAAGAGACCCTGTACTCATTAGTCCGTCCTTAACTTGTGTCACCACCCACCCCCAGCCCCCAGCAACCACTAATTTACTTTCTGTCCCCGGGGAGAGAAAGCTGCAGTGGCCACGAGAGGGTATCCCTGCTTCCTGGGACGTTCTTAAAGGCTGCAAAGTGCCAGACAGACCTTAAATAATGGGAAATGAGGCTGGGCAGGCGAGGGGGGCTCAGATGGCGGCCCCAAGTATGTGGGCTTGATCTCAAGGGCTCAGAGCAGAGGAGGATCAGGGTCAAGGGTAGGGCTGGAGGTGGGGA
Organism: Prionailurus bengalensis; assembly: GCF_016509475.1. Taxonomy (NCBI): domain Eukaryota; kingdom Metazoa; phylum Chordata; class Mammalia; order Carnivora; family Felidae; genus Prionailurus; species Prionailurus bengalensis. The sequence goes on from NC_057354.1 coordinate 22,087,932, forward strand.
AGGCAGGAAGGAGGTTCTTATTGGTGCTGGGCTGGCCGCTGGGCAGGCAGCGAGCAGAGGATGAGGGTCCATATGGGAATAAGTTGGAGGGAAATTGGGGTTGATCATACAGGGATCACTTTGAGCTGGGCTTCTTAAGATGTCAAACTGGACCCCTGAGATTTTTTTTGGTAGATCTGTGTACTGTTTATCATTCTAATTTATTGAATACTTTTTGTTATTCAAATTAATCACCACTACATACCCGCCGCGATGGCTAAAGTATAAAAAGTTGACAATACCAAGTTTTAGAAAAGATGCGGATGCCATCAGTTTGGAAAACATTTTGGCAGTTTCTAATAAAGTTAAACGCACGCTGACCACATGATCCAGCCACTCCCCTCCCAGGTATTTGACCCGGGAGAAATGAAAACGAATGTCCACAAAATGACCTGTACAAGAATGTCTGTAGCAGCTGTCTTCATAATAGCCCCAAACTGGAAGGAACCCTAATGGCCATCAACAAGCTGACTAATATATAGTGAAATGCCGCTCAGCGGTAAGAAGGAATGAACTGTTGCCACATTTAGTAACGTGGATGAATCTCAAACACATTACTCCAAGTGGAAAATGTCACACACGTTACATTGGATATGATTCTATTCATTAAAGCCCTAAAGCGGGCACAAGGAGTCTACAGTTGTATGAATCAGAACAGTGGTTACCCCCTCGGGGAGCTGAATATAGACAGCATAGCAGAAGGGCATGGGAAAACTTTCTGGGGCGCCGAAAACTTTCCATGTCTCGATTTGGGTGGTGATCATTTGAATGTGTATAATGAAGACTTGTTCATTTACATCTCAACACTAAATAATCATGGAAATAGAACAATGTTACCTGATTGGATTTAATTTTTCATTGTTTCGTGTTGAGACGATTGGAGACGTACATGCGGTTGTAAGAAATGATGCAGAAAGAGCCCATGTAGCCCCTACCCGGTTTTCCCCAGTGACGACATCTTGCAAAACTACAGTAAAAGATCACAAGCAGGTTATTGACATGGATATAATCCATTGATCTTTTTAGATTTCCCTAGTTTTGCTTTACTCGTGTGTGTGTGTGTGTGTGTGCACGCATGTGTAATCCTATGCAATTTTATCACACGTGTAGGGTAGTGAATCCATATCCAGAACCACAGTCAAGCTGCAGAAAAACAGTTCTGTCACTACAAGGATCTCTTGCATTGTTCTTTTGAAAACATACCCACTCTGGGGCGCCTGGGTGGCTCAATCGGTTGAGCATCCGACTTCGGCTCGGGTCATGATCTCGCGGTTCATGAATTGGAGCCCCACGTGGGGCTCTGTGTTGACAGCTCAGAGCCTGGAGCCTGCTTCAGATTCTGTCTGTCTGTCTGTCTCTCTCTCTGCCTCTCTCCCGCTCCCTCTCTCTCTCAAAAATAAATTAAAACATTACAATTTAAAAAAATATATAAAAACATACTCTCACCTCTCTGTCCCCTCACCTCACCCTCAATTACTGGCAACCAGTGATCTGTTCTCAATGTCTTTAGCTTGGTCATTTCAAAAATTTTATGTAAATAAAATCATATAGAATGTAACCTTTGGGGATTGGCTCTTTTCACTCGGCATAATTCTCTAGAGAGTCATCCAAGTTGCTCCATGTATCCACAGTTAGTTCTTTTTTATTGCCAAACACTATTCCATCGTGTGGAGGTACCACCGTTTATTTGACATTAACCCATTGAAGGGTGTCTGCACTGTTTCCAGTTTGGGGCTATTACTAACAAAGCTGTTACACATAGGTTTTTCAGTGAACATAAAATTCCATTTCTCTAAGGTAAATATCCAAGAGTGCTGTTGTTGGGTATATGGTAACTGCACATCTGGTTGGTTTTTTTTTTTTAACTGCCAAACGTGGGGGCACCTGGCTGGCTCAGCTGGTGGAGCATGTGATTCTTGATCTCATGGTTGTAAGTTCGAGCCCCACATTGGGTGTAGAGATTACTTAAAAAAAATAAATACAATCTTTTAAAAAATCTGCCAAACATGTTTACCAGAGTGGCTGTACCATTTTACAGTCCCACCAACAATGTATGAATGACCCAGTTGCTTCATATCCTCACCAGCATTTTGCTGTTTTCGCTAGTTTTTATTTTAGGCTTTCAGATAGGCATCTAGTGCTTTCTTGTGGTTTTAATTTGCATTTCCCTAACGGCTAATGATGTTGAACATCTTTCCATGTGGTTGCTTCCTTGCCATCTGTATATCCTCTTCCCTGAAATGTCTGCCATGCCTTTTATCCAGTGTCTAAGTGAATTTTTTTTTAATTTTTGAGTTTTGAGAGTTCTTTATATATTCTAGATACCAGTCTCTTAAGTATTTCCTCTCACTGTACACTTTATCCTTTATCCTTTATCTCTTTATCCTTTAATATAGTCTTTCATGGAGCAAAATTCATGATGAGGATTTTTACAGGAACAGCATTAAACTAACAGGTCAGTCTGAGAAGTGACATCTTGACCATGTTGATTGTTCCAATCTGTGAACACAGTATGTTGCTCCTTTGACTTCTCTCCTCAGCATTGTGTAATTATCAGCATACAGATCCTGTATGTGTTTTATTAAGTTTGTGCCTTAGTATTTTATGTTCATTGGAAAGACCATAAATAGGATTATAGACCACCCAGCTGGTATCCACAGAGAATTGGAAAAATTATTGATGTCCGGGAAAACCCATACGTTAGGTGTCAGAAGTAAAGTACTGTGCACAGTAGCAGGAGTAGACAGAGGGTTTTTCCCTTTAAAACCCCTGAGTATTTTATGGTTTATAGTGCTACTTTAAATTGAATGTCTAAAAGTTAATTTCCAATTATTTGCTGCTAGTCTATAGGATTTCATTTATTTATTCACTTTTTTATCATACAACTTACGTGAACATTTTTTATTGTGGTAAAATACACATAAGTGTTCTATTCTTTCTGATGCTAGTATAAAGGCAATTGTTTTTGTAATTTCCTTTCAGAGTGTTCATTGTTTGTGTATAGAAACACAACTGATTTATGTGAGTTGACTTTGTATCCTGCTACTTTGCTGAACTCATTTATTAATCCTAAAAGTTTTTTGGTAGAACCTTTAGGGTTTTCTACAAATAAGATCATGTCATCTATGAACAGAGATGACTTTACTTTTTCCTTTCCAATTTGGATGCCTTTTATTTATTTTTCATGCCTAATAGCTGTGGCTAGCACTTCCAGGACTGTACTGAAGAGAAGGGATGAAGGCAGACATCCTTGCCATGTTCCTGATCTTAGGAGGAAAAGCTTTCAGTCTTTCACCTTGAGTGTGATGTTTGTGGTTGGTTTTTCACATATCGATTTTATTATGTTAAGGTGGCTGCTATTCACAGTTTGTTAAGTGTTTTTTCTCGTGAAAGGGTTTGAATTTTGTCAAGTGCTTTTCTGAATCAGTTGAGATGACCATGTGACATTTTTTCTTCATTTTGTTAATGTTATTCTAGGAATAAATCCCACTTGGTCATGGTGTATAATCATTTTAATATGCTGCTGAATTTGGTTTGCTAGTATTTTATTGAGGTTTTTTGCATTAATGTTCATAAGGGATATTGGTCTGTTTTGGTTTGTTTGGTTTGGTTTTGGGGGTTTTGTTTTGTTTTGTTGTTTGTACTGCCTTCATCTGGCTTTGGTATCAGAATAATTCTGGCCTCATAGAATGACTTAGGAAGGGTTCCCTCCTCTTCAATTTTCTGGAAAAGTTTGAAAGGGTTGGTATTGGTTTTTCTCTAAATGTTTGACAGAAATAAGGGGTGACTGGCTGGCTCAGTTGGTAAAGCATGAAACTCTTGATCTCAGGGTCGTGAGTTCAAACGCCATGTTGGGCATAGAGCTTACTGAGAAAAAGAGAGAGAGAGAGAGAATAAGCTAATAAATGTTTGGTAGAATGCACCACTGAAACTATCATGCCCAGAGCTTTTACTTTGTTGGAAGATTTCCGATTACTGACTCAATCTCCTTACTAGTTACATCTCTATTCAGATTTTCTATTTCTTCCTGATTTATCTTGGAAGGTCTTATGTTTCTAGGAATTTGTCCATTTCATCTATAGTATCCAACTTGTTCACAGTACTCTCTTATAACCCTTATTATTTCTCTAGAATCAGTAGTAATGCCCACTTTTATTTCCAATTTTAGTAATTTGAGCCTTTTCTCTTTTTCTCTTAGTTCATCTAACTAAAGGTTTGTCGATTCTGCTAATCTTTTCAAAGAGCCAACTTTTGATTTCATTGATTTTTCTCTATTGTTTTTCTATTTTCTATTTCATTTATCTCTGCTCTAATCTTTATTTTTTCCTTCCTTCTGCTAGCTTTGGGTTTAGTCTGTTCTTTTTCTAGTTCCTTAAGTTGTAAACTTAAATTGTTGATTTGAGATCTTTCTTGTTTTTTTTTATTTTTTAATGTTTATTTATTTGTTTTGAGAGAGAGAGAGAGAGAGACACAGAGCATGAGTTGGGGAGGGGCAGAGAGAGGGCTGATGTGGGGCTGGAACTCAGGAACCATGAGACCATGACCTGAGCCAAAGTTGGGGGCTTAACCGAATGAGGCGCTCCTTTATTTTATTTCTTTAAAGTTTATGTATTTACTTTGTGCGTGTGTGAGAGAGAGAGACAGTGCATGCATGCACATGCAAGAGGGGGAGGGGCAGAGAGAGAGGAGAGAGAGAATCCCAAGCAGGCTCTGAGCTGTCAGTGCAGAGCTCCATGTGGGGCTCAAAGTCACAACCGTGAGATCATGACCTGAGCCAAAATCAGAGAGTCAGACGTTTAACTGACTGAGCCACCCAGACTCCCCAAGATCTTTCTTGTTTTTCAGTACAAGCATTTATAGCTATACATTTCCCCTTTAACACTGCTTCTGTTGTGTCCCATAAGTTTTGGTATTTGTGCCTTCGTTTTCATCTCTATCTAAGTCTTCTCTAATTTCCTTTGTGATTTCTTCAATCATTGGCTATTTAAGAATTTATTGTTTAATTTCCATAAACTTTTGAATTTTCCAGTTTTACTTCTGTTGAGCAACCTCTTTTTTAAAATGGAAGAGTATAGCATGCTAGTGCCGCACTCCTCAGTAAAGAGAAAGGAGTATTTATGAGCTATTAAAACAAGCCCTTCATCTCAGTGCTGCTCGGTTTTGGATGAAGATGAAATTCCAAACAATAAAGTAATTAGAGGATGCTCATTTTCAGATTTTTTTAAAATCCAGCAGTGAGAATCTCTCTTCATACTCAGAAAGTCCTTGGGTTCATTCATTAAACAAACATTTACTATTTCACCAAGCATTGCGCCAGGAAAGCAGAGTTACACCAATGAATGAAACAGGGAAACATCCCCGCCCCCATGACACTTCCATTATAGAGGGAGAAGACAGACAATGAACAATAAATGTACTAAACAAATAAATTACATAATATGTTACAAGGCGGTAAGAGCTATGGGAAGAAAATAGACACAGGGTGAGAGGGATCTGAGTTCGGGGCTAGGTTGCAGTTTCAGAGAGGATGGTCAGGGTCAACCTTGTTCCATACATAGGCCATACTCGAATAAAGATTTACAGAATGTGAGGGGGTAAGCCATGAAAATATCTGAAGGAAGAGCATTCCGGCAAAGGGAAGAGCCAGTGCAAATTTGAAAGGGGAGCGCCTGTCTGGGATCTTCATCCAAAACTATGAGACTGGAGAGCGATGGAAGTGATGTCAGAAGGGTAGAAGGGAGATGGGAGATGGCTCATGGGGAGTCTTATAGGATTTAGGATACAACTCTGGAACAGATAAAGGGGCACCGAGGATTTTGAGGAGAGTTTTAACACGATGTGACTAATTTTGAACAAAATCACTGGGGCTGCTGAGCCTTGACTGTGATGGAGAAAGGACCCCAGTAGGGAGGCATCTGCAGTAATCCAGGTGAGAGAGGATGGTACCTTGGATATTAGTGGTAGAAATGGTGAGAAGTGGTTGGATTCTGGAGATATTTCAAAGGCGGAGTCACAGAGATTGACCAGCTGTGGAAAAATAATCAAGGATGACTCTAAGATTTTTGGCCATAGAAAATAGAAGGATGGCATTGCCGTTGGCTGAGATGGGAAAGGCCACAAATAGAGCAGATTTGGGGGCGGGGGGAAGGATCGGGATTTCTGTTTGGGACACACTGAGTTTGAGATGCCTGTTAGACATCCAAGTGATGGTATCCAGTAGACAGTTGAACATTGGGCGTTCAGAAGAGTGACATGAGCTCCTTCTCTGATAGGGTTGGACAGTGAGAATCAATTCCTTATCAAAATGATGTCATTACGTTTGCCCAACAAGCTTTTGTTTCTGGAAGCCATCTGAAGCAATCTCCAGAATCTATCCTTCCATTGAGTGTGCCAAGTTATTTATCGATGTCTGCAAAGTGATGGGAGAAGGGTTCTTATCCACTCACAGCTGCCTGCCAGCTTGTGAAAATACTCACAACGATCTTTCAATTCAACGCTAAAGTGTCTCTTCATCTTGTGCAAAATACTTTCAGTGAGTTCTTCAGCTGCGTTTATAACCAGACCATTGAGACCACACACACACACAAAAAGGTTTTCAGCATTTGTCTTAAGGCTGACAGACTGTGTGGAATTGGTGATCTCCCTCCTAGGGCACAGGTGCTTGTGTGGGACCCCAGAGGTCAGAGGGCAGCCACCGCTTCTTGAGTGCTTACTGCATGCCATGCCCTGTGCTGTGCCCCTTGCCGCGTCTGCACAAACACATCGAAGTGTCACAACTGTGCTGGGAGGGAAGTACCATGCTTATAGCCATAGAGCTGGGGAACCTGAGGCTCCAACAGATGGAGTGATTTTCCCCAGCTCACATAGTGCATGAGTATTGGAGATAGGACTAGAGTGCTTTGAGGGTCCCTGGAGATGTCTTTGAAGCAGCTGCGGTCTCCTGGGTCAGAGCATTGAGGGCTGATTCCAGGTGCGAGGCTTTGGAGGCTCCAACTTCCCGCTCTGAGCATTTGCTGAGGGCTGGGCCACCCAGCGCCCCAGGACTTGGAACCACTCCGGACTCCTGGGCCTGGCTTCGGGATCGAGGCCCCGGCTAGTTCTGCAGCCCCCATGGAGGGGGTGTGTACTGGAAAGACACTGATGATCAAAACAAGAGGACATGACAGCCACTGCTCTCATTTCGTCTCATTCCGCAGACCTTCTCTGCACTACCTAGAAGGCCCTCTCGCCCACTTCTGAGAATGCTGGACAGGCTAAAAGTAGGGCGTGGGGGCAGATGGGTTCTTATTGACCATTCTCCTGCCTGAAACATCAGCTTCTCTCTGACTGTGGCCCTGATAATCCTCGAGATCCCCTCCACCCTCCTCCTGCAGCGTCCAGCCTCATTAATAAGAGGTGACAGATGGAAAGAGGAGGTCAAGGTGATCATGGAATTAGAGTAGGGCTCAGGGAAGACGGGGGAGGTGGCATTCTGACAGCGTTGGTGGCGAGGTGCCCCTCAGACTTGGAGGGTGACGCAACCACCCACAGCCCTCTTAACTATTTGTGTTTGGGACTGGAGATTAGTTTCTGGGATGCCATTAACTGTCAAGCAGGTTGCAGACTGCACAAGAGCACGCAAGCAAGGAGAGACTAAAATCCAGCCGTTGCCCCTTTCACTGTAGAGCCGAATCCACCCAGAGGAAGGGGTGACTTTTTCTGATTCACACAAAGACAACATATGGGCTAGAGGTAAGCCTGTGCATTAAAGACCGGGTCTTAGAATGTTATGTGCAAAGCTTAAGTGTTTTATTTTGACTTAAAACATATAAATGTGTATTTACTCTCCAATCTTTTGATAGAGGTCCAAGCCCTTTTCTTTGAGGAGTCCATGGGTCGGAATTCCCATTCATTACCTATGTCTATAATTTCTAATGTTGGTGTCTCGAAAGTGGAAGGGACTCTCGTGAAGTGACCCGCAGGCAGAGGTCTTGCCGATTTCTCTCTCACAGCTGTCCTGTTCGTATCTAGTTACAAAGCGCTCTTTTTACAGTTTGCCATTGTTGGGGCCTCACAGACACCTAGCTAGATCCCAAAGCTTCTGCACGGCTGCCTTTGTCTGTGGGTATTTGCAAGATATTGTTGCTGAAGGGGGTACCAGCGGAAGACCTCACGTGCTGCCACCTTACCGGTATCTTTCCTCTACCAGTTTTTCAAGCTAGCATTTATCAAGCATTTACTATGTGCCAGCTGGATACTAAATATGTTTCATGCGTTTTCTGCCACACTAGGAGGTCAGATCTGTCAGTCCCATTTAACAGGTGAGGACCCTGAGGCATAGGGAGAGGGGAATGCTTTGCCTTGTTTTCTGAACGCACAACTCCTATGTTGACTCAGTTCTAAGACATGTTTTTTTCCACTTTGCTAAACTTAGGATGTCGACGAAATATAGAATAAATGAAGAAGCCATGATGTGTAAACGTGCTTTTAAAAACTTGTAAACTTTTAGTCTGAAAGCATTTCAAACTTACAGAAAAAGGCACAAGAATACTGCAAAGAATTCCCATATGCCCTTGACCCAGAATCACATATACTATTAACATTTTGCCACATTTACTTCAAAATTCTCTCTCTCTCTCCATATACATGAATCATTTGAAAGTAAGCTACAGACGTCCCCTAAACATTGCCCAAGAACAAGGAATATGCTCTTACACAATCATAGTATAACTATGAAAATCAGAAAAGTTAACACTGAACAATATACTATTATCTGGTTCATAGTTCATAGCCTACATTCAGATTTTGCCAACTCTTCCGGTAACGTCCCTCCCAGCAGATTTTTCTAGCGCCAACTTCAATTCAGAATCGCATGTTGCATTTTGATGTTGTATCTCTGTCAGCCCTTTTAAATTCCTGTCTTTTCTTTCTTCCCATTGACATCTTTGGCGAGTCAGGCCAGTTACTTTGTAGAATGTCCTAAATTTCAATTCGTCGGGTTGTTTTCTCACGACTTCATCCAGGTTACACACTTTTGGCAGGGGGACCGGGTACGTGATAGCTTCTCGGTATGTCCCATTGAGAGGCACATATGTTGGCTTGTCCGATCAATATGATGTTAACCTTGAACACTGGGCTAAGATGGAGTCCATCAGGTTTCTTCACGATCGTGATCACTCTTCTTTTGTAATTAAAAAGCCATTTGGAAGGAGACGCTTTGAGACTGTGAATATTCTCCTAGCAAACTTTCAACAGTTTTAGCAACTGTGGATGATTCTTATTCCAATTTACTGCTATTACAGTTGCAAAGCTGTGATTTTCGTATGCTATCACCCCTTCTATATTTATTAGCTGGCATTCTGCTATAGGGAAGATGTCTCCTTCCTCTCCCATTTATTTCAAGAGTAGAGACTCGTGGGTTCTTCTCACAGTAGTCAGTGGGAAATAATGCATTACTGCCATTATTTATGCTGATGTTTTATTGTCACTGAGGCAGGATATGCGCCCAGGTCCGTCTGATGGCAGAACCTATGTTCCAGACCACTCTTCTATGCTCCACTCTGTTTACTAGCTTTTACCTTGAGCACACTGCCTAAATTCTCTAAAACTCAGCTTTAATACTGGAAGGATCTAAGAGACACGTGTGACCCATGACTGAGATTCTAAAGGGAAAGTCTGTGGCATTGGCCCTCTGCTGGGTCCTAGGACAACCCTCGTTCCCTGCCAGGCCCTCAGCACCGTTCTGTTCAGTCAGGTTCAAGTTGCACCAACCTAACACCTGGTCCTCTACTAGGGGCTTTGTATACACAGATGAGTGAGACCTGGCCTCTGCCAGGTTGAGGCTGCTCCACACCACTGCGTCCCAGAGAAAAACAATGTGGAATAGAGCCACAGCTGAGCCACGATGGGCTTGTAGCACGAATGAGACATAAACATTTGTGGTCATGAGGCCCTGAGGTTTGGGACTGGTTTGTCCCTGCAGTATAACCTGTCTATTACCCCCTGTCCTAGTTTCTGAAAGTACTAAGGCAGACTTAGTTCCTGCTTTCACGGAGCTCACAGTCTACTTGGGAAGACCGATGCTAACCAAATGAATAGTTATTTAAGCACAATTATGTTAAGGGCTACAAAGGAAAAGCACTTGGTACGGGGACATCATCTAACCAGGGTGCCTGACTTCATTGAGAAAACCAGGGAAAGCTTCTGAGGAAGCAACAGTAAAACTAAGACCTTAAGAATGAGTCTGAGAGGGCCTGGTAAAGAAAGGCAAGCGAGATATTTCAGCAGAGGGAACAGCATGTGCAAAGGCCCCGGGAAAGGGAGCCTTCAGGTTTCCTGCACTTTCCAAGCTTGCTTCTTCAAGTGCCTCTCAGTTCTGTGAGCCCAGAGATCCTACTGATACATTTCCTTTGTGCTTAAATTAGCTGAAAGTCTACTGCTTTCCACCAAAGAAATATACACTGTGTACTTTAGGCAGGAATTTTTGGCTACCGTCTGTACCCAGAGTCAACATCAACCCAAGTCTCTCAAATAAACTCCCACCTCAACAGACTCGTTGGCCAGAAAGAAGTTCCGTGCTGAGTATATGTGGGCTCATCTGGCTTCTCCAAGGAAAAGTCGAGAGCATCCTTTTGTGCAACTAAGGATCGAAAAGCAATCTGATTTCTTTTTTTTTGTTGGTTTAGTTTTGTTGTTGTTGTTGTTGTTGTTGTTGTTGATTCTTTGGAACAAGGCATCGTTCTACAGAGTGCCAGGGGAGCAAAGCCCAGCAGAGTCTCTCAGCCACACTCCGGCACCCATTACCTCCTCCCATCCCCATGTCAGGGGTAATCTCCTGGCATAACCTGAGCCAAAAAGAAAGAAAAAAGAATCTCTGCCCTCTGGGATAGATTTAAACTCCCCAAGTCTTCTCTTTCCTCAGCCTTACCCATTTCAGTCAATCCTTCTATTTTTAAAGCCAAAATCCCAGCAATCATCCTCAATTCTTTTATTTACCCCCTCACATTTGAGCAGTCATCCAGTGCCGACAGCCCTGCCTCCAAAATACATCACAAATTAGCCCACCTCCCTGTATCACCACGGTCTCCACCCTGGGCCAAGCCACCACCACCTAGACACTGTCTTCCAACCTCTCCTCTTGCTCTCCAATCCGTTTACTTTATAGCTAGAGAGATCTTTTAACACAAAGGGGTTAAAAATGCAGACTTCAGGTCCATGTGGCCTGGAGTCAAATTGAGCTCGATCACCTGTGGCTGTGTAGCCTTAGGCACTTGACTTCATCTCCCCGAATCTTCTTTTCCTGGTCTTTAAAATAAAGATAATACAATCTGTTCTTTATAGAATTACACTGAAGATTAACAATGTCAACGCTCAGTGTCTGGCACACGGGAAGAGCTTAATACATCATTATTGTTCCTATCATTAATGGGTTGAGGACAGGAAGAATATTGGGCACTTGCCCACGTTACCACTAGATGTCGCCACAGTCCTTGCTAAAATAGCAGCACTTGTTTCCCAAGTCTGGAGCAAAAAAAAACAAAAAACAAAAAACAAAAAACCTTAGAGTTGGAGAAACTGAGGAAAACACCAGCAGGGACCTCTCAAGTTCATGAAAGCAGGTCCAGGATTCCAAGCCACTGGTCCTGACCCCTTAAGGATGGCAAATTCCACACCAGGGCTCCCACAGCTCATCTTGCCCCTGGAATAACCTGCTATCCATTTGAACTAACAGGTACCCGTGAGTGCTAACTGCGCGACAGGACCCATTCTAAGCATTTTACAATATGAACTCACTGAATTGGCAGAAATAACTATAAGAGGTAGATTCTAATGTTTTCTTCATTTTATGGATGGGAAAAGTGAGGCACAGGGAGGGTCAGTAAGTTGCTCAAGGACACACAGCTAGAAAATGCAGAGTGGGATTAAAACCCTGGCATTCTCGCTGCAGTCTGTGCTATCCTAGAGCTTACTTCTTTGGTCACCTTGGCAATAATGTTAATTATTACATTTTAAATCTTTTGATATCACATAGCTTCTTTGATGATTTAACAAATCACTGCTGTTCCATTACAGGTTACCTTTCTCCAGTCTATGTCTTGGGAAGGAAACAGTGTTGATTTTCAGAAAAAGCGATTGTCAAATGGTGTGATTACATAGGAAATTAAGTATTGTAGGTTCGCAAAACATCACTCTATAAACAACATAACCTTTTGCTGATTCTTCATCATTTAACCCTAAGTTTGCTATCCAGTCCCAACAGAATTCCATGGACTTGGTCACTGGCTAAATTGGAGGCTTGGAGGACAAATGAGAAAGGAAGGAGCTTGGCCAGGTCTTTAATTCATTCACTCATTCATTCATTCCACAGTGACCGCGTCCTACTCCCTGCCTGGCCCTGTACGAGGCTCTGAGGCCAAGAAATGACCCCTACATTAGCCCTGCCCTCAAGGAGCTCACAGTCCAGTGAGAGTTAACAGACAGGAAGTACGCACACATTGGCTTTGCTAAATTGACCATCTCCCCAGACTGTCTGTAGATGGAGTTTGTCTATTCCCTCCATTCCTAGCATAGTGCCTGGCCCATGTTAGGTACTAGATAAATGTTTGCTGAAATGAATACAAAAGCTCCATGGAGCAGGCAGCAATTTGATCTGGGGCTTTGAGGATTAGAAAACCCTTGACAGGTGAAGACAGAGGAGAGGACGCACCCTCTCAAGAGGAAGAATGACAGGGTCCTTGTAGAAAGATCATCCTGGCTTCTGTGTGGAGGATGATGGCTTTGGGTGAGATGTGGGGCACTTAGAGGCTGGTTCAGGGCCCAGGGGTGAGTGGATGGTGGCCTGGACCAAGGCTTTGGAGGTGGGGACAGAAAAGGCCTGATGGAGGATTGAGGAAGGATGGGCAAGCCTTGGGGAGTGTGGAGCAGGAAAAAACAGGAGCCGTGGGTGAGTCTGGCTGTCTGGTGGAGCAGAGCAAGTTGGAGAGGACTTGGAAGGAAGTTGAGGTCTGTTGAGCAAAATTTGGGGGCATAAAGACCCTTCAGGTCCCTCAAGTCAGAGCCCAGCTTTGGTGTCATTTCTACCACCTCGAACTGCCATTGGAGGGTAGAGCAGTCTTGTGGATACAGGGGAAGCGAGCCAGCTGGGCAGGAGCCAGCCACATGTGAGTGAGAAGCCCTGCCTCACTTTCTCCAGTTTTCTGGGGCCCCAAGGGGAAGAGGGATGGCCACGGAGGCCTTGTCAATGCCCAGACCTAGCATGAAGGTTACTGGAAGGCAGAGTCTCTCCAAAAAGTGCCTTCTGATGCTTGCTCAGCAGCACAAATCACATACCGTGGATTGGGAGGACATCGTCCTCTCTTTTATATTTTTTATTTTTCTTGGGATATAACACACATAAAGTATATAAAGTCTCCTAATCTTAAGGTAGAGCTTGATGAATTTGTGCCCATGTAGTCACCAAGCAGATTAAGATATAGACCTTTTCCAGCATCCCAGAAAAGTCCCTCTTATTCCTTTTCCATCTTTCCTCCCCTCCCCGCGACCCAGGTAACTACTATTCTGATTTCTATCACCATAAATCATTGTTGCCCACCCTTGAACTTTATATATGAACGGAATCATATTATATGTATTGTTTTTGTGTCTGGGTCCTTTTAGTCAGCTTAACATCACTGTCTGTGATATTAATCCACATATCACATGTCAGTATATTGTACTTTTACATGTATAATATAGTATTCCATTGGACGAACGTGCCATAATTTGTCAGTTCTCCTACTGATGGACATTGAGCTATTTCCAGTTTAAGCTATAAATAAATCTGCTAAAATTCTTTCGTGAGTCTTTTTGTAGACATAGGCACTCATTTGTCTCAGAATGAATACCGAAGAGTGGAAATTCTAGGTCACGGCAGAGGTGTATGTTCGGATTTAGTAGAAACCGTCGGTTATCAGAAGTGGCTGTACCAATTTCCTCTCTCACCAGCTGTATGCAAGAATTTCAGTGGCTGCACGTCCTTGTCTCTACTCTGAGACTCCTCTTTTCTTCCAGTGTTGGAAACTGGAACACCAGAGATTGGAATGGGTGCGTTGATCCCTCAGCCCATTAGCAGCAAGACAGACAGAGGCCACATCCAGTTTGTTTCTCAGCTGGGGGAGGAGTGGACATCTTGATGTGGATGTGACTCTAGGAACTGGGGTAGTCATCTTATGACCATGAGCATGAAATCATCATGAGGATAGCAGATCAAAGATGGAATTAAACCTGGGAGATGGAATGTCCATGATGACACTGCACTGCCAAGCCACTCAATTAATTTGCCATTGGGTGGCAGCCTTCTTATTTTTAAGCCAATTGATTTGTGGATTGTTTTTTTTGTTGTTTTTTTTTTTGGTGGTTTTCTTTGTTTGTTTGTTTTGTTTTGTTGGCGGGGGTGGGGGACTTATAAAGGATATAGTCTATTAGCCCTCCTTTTAACCAAACCCAGTGGTGCCATTTCTGTCCTCTACAGCAGTCAGCCCCACTGAGCACTTTCTCCTTCTTGAAACCTTCTCGTTGGGGTCCCATATTCACCTGGTCTTCCTCCTACCTGTCTGGACACTGCTTCTCAGCTTCCTTTCTTGGCTCCTCCTCCTCTGTCTACTTTTTTTTGTTTTGTTTTTTTTTTATCTATCTTCCCTCCCTTGGGATCTCATCCAGCATCATGATCCCATCCATCACCTGTGTGCCGATGTTACCCAAATATGAATCTCCAGCCCAGACCTCTCTTCTGAGCTCATCTCATATAAAAATGCCTGTTGACCCTCTCCACCTCGATGTTGCCCAGGCATTTCAGATTTGCCTTCTCAAAGTCAAACTCTGTATTCTCTCCCTCAATTTGATCCTTCTTCGGGTTTCACTACCTTAGTGAAGGGCTCTTGACTCCTTCCTACTCAAGGCAAAAACCTAGATGTTCTTGCCATTGCCTTAGCACACACCCACATGCAATCTTTCATCCTTTACTTCTCTACCTCCCCAAACCGCCACCCTGAGTCATTGTTACTTTGCAGCTAGAAAGTTGCAACAGCCTTCTAACTGGCCCCCCCACACCTGCTCCCAACTGTCTTCCAAGCCATGCAGCCAGGGTAGCGTTTCAGAAATCCAAATTTGTTATCATTCCCCTTATGAAAATGGCTCCTCATTACTCTCAGGATAAAATCCAAATTCATTTGGTACCATTACCTGCCCTACTCCTTGCTCATCCCTCATGCCCCTCCCCCCCCCCGCCGCCCCCAACTCCTTCCCACCTCGTCTGGCACAAATGGTTCTTTCTGCTTAGTGCATTTCCCCTCTTACTCTTGCCCTGCACAACTCCTAACTGTCCTTGGTTTCTCAATCTAAATGCCAGCTTCGCAAGGATGATCCACCCTTACCCTCACCCTATGTCAGGACCCCATTCATTTTTCATAATCCTTACTTTCCCACCGCGCATCCCATGCTGCATAACTATATATTGATTTGATTAATATTATTGACACATAGTGATTATTTGATGACTCTCTTTCCTCCTCCACCCGCCGCCCCTACACTTCACCCCACTAGAATGGCAGGTTGGAGCAGTGTCTAAGCCACCCTCCACTCCACTTGCTTTTAGCAATGCATTTAACAGAGAGGAAGCGCTCAAGGAATGCGCTTAATTAGCTGATAAATGACTCATTCAATCCCCCATAACAACGCTGTGGAGTAAGCATTTCATCAGACCTAGGGAAGCTGGGTGAGAACCGGGGTAGGCAAGTTGCCCGAGGTATAGTGAAAGCGGAGGCATCAGGTCCTGCCCCACGTCTGGTCTTAAATTCTGAACCTGGTTTTTCCGCTCCTGAACTTTGGCCGCTTGGTGAAAGAGCCAGGGAGGGGGCGGACTTTGAGCCACAGGAAGGTTTTCCCGATGACACGGGTGATCCACATGGGGCACTGGAATCAAGAGTTCACCCACGGAAAACTAAGGAACGCCCCCTCCGCTCTCAAAGAGTGAGGATCACAATCTGCTGCATATGCATGAGGGGACCATGAAACCGTGATTCGGGACTACCCAAGACGCGCCTGATTGAAAATTCTTCGGGCTTGAAGACTTGAGAACCTCCAGAATTCCTCACACATACATAGAAAGTTTTCAAAGGCTCATATAAAGCGGATATTGAGGGAATATCGGGTGAGGACGACCCAGGTTTGGGTCTTTTGATCAGGCGTCTGCTGGAGGCAGCCCGATCCCAGGAGGGGTCCTCGGTCTGCTCCACTAGAAGACGAAGGGGGCGTCTCCCCGGCTTCCTGCGGCGTCGGCGGCGAGCTGAGGTGGAGGCAGGCTGCGGCAGCGAAGGCGACAGTGGCGGCGGCGCCATGGCAGGGCTCGCAGGTACCGTGGCGTCGGCCTCCTGGGGACGGGATAAGAGGCCCTCAGTGCGGCGGTGCCGCCATGTTGTCCCCTCGGGGTCACCTTAGGCGTCGCCCGGTCCCTTTCTGGGGTTTTCCTTCCGCGCACCCTGGGGGCCACCCCTGTCCGGTGTCACGTGATTGCCCTGTGTGGCCCCAGCCTGGGCCTTGGGGGTCCCTTTCCGGCCCAAGGGCGGGCCACCGGACCCCTGGGTCTCGGTCTGGCCTCCAAGGTCAGCGCTCGCCTGTCTGTTCCCAGGAAGGGACAGACAGAGCCGGGGAGCGCGGAGCTGAGGGGCGCGACTACCGCGTCTTCGGCCCGGGGCCCACGGCAGGGGTCCCGGGTTCTGAGAGTCCTGCCACTCTGTCCCCGCCACTTAAATCGCATTTTTTAAATCAGAAGGGGCGTGGGGGAGAGGGGAGAGAGGGGTCTTCCCCACACATACAGGCACCCGCTTTGGTGTCTGAGGTGATGAGGTAATAGGTTGACGCTCTGCCTTGAGTCGCGGGTGCTTCTCACTCCCTCGTAACTTTTCAGGTCTGGACACCCGTTCCCTTTTCTCCAGTGTATATGGGGAGTGGCCCTCAAGGGCAGCTGAAGGAACGGAATGCCTGGCACACCCGTGGCCTAGAAAGAAGAATGGGGGCTGGGGAACAGTTGCTTTTTCCTTCCCCCTTCCCCCGTCCCAACCTTCTGTAAATTCCTTCCAGGCCTCCGTGTTCCTTTTCAACGCTAAATGTTGGGACAGCCTGGGGTCTGTCCTGGGGAGGAAATGATCTTTCTGTTTATAGGTTCGGATCGTGTTTTATCCCTTTCAGGGAACTGGTGTGTTGGGAACAGCTTCTGTTTGCCCTGCCTGACACGGTCCAACCATCCCCTCAACCTTCTGGACGGCAACACCAAAGCCAGGACCAAAAAAAAAAAAAAAAAAGTTCCAGCTTAAGTGCTAATGCCAAGTGTTAGATCTTGTCTATGTGTTTGTTTCAAATCAGACAGACTAATTAACGTCAAACAAATCTGTTACCAGATTCAGAGGCCTGGTCAGTTTTCCAGTGACCAGATCAATTCCATAGCTGAAATTGGTCTTGTTAGAATTGCTGCCAGAAACAGCTTAACCTTTTATCTGTAACGTGTTGTTTCAGAGAGGAATCTGGAAGTCTGGGTTTGGCTGTCTTTTTTGTTGTTCTCTTATCTTCGAAACATATGCATTCCATCTCAAGCCTGTCACTGTGTGCTGTATACCAAGGATCATGCGTTGCCTGCCTCTTTGACTTCCTGTTCTGGGAATGCTCAGGAATCGGGATCCTGCCAGGGTACGGGCCCTGTGGGAGGGAGAAGGGGCGGAAGGGAGGGCGAACCAGATCCTTCTCAGAGAAGGTGGTGACCTGTCTCTGGGGCAAATAGAGGAAGTCAGAGGTCACCAGGGAAAAAGAGCGTGTTGCTAAACCAATGTTTTGTGTGGTGTGTGCACGCTTGTGCACATTTAAATCTCGGGGGGGGGGGGTAAAACTAACTGCAAATTCAGAATTTCACTTTAGGATGCTGGCTCCTGAGTAGACACAGTTTGAAAATAGGGGATCTAGCACATGGCTCTCAGCAGACCTGCTCCCTCATCCAACCCAGGTGTAATGAGCTGTGGCTGTCCTGCATGAAGCTTGGGAAACCCTCCGCCCCCTCAGTCACAACCCAGATGCTCCACGGATAGAGATGACACTGTCACATAGCACCCCACACCTCTGAAAGCCACGGTACCCAAACCCTCCTGGAGCTTAACCTGACTGGTTAGGCTGAGACACTAACATCTTCTTGGGGTATTAGTGCCAAGGATCGCGCCCGTTGGTGTCCTGCAAAGCCATTCCAATCCCCTCACAACTCATCTGCTGTATCCTTGGTCTCACAGGGGCAAAGCCTTGTGGTGGTGGCAGAAACAGTTTAGGAAGAAGGGAGGCCTGTGGACTAAGGGTCTTGCAATGAAACTCTAGTGATTTTCAACTTCTACCATTGCTCTCTATCAGAATAAAATGTTTTCATGGTATTGCTTCTGGAAAAATTTTTGTAAACAAGGTGTGTCTGGACCAGACTTCTAGGCACCACACAGGAATAGAAAGTGAACGCATTCCCTCTGTCTTCTCCAGTGGGTTGTGTTTGCTGCCAGAACATGAGGGTTTGGGGGATGAGGGGTGAAAGTGGAAGAGTAGACATTGCACACTCAAGCCTACCCATGTGGATGCAGGCCACCAGGACAGCCCTTGCCTGGAAGTCTGTCATCTCACCATGCCACACGGATGGACGGATGGAGCAGCCCCACAGGTGGGCCTTGCCAAGATTATCTAGAAAGCCCCCGGGCTGCCAGCAGCCTCCTGGCTTTTAAAGGGGGCACAGGAGGCTAAGGGGCGAATGCTGTGTCCAGAGCAGCCAGACCCTTGCATGCCTGTCTACCTGAACCTGGCTGCCTTATAACTGGGCTGAGGTTAGAGCATCTGGGACAGTGGGGCTGTGGGCACACCCCTCGAAGGCTCTGAGGGGAGGCAGCCTTCATTGAAAACACATGGGGAAATGTTCATGGTTCTGTGGGTTTAGTGTGGAAGACCACAGAAACTCCCAGTCGAGGCCTGCCAAGGTACAGCTTCGGAAGGGAGGTGTGGGCATTGCCTGCTGATGAGTCACCCCGGGGCAAGAGGAGACCTGTCTCACCTTCAGGCTGTAGTACAAGCAGGAGCCACCCAGCCTAAGGAAGATGGAGTCTCTCATTATACATCCCTACCCCAATCCTGATGAGTCCTGATTGGCACTTTGGTGACAGAATGTTTCTAGAATCCTGGAGTTCACTGGGATCTTAGCAGCCCTTTTACAGAGGGGAGCTAAAGGTGAGGGGTAGGAGGTAACCTGGCCAGCTTCCCTGGGCTGATTGATGATAAAGCCCAATACCGGAACTGAGGTCTGCCCCCTCCACCCACGTAACTCTCTGATGCTGTACTGAAGCTATAGATGCCTCTAGAGGTGCTTGCAGTGGGTTTAGAAACAAGGGGGTGCTCAGAAGAGGGGAAACATTATCTGGCTCAGGGTGGGCAAGGTGCTTTGTGCCCCAGAAGTGTTTGTGACAACTGTGACTAAGGGATTTGAGGAAGTGGCAGGGAGAGAGAGATTTATGGCCCTCCAGATTCTCCCTTGGTGTTGACCCAGGAACAGGTGTATAGTGACAGGGACACATGAAGCCAGAGACAAGGCTGAACAGGCGGCAGGGCCATTTGGTGAGGCAGTCAGCTGACCATGTGAAAGGAGTCCTGAGTCACCCAGGAGTGAAAGAGGGAAGAAAGAAGTGAGGAGCCAGCCAGCCCACCCACCTGACATGACAGGGGAGAGCCCAGGGCCAGGGACCTGGTAAGCACCCCTAAAAATATGGAGGCTAATGCCTACAGAAGTGAAGAACCCACTCATGGAGAGATCTGGAGAGTAGTAGCGGGGCAGGGCAGAATGCCCTTGCAGTGGTCCTGGTAGAGGTTATACAGCCTAGAGGGATAAGCTGGGCAGGGGAGGCACCACACCATACCTCTTATCCCATACTCATTAAGCCAGTGCCTACCCTGCCAGTGCTCATTTCCTTGGGGCTCCTGGATGGAGATAAAATTTTGTGTTGTAAAGTCCTGATCGTCCCTTGGTCCTTAGCACCCCATCTTGAGGGCTACTCCCACCTGTTGCCTCCCATCTTTCCTGCTGATTACCTGCCACGGCCCCTTATTCCAGGACAGTGAAGGCACCCACCCCTCTGGGTAGGGGAGATGGTCCCTGATTCTGAGACCACAAACTGAGATGTAGACTTTTCTCTTTGGAGTGGGGGAAGTGGTCCTTTTTCTCAAAACAGTGTTAAATGAAGTTGGAACTGAGTGTGTGAGGGTCCCAGCTTATTCCCATTTTGTTGCCTCCCTCTCCCAAGTAGTGTGCCACCGCCCCCCCCCCCCCCAACTCAGTGGGTGCATCAGCCCGGTCTTAGGAGTATGTTTCGAAGCTGCAAAGGAGTCACAAGAGACAGCTGTTTGGTGCACCTCCACCACCCCGCAGGGTCCTAGGACACTGTGCGAGATGGGGGAGGTACTGGTTTTTTATTTTTTGTAGAGGTGGTCCCTGTCCTCCAGGAGCTTACAATCTAGCTGGGGAGACACAACTAATGCACACTTATACAATCAGTACAATTAGCGATTACCACAATATTGACCACAACTGCGTGAGACCAGGGAAAGCAAGATCAGTGAGGGGCTAGGGGCTCGGAGAAGGTGTTTTAGTAAAGATGGGATTCATTTACTGGTTGAATAAGTCCAAATTGAGTGACATTTCTTTGGGGTGGGCTTAGAAGGCAGTGAGGTGGGGGGGGAAGGGGAATCGAGGGAGCAAAGGCAGCAAGGCTGGAATGCACGTGTTGTAGGCAAGGGACAGTGAGAGGGCCCCACTCTATTTCTTAACCCTCTTCCCTCACTCTTGCCCTCCAGTCCCGCCACACAGGCACGCAGTTGGCGCCTTGTCTGCTGCATCGAGATTCAGGGCTTCCGCTGGTGATGATGGAATGTCCATTCT
Source organism: Prionailurus bengalensis (assembly GCF_016509475.1). Classification (NCBI taxonomy): domain Eukaryota; kingdom Metazoa; phylum Chordata; class Mammalia; order Carnivora; family Felidae; genus Prionailurus; species Prionailurus bengalensis. Next base: position 22,108,924 of record NC_057354.1, read on the forward strand.
GCTGGCTGGTATGGTTGTCTGGATCTCTGTGGTGGGGCCTGCTGGCATGGCCATGGCTGCGGGGCTGGGTTGGCGCTGTCCCGACTTGGTCCAGATCAGAATGCATTGCCTGTGCCCAGATCTCGGGGGTCTGCTCCCCCCTCCTCCCTCTACCCCACCCAGTGGTCAGAGGGGCGCAAAGGGGTTTGGAAGGGATCTGGTATTGTCGTCATTGTCGGTGCTGCTTCTCCGGGGGCCTACCGGCCCCTCACTGACCTTGGCAAATGCTCCTCTGGCGAGAGAGCACAGGGGACCCCCCATTCCTGCGCGGCACTGGCTCCCATGCTGGCCGAGAAGCACAGGAGCACCTGGTGACGCGGCCGCCCAGGGCTGGGGGTTGGGGCCTCAGTTGGGGGCTCGCTGCCGGCGCTCTCCCAACACCTGCCGCCCGGTCCTCGACACCGTGTACGCCAGCTTCTGCAGGGAGTACCTGAACACCTGCGGTGAGAGACCCAGGACCTGCCCTTAGAGGCAGGTACCCGCAGCGAGTCTGCAGCGCTGCCGTGCCCGCCCCCGCCCCCCCCCCTCCTGCCCCGCCTGCCTGTCGGACTTCGAGAGGCAGGCGCGGGCGCAGCTTGTCCACGAGTCAGGGCAGCTGGAGCTTTTCCAACTGTGCTGAAGGCTGCATGGCAGCAAGCTGATTGGACCCACAACTTAGGTATACCTCACTTCTCGCAATGGGCTGTGTCCCTGGAGGATTCCGAAAAGCGAATCCTACCCAGTAAATGCAGCATTCCAGGAACACCTTAAAGGAAATATGCGATTCCTTTGGCAAAGGGATTCCTTTAGCAGGGAATTCTTCCTGCAAGGGGGTGCTTTTAGGGTAAACGATTTTATGGGCAAAGTGCTTTCTTCTGATTTATTAATTTTTACAAAGCACTTTGTCTCTATGATTTCTTTTTTAAATACAGTGAATTGTCTTTTATTGGGAGCGCTTTTTTTTTCTCTTCCATTTCTCCTGCAAAGAACCTTTTCTAATTGTTTTCTTCAAAGCGCTTTTATCCGATTCATTTTTTCTGTTAGCTCCTTTGTCTAATTTTTTTCTGCAATGCGCTTTTTATCTAGTGCATTTTTTTTTCTGCCAAGTGCTTTTACCAGATTTATTTTTCCTGCAATGCGCATTTTCTCTAATTCATTTTTCCCGCGAATTACTTTTCTTTAATTCGTTGTGGGTTTTTTATGAAGTGCTTTTTATTTTTTCTCTGAGAAGTGCCTTTTTCTAACTTATTTCTCATCCCACCTTCGCAAGCGCTATATATGTTTTTAAAAGACAATTTCCCCGCAATGCGCAATGTTTTAAAACGGAAAATTCTGCTATGCGAGGGTAAAGTCTCTTCGCAAAACAGGAGTGCCCCGCCTCCCTCCTGGGGTCGAGTCTGGGTGTAGCGGGTTTTTCTTACCGCGTTGGTCGCTAAGAGCCTTGGCGATCGTCAGTGGCTGGCGCCCGCCGCGCCCCAACTCTTTGTTCCCGGCCGGGCGCGGGCGCACTGGGAAGGGTCTGCGCGTGGAGGAGGGCGCAAGGAACGGGCGGGGGCATGCGGTGCCGACCGCGGCACTCGGGCAGGCAGGGATCGCGGCAATACGGATAGGACGGGTCTGGGAGGCGGCAATTGCGACGTGGGCTTGCCGGTTAAGGGGGCGCGCATCCGGACCCCTCTCCCACCCGGAACCTGGGCACACTTACCTGCAGTAGCACGCGGAAAATGTACCAGCCGATGATGAGCAGCTCAGCTGAAGCTGCCGCCACTGCCGCCATGGTTCCAAGAGTGGTGGGTGAGTGGTTGAGAGCGAGCGCGGTTCGCCGAGGTCCGCCGGTCTCGGAGTCCGCTGTTGGGCGCACTGCCGCAGCCGCCGTGGCCGCGCCTTAAGTATCCGCCCGCCACCCAAGTGCGCATGCGCGCTTGGGGGTGTCCATGAGGAGGGGTGGCCGGGGGCGCTCCTCATTCGCCGGGAGAGGAAAAAATAATCCATCTGCTCTTTCCACACCGACCCCCGCCTCCTGAGTTCCATCTTAGCCCCTTTCCAGAAGATTCCGCTGTGCCGCTTTTGAATTTTAGTGTAAAATGGAGGGGAACTGCAACTCTTGAGAAGCGCAAAGGGTTAGGGTAGGGGATGCACGTCTTTGGTGTGGAACCCCCTCCTCTCTGAGCCGTGGCCTGCAAATTTAAGCCCAGTGTCCCGTGACGCGCCAGAACCCACCTTGGGCATGGGTGGGAAACCACGAAAACATAACTTAGAGATCATCTGCCCCGCAGAGCAAATAAAAGGTGCCCCTTCCTGGAGCCTTGGCTTCACAGGCCCCTGGTCAGTACTCTTCTAATATTTGATGTGCTGTAAGCCTACATTCTCGGCTTCACAAGAGTCCCTGAGCACATAACCTTTCCCTCATTCCTCGCGTCCCGCTTCGTACGGTCACTACCACGGTGACTATTGTAGGAAGGTGAGCCAGAGCATTGAGCTCTAGGCGCAAAAGTGGTAGTCCCCGGGTATCTACCTTGTGGGAGGGATGCAAGAGGGATTGGTGCCTTTGTGTGCGTGGAAGGAATGGGATGAGCTTACCGAGAAGTGGTCGGAAGGTGCTGTGGGATAGTTTTCTGCTGGACAGGTCTTTTCAGCCTCCCTCTTCTGCTCCCCTCCCCCCAGGCCCTGGTAGGTCTTAACACAGCCAAGGAGGCTCTTTGTACCCGTTGCGCTGGGCGGCTGCAGCCTGGAATGGGGTTTTGCTACCGCCACCAGAGGGTTGTGGCTGCCGCAGCTCCATTTCCAGGCACAGCGGGAAGACCTGAACGCGGTCTGGGAGCTCAGCCCCAGCGCACTGGTGGCCTGCCGCTCCAGAGCGCCTCTCCAGCAAGCTGCCTAGCACAGGGGCCAACTGGCATTTGCCCCTGTGTGGATAGAAAATTAATTTTGATTAAAAGCTCACAGAGGTCAGGTTCTATACGGTTGCCAGCAGCAGATGGAAAGTGTAAGTGATCCAAGCGAGGTCAATGTGGATGAAGTAGCATGGTGATTTTTTTTTTTTTTTTAATATGTTGACTTTCGAAGAAGTTGGCTGGTTTGGACAAAATGATGCTGGGCTGCCATCTTAAAACAAAATATTTGGTAGTGCCGTCGCTGCGGCTTCGCAGAGCATGCAAAGATCCATTGCCTGCAAACTCCAGCCGGCAGCACGCTGCTCTAGTTCTCCCCTGAGCACCTGCTATGATAGATACTAGATACAGAATCCTATTCTTATTACTTGGGGGTGCCCCACTGAGCCCATGGCCATCCATGGCAACCACAGGGCGGTATTGTGAGGTCTGGGCCCCTTGAGGACGGGCTGCAGCCCCAGGAGGCGATACATGATCTCTGCTGGGCAGGGCCCAGGCAAAGCCAGTCCACTGTGCCGGACCTGCCCGAAGAGCCCTCTGGCCCAACCCCGACAAGCCTAGGGGAGACACCCCAGGAGGCTTCCTGGACAGGTGATGTGGAGAGGAGTAGACTTCCATGGGTGGGCAGGGAGGAAAGGGCATTCACATTTGCTGTTGTTAACCATGATCCATTTTCCCAAATAAGTATACATTCTGTTCCTGTTTTTTTTTTTTTTTGTTTTTTTTTTTTTTTTTTGTCTGTCTGTCTGTCTGTCTGTTTTTTGTCTGTTTGTCTGTTGTGTTGACTTTTCTCTTCAGGATCCCTGCTGCCTTGGTGATCCCGGGCTGACAGCCAGAGAGCACAGCGGCTCAGCTCCTGGAGAGTGAGGGTTGAAGAAAGCGGAGGGCAGCTGCCTGCGCCCGCTGGCTCCCATTGGGTCGGTTCCTGCAGCGGTGCCCGGTGGCCTTGGTGAAGGCCCTGCCCGGCAGAGATCATGTATTGCCTCCAGTGGCTGCTGCCCGTCCTCCTCATCCCCAAGCCCCTCAACCCCGCCCTGTGGTTCAGCCACTCCATGTTCATGGGCTTCTACCTGCTCAGCTTCCTTCTGGAGCGGAAGCCTTGCACGATTTGTGCCTTGGTTTTCCTGGCAGCCCTGTTCCTCATCTGCTATAGCTGCTGGGGAAACTGTTTCCTGTACCACTGCTCTGATTCCCCGCTTCCGGAATCGGCGCATGACCCCGGCGTTGTGGGCACCTAACAGCCTGCCCTGTTAGCTTTCCAAGGAAGCAGAAGATGGGAGGGGAGGCATTGACATAGGTCATAAAGCATTGGAGTTTCAAATCCCGCAGCCCCGCGGGTGCCACATTCCTGACGGCGCCTTTTTTGGCCTGTGATGTTTTATCCTTATAATGTGAATAATGGCACTGACCGGTGCTTTTATTGTAGAGTCCTATAGTCGTGGGTGGTCTTGTGATTGTGTGTGTTCTGTCCCCATCTCGGTTCCTCCCCTTGCTCCCCAAGGCTGGCAGGATGGTCACCCCCCTCGCCTCATTCCTGCGAGGAGTCTGCACCCATCCTGGTCAACCGTCCCGGCATGACCTGGGCAGATAAAATGCCAGTCTCGTCACCTCTGTGACCCCTCCTTGTCAGGGTCTCTTCCCTTCCCAGAATGTTACCAACCCCTCAGTCCCTCTCCTGGTTTCCCTTTAGTTCTCTTCCGCCCCTTTCCTTTTTGGGGGAGCACCTGTCCAAGACAGGGCTCATTTTTGCACTTATCTCGAATTTAAAGAGATTGCTGACGCCCGAGAGCCTCGCTTTTTCATCCTTCTTTCCCCGGTCAGCAGGCTAGACAGAAACATGTCTTGACTGTTTGTTGTCCACAGATCTCCAGTATTTTCTCCGCTTCATTTTTAAGAAAGAAGTAACAGATGCTTGTTGCTCTTTCACCTGGGTTTCTGGGCTCATGCTTACCAGCCCAGCCTCGCTTTCTTTGCCCTTCCTCCTGCCTTTCTCAACTGTCCCGAGGAGGGGGGGCCTCATTGTGTCTCCTGTGCATGCTCTGCAGGATTGAGGTGTGGTGTGTCCACGTAGATCTAGCAGTCCCCAGCTGAGTGAATGGAAGAGTACTTGCGTGTTTTTTTCATAACAGCCATGATCCCCTTGATAGGTGTTTGAATATATTTTGGTGTGCCGTGAGTGTGTGTGTGTATGTGCGTGTGTGCGTGTACAAATACATGTGTATATTCCTTTTAAAGAAGCTTTATCGAACGTGTTCTGATTTTGAGGTTTAGCAATAGCTAGCTATAGTAGGTGCCGCTGCAGTTTTTATTTAGCATGGGGATTGCAGGGTGACCAGCACGCTGGACTCCGAGGTGGTTCAGACAAGACAGAGAGGAGCAGTGGCCATCATCCTCGTGCCAGGAGCTCCTTCAGTCCTGCGCATATAGACTGTACATTACGAAGAATACACAGGAAGACTTTGTGACTGTCACTTGCTTTTTGCTTTTCCTGCGCTTCAGTAACAAGTGTTGGCGAACGAGACTTTCTCCTGGCCCCCGCCCACCGGGGACTAGCATGGTTGTCCGTCCAGTCTAAATCATCCATCCTTCTCTTGCCTGAGTGGGAAGGGCGGTGGGCCAGGCAGAGGACAGAACTGGAGGCAGTCCATCTAGGGAATGGGACCGTGAGGCCACACTTGTGGAACATTTGGACTGCCGTTCTGGAGCTTTTATTTCTGGTGTGTTCGTTGCACAGCTGTTTGAAATGTTTAATAAAGCTTTATAAACTTTACTTTGTGGTTTTATGTGGCTGCAGTCCATTTGGGTCGTGGTGTTGGATTTCTAAGTTGGTGGGGGACAGAGGGTAGCATGGAGGGGCTGAGTCCTTGGCGCCAGAGTACCTTAGCCCGAAAATTTGATCTGCTCTCTGGAGAGCAGATGGTGGGGTTGGGGGAGGGGGAGCAGGGGGCAGGCCAGGCGGTGAACAGGAGGGAGTCTCAAAGTTTTTAGAGATGAGACATTTGTGTTTCTCAGCTCCCATGGCTTCTCGCCTGAAACTGTTTCCCTCCATAGGAGATTTGAGTAACCGATCCCTTGACAAACAACTTAGGACAGCTGGAGCTCTAATCATCAAGGATTTTTATGGTGCTGCTTTTGAAGTAAAAATAAAGTGAAACCCCTTATGGCATTTCAAGTGGAAAAATAAATAAGGCTGGCCTCCAACCAGGGGGCTTACGGTGATGGCTGGAAGTGCCAGAGTGTTGCGGGTCCCTGTCGTTGATGGGCACGTGCTCCTTGTGACTGTGACCTTTGAGACAGAGTGAGTAGCTTGTCGGGGGCCTGTGCTGGGTGTCCACCTCTCAATGTCTTTTCCTTCTAGAAAACATAACTGGAGCACTGCCTGTCCAAAGCACAGTGCTGTTGTAAGGGTTTATTGAAATAACAGTTATGAAAGGGCTTTGGTAATTTCATAGAAGGTCACATGTTTTACCTAGACTTTTAATTGCTGTAAAGTTTTGTGCAGTTTTCTCCTGCCCTTTCAAATCTCCCCACTGTCAGTTTGTCCCCTTTTTCATTCCTAGTGTTGCAGATCAGTGAGTGCTTCCTCTTTTCTTGACCAAAACTGGCCAAAGGTTTGTCCATTTTAAAAGTATTTTCAAAGAACTCAACTTTTATTGACTATACATCTGCTGAGTATTTTCTATCTGATCCTTTTGTGCTTTTATCTCTGAATTCTTCTCTTCTGGGTTTCTGGATATATTTCACGGTTCAGCAAAGTCTTGACAAGGTGAAGAGTCCTACACGTGGAAAGGATGGTTTGTTCAGCAAACATTGACCCCCTGTACTAGGCTTGCTGGGGATTTCAGGGGCAAGACCCAGACCTGACACTCCAGGAGCACATGATTCTAACCTAGTGGGGAAGACTTAAGAAAATAGACAATTGCAAATTCCAAAAACAAAACAAGCAAAACAAAAAAGGCTTTTGTGGCCCCACTCTCCTATGGAGACACCTGGATGATAAATGAAGCCAAGATTATTGTTTATTTTGCTCTCCCTCAGAAAACAGCTTTCTGTTGTAGGTCAAGCCTGCCTAAGAGTTACAAACAGGCCTCCCTCTGAAAGATTTGTGGCCCTTTCCAGCAGGGAGCCTGCAGCCCACTACCCCCCAAGGTGACTGCCAAATCAGCATTCTGTCTGCCCAACAGTGCTGCTTTCCACCTTGGCAAGGCAGCACGGGCAGCACTCTGCCTCCTGTTCCTGAAACACCTTTCAGGAACATGAAAAGTAGATGCCTCTTCCGGAAAAGAGCAGGGGCACCAAGCCTTAGAAAATCCCACTCTGCAATCCCTCCGTTGCTGTGGCTTCTAGCGTGAAATGGTTCCTCACGTACCTGGTAACCACAAGACCCCACGAGGCATTGGTCTGGGCTTCTTTCAGAACTGGTCTGCACCCTGCTCTGGATATCAGTTTCCTTATAGATCAAACGTAGTCTTTGGAGCAAACTGCAACCTGGCCCTAAATACTGGGGATCCTTTTCCCTAGGATCTTAGAGTCTTCCTGAATGCACTTGAGGAAGGTGACTGAGCTCTGAGAAGGTGGCAGTGTCCTTGCAGGACAGGCTGCATATGCTTTATGCTGTAGTCAGTGTACCAAATGAGCCCAGGAAGCCTCTGTCAGGAAGCCTTCCTGGACTTCTTCCCTCTGCCTGGAGATCACTTGCCTAGAGCACTTTACTCAGCCCTCTGTTGAGTGTTAGCACTAGTGCTGGTACTCCTGCTCACCAGACTTCCTCCTAGCTGTCACCGGGTTCCTCCCATCCCTCAAGGGGGCCTGCATTGTTATTCAGTCAGTGGGTACTTTCAGAATCCTTGTAGGACTAGGCCTGGGGGCCACACAATGGACAAGGTGGAAAGTCCCTGCCATCTGGGAGTCATCCAGGCGAATGGGAAAGGGCAGGACATTGGGCAGATCATCCCACCAAGATGTATAAAACTATGAGTTGTGGCAGATGCTATAACAGGAGACAAACAGGATCTGATGCAGGCCGGGGAGGATTGATGGTCAGGCTGGGACCTGAGGACAAATATAAATGAGCAGTGGAATACTAAATGAGATGTTATTTCTCGGCATTTCATCAAGCATCTCTGTTTCTGCAGATAAAGAAATGGGCTGAAAGTAAAATGAAGGGTCACCAATATCTGGTTGCCCTAGAATCAGCCCTGGAAGGCTTTTGGGTAGAGAGGTCAGGCTGTTCAAAGCTTCGAGGGCTGTACTGGGAGGTCCTCAGGGGTCTAAGGCTGACATGCTGGTGACAGGTCCCAAAACTCAGTCCCGAGAACTCTTCAGTCTTCAGCTGACTAGACCCATCACAAACAGGGATCTGACAGGAATAGGGGGTAATGCAATCAGAACAGCATTTTTAAAGTGGGGATTCTTTCAGCCAGGACCAGGACAGCACTGGAGCAGTGAAAGCTGCGGGGCTGTTGAGAAGGCCATTGCTCTGTCCAGCTGGTTGGGACCAGGGAGAAGAGGATCCAAGGAGTGATGGTGGGTGGGGAGGTGAAGGCAGGAGGAAGCTGGGAAGGGAGGGGGACAGAGACTGGTGATGGAAGGAAAGCTACAGGGAAGGAGGCCAGAGAATAGTTGTCACCGGTGTCCAGTCTCCCAGCATCCAGCACAAAGCTCACCTGCTCACACCCCGCCCGCCCCATAATGGGTGAAAGGGTCACCATTCTGAAAAGAGGGAAGAACTAAGGAGTGCTCTACTCAGCAAGTGGTGGAAGATGGTCAGGACTCAGAGGGGCTTGTCTAGCCCCAGCCCAGCACCCTTCCTCCCTGGTGTCTTCTCAAAAGACAGAAGAGGGGCAACTGGTCTGGCAGGCTTCAGAGAGAGAGAAGTCAGTATCTTGAGAAAAACTGATTATAGAGTGGGCTTACTTGGGAAGGGAGGAACCTGGCCAAGCAATAGCTGGAGGCTTCATGCAGAAGCACTTGGTCCCTCTTTGGGGTGTTGAGATTCAAACAGTGGGTGGGAGTAGGCTTGGAGCAAACCTTGAGAGGCGAGGCTTCAGGGAGCCCCAGGCCCTATGCCCCTGCCTTTGTGACCACACCTTCCTGAGCCTCAGTTTCCTCACCTGTAAAATGGAGGTCGTAACATCTACCATAGCCTGGCTCAAGACATCATCTTCACACCTATTTCCTCTCTTCTGTGGCCCTCCACCACCAGCTCTTACTGGGCTGAAGCCTCTTAGGGAAGCGATCTGATCATCCAGCTCTCCTACTCATTCGTTCATGTGGGGAGCATTTGCCAGGCCCTGTGCCAAGCTCTGAGACGCTGATGCAGAACAAGTCTGTGCCATCCTTGAAGAGCTCAGCTCAGCAGGAGGGAGGCACCAAGGCAGTCAGATAGGCAGATGATTGCAGTGCCATATCTGGCCTCTCCCCTCTTTTCCTGGGCAGCTTGTGGAGAGTCTACACTTGGCTGGCTCACTGCTTCTTTCAAAGCGAAACCCTCAGCCAATTCCCTGACCCGATGATTGCAGCCCTCTAAGGGGGCCTGGTCCCCGCCTACCTCCATTTCCCATGTGACTTTGCTCTCCAATGCTCACTCTTCTCCAGACCTCTGTTTCCCCATGTGTATGCCAAGGAAGGGGCCATACCGGAAGCCTTTAACATTTCCAGAGCCATCTTCTGTGAAACATCGGTGAACTTTACCCTTGTTATTTCAGTACCCTTGTTGCTTCTTAGAGATACTGGGTAAAAGAAAGTGTGTTACAACAAGCAAGTGTTTAATGAAAGGATTTCTTGCACTAAAGAATAAAGTTCAAATCTTTTGGGTGTGGAATTTTGGAGTCAAGGCACACTTGGGAAGGTCTCTGAGGGAGGAAGACAGACAAAGCCCATCAGTGGCTCCCTGTTGCCTTTGCTCCCAGCTCCTTAGCTTGGCCATCAGAGCCATGTACAACCCTTGAGGGCGGGGGCTTGGTCTTTGTCCCTTGACCAGGCACAGGCCTGACCAGGCCTGGCCGAGAATCTGCTGATTGGCTGGCAGGGGGGATGGATGGAGGGATGGCTCTAATCAATTTCTAGCCTTCTAAGGACTCAGGTGGCCCAGTCCTTCCTACGTGTAAGAGAATTCAGTTTGCCTCCCAGCCTCTTCTCAGCAACTCTGAAGTGACAATATTTTTCACACTCCAGACTAATATTTCACACACAGATATTACGGAGACCACTATTTCTCAGACACATGAGAAGAACCTTGCAAAAGGCTCCTACCTCTGGCAACAGGTGGCTGTGAGTCCTCTTCCTTCACTGGGCCTCAGTTTCCCATTTGTAAAATGAGGCAGTTAGACTAGATAATCTCGAGTTCCTTTCCAGCTCTAGCATCACCCTCAGATGCCCTAGTGCCTAGGGCAGTCATTGGACAGGAAGCATGGTAACTCCAGGATCTGGGTCAAGTCCACATATTGGAGCACAGAGGAATCACAGTGATGGCTACGGCCCCCCTAGAAGATGAACTTGGCAGAACTGGCTGGGAGATTTTTCTGCTGCTGGTGAAATGTCCTGGCAGAGTCTATGCAGGTAGGTTGATGCAGGTGAGGGGTGGGGTTGGGCTCTCCCTTCTCTGGTGGTCCCTGAGTAATGGTTCTTTGCAGAATCAGAAGCCTCCAGCACTGGTGGGTGCCAACCAGATTCTGCCATTCATATTGGCAAAGTGGGTGAACCATCTTTTCACACTGCCTGGCAGGGCTTCCATAAGGTTTTCTGCTCCCGCTCCTTGAATTCCTCTCTTTATTTCACTGTCTATGCCTGGAATCATGCTTTCCCATAGCCAGTTCCCCATCCAGGTGGCATGTTCTGTGAGAAGACTGTGACCCTGATGCCATAACCAGCCAGGAATGGCTTAGCTCAGAGTCAGAGCCATGAGAGGAAGACTTGTCCAAAACTGGGGCTCTGTTGAAAGAAAAATATTCATCCATTTCCAATGTCACCTCAGAGCACACACCCAAGTTCAAAAACTATTTTAAAAGGTCATAAAGGAGATGCAGGCCCGTTGAAAACAAACAAACAAACAAACAAAAACAGGGAAGAAAGGAATTGGATAATTAACAAGTGTCTGAATGGGGGAGCCCCACTAAAGTGAAAAGCAACAAAATGACATCAAGAAGGCAAAGACCAACCAATTTGACTACATCAAAACTAAATGTTTCCAAAGTCAAACAGTATCACAAACAGAATAAAAAAGCAGTGGGCATACTATTTGTAGATCCATAATGTGTAAAAGAACACAAGCAAAACCTTAACGGTAAAAATGCAACAGAGAAGTGCATAACTCACCTAAACCGAGTTTACAGAAGAGGAAATAGAATGGACTAAAAATTTGTTTTTGAAAAAATATTCAATCCGCTAATACCTAAAGATCAACAATAAAAACCAATTAGGAAATACAAGTTCTCACCAACAAATTAGGGGGCTAAAGTTTAAGAATACCTAATGCTGATGAGGATACAGTGGGCCAGGCACTCTTGTGCGGGGCTAAGGGGAATGTGAATTGGTGTAAACTTTTTGAAAAGTAATATGATAGTCAAAGACAAGGAGAGACATGAAACTTTCAAGAAAGGGCAAATGGCCTATTATTTATACAACATTTTATTGCCTAATTTGTGTTAGGCATGATGCTGGGTATGAAATATGAAGATATAAATAAGATACTGTGTCTGCTCTTAGGCATATAGTCAAAGAGGTAAGATACACAGATACTAAAATGATGTATAGTAAGAAGAAGGCCAGAGAGATGCCTGGGACATGGACAAAGCCTGGAGCAGCTGGGCTGGGTTGTGCAAGTGTGAGGCTTTATGGGAATATCGGGGGTGATTCCTAGAAGAGATGCCCAGATGAGCAGGAGTTGTTCACGCAGGGGGCAGAGCCCGAAGTAAGTAAGCATCATGGACGAGTTCACAGACAGTTCAGGATTGCCAGAGCAGCAGAAAGTAAGAATCTGGAAATGGAGAAGGTGGGATCAGATCACACAGTGTCACGTCTGTCTGATTGAAGACTTTGGTCCCTCTTGACAAGAGGGAGCCACTGAAGCATTTTGAGCAGGTGGGTGCCATGGTAAGATTTCTGTTTTAGGGTGATTACCCTGGTTGCTTAGAGACATTTGGAGGTACGAAGGCTAAGGAGGAAATCGTTGCCTCAGTCCAGGTAGAGAGGGCAAGGCCTGAATTAGGGCAGGGGCCAAGAGGATGGAGAAAAGGTAAAATTAGAAATACCTGCTCACTGACTAATGGCTGGGGTTAAAGGAAGAGTCATGGATGGCTTCCTTGTTTCTGTCTTGGGTGACTGGGTGGATGGGAGAATACCCAAGCAAAAAAGCAGGCTTAGGGGCTGGAGGAGGATAGTTGAGCTCAATTTCAGACAGTTTGAGTAAAAGGTAGGCATCCAGGTGGAGGTGGCCTGCAAAGAGCTAGGCAGAGGGTTTGGATCCAGCAGGAGATTTGAACAAAAAATTTGGTTTGTAACTGATGACTGTTGTAGCCATGGGCTTTGGTGAGCTGGCCCTAGGAGAAATGGCTAAGAAGAAGAAAGGGTCCAGACAGAGAATCTGTCCCCCATATAAGGGGTGAGCAGAGAGAAAGAAGAGGGCACAAAGGCAACAAGTCAGAACAAGATGGCAAAGGCCCCTGGAGCCTGCGTTGGCCTGGAGGGTTTCTAGGAGGGCACACTCGGCAGACAGAAGACAGAAGCCAGTTGGATAAGGACTGAGAACCCACTGCAGGGAGCGATTGGGGACCCTAGATCCCTACACGAGCACTGTCCTGTGAGAAACGGGGCAGAACCCCCCCCAAGCTGAGCAGAGTAAAATGAAAGGGGAAGGAAAAGCCGGTAGCATGGCCACCTGTCCTGAGGAGTCTGGGATACCGAGGAGAAGTGCTGGAGTTATGATTTGGGTCAAGGAGAATTTCTGAGATGGGCTGAGAAGAGATAAGGACAGGGATGGCAGAAGAGAGGTTGAAAGGGCTGTCACCTGATGTTCTCCTGTCTGTATAAATCAGAGGTAAGATCAAAGGACAAGGTTGGTAGGGAAGAAGAATGTCCATTGGTGACCTTGCCTAGAGCTGCTATCAAGTAGGAAAGTATATATGCCAGTTGGGAGTCCACAGAGGAAGTGTGGGCATCTCCCAAGGGGGACAGATGGAGAACTAAGGATGAGCTTGAAGGAGAAGGTGCAGAGTTCACAGAGCAGGGCCAGACATTGAGCCGTGACTGACATTTTAGGAATGCAGACAGGAAGAGACTGAACGGGGAGGGGCTGGAGGAGAAGACCAGAAAAGCAGGGGTCCTAGAAGCTCAGGGAGGTGAAACCTTCCAGAAGTCAGGGTGGCCACTGGTGGACCGGATGCACAGAGGTCAGGGGAGACAAGGGCATCCCCTGGACCTGGTCTTTGGTGACCTTTGCTATAGCAGCTTTGGGGGAGGGGACAGAAGCCCACCTGGGTGGGGGATGATCCAGAGTCTGGCTGAGAAAGCAGGAGGGAAAAGGGAAGCTGGGGGGAGGGGAACAGCAGGGCCCAGAAAGGTGCTGCTTCTTGCCTGCTGACAATAGGAGGGAGGAGGGCTTGGGAGCCACGTTTGAAGAGCAGGGACAGATCGTGAAAGGGGCCATAGAGCGGTGGGATTAAGTGTAGAGGTGAAGAGATTAGCCGTGTTGGTGGAAAGGGGCAAAATTAAATCATGTACATTTTACCAGGTAGCCTGATCTCCATGTTCTTCTGGAGGCTTTTTCTCTGCCCTCTGGGTACCGACTACAGCTTTAATTAGCAGTGGTTTCATTCTGCCTCGTGTCTGGGGCCACGTCCTCCTCATTTTTTGTGCCTTTCGGCACCTAGCAACAGGCAGCAAGCTAGGTAAAGGCAGAATAATTATTTTCTGCTTGAAATCAAATGCTTGAAATGAAGGTTCAGAATTCAGTTTCATCACAAAGATTTTGTGATAATTCCCAGGGAATCAGTGAACAAGGAAATAAAATTCAAGGTTGAGGCCGTCTTGGATGTGAGGCTGTCTGCGTCTCAGGAAATGCAAGCTGTACTCCAGGGGGTGGGCACAAGTCTCTATATTGCACACGGTGGATCGTGACCGTTGTCCCATCTGGTCATAGCAACTCCATCCTCCCACCCCTACTGAGTCATACAACTACCATTAGCCCCATTTCACAGGTTAGGAAACAGGCTGAGAGAGGGAAGGAGAGAGTGATGGGCAGTGAAGTGGATGGAGACTGGGCACAATCTTAAATGCTGCATTCAGGGTCTACGTGAACTACATGGTGGTATCTCCTGAACATCGCATAATCTATTTCTTCCGTATTTGAACAGAAGTCAAAGTCAAGAGAGAGCCTTGGTCTAACTGGCTGAGCTCAGGACTGGTACCACCCCTGACAGGACCCGGGTGGTGAGAAGTAGGACCTGGAGGAGGGGCCTCTGTGGCCTCTGTATGCAAGAGCAGCCCAGGTCCCACTACAGCCACCTAAAATAAAGAATAGGAAATTTCCCTAACTGTAACAAGGGGCATGAGGAGGAATGAGGGATGCTAGAAAGCCCAAATCCCCAGACATCCATTATAAGAAGTAACCAGCCCAGAGGCAGGGAGATCTGATAGGAAGCCATTGTCCAGATAAGAGAGGGAGATACCGGAACTAGACCAGTGGAGATGGTGAGAAATAGATCAGAAACTTGTAGTAGATAAAAACCAGAAATGACTGGTGTATGATTCACTATCAGGTGAGAGAGAGGGTATGAGAGTGACTCCCATGTGTCTGAGTTGGGCCCTGGGCAGGTGGTGGGGGCGCCCCTGAGATGAGGAACACAGCATGGGGAGCCAGCGTGAGGAGCAGGACAGTGGACTCAGATACAGCCAAGGGTCAGTGTCACAGCCAGCTGGAGTCCAGCAGGCACTTGTATCCAGGGTCTAGGACTCAGGAAGAGATTTGACCGGAAGCACTGGCCCAGGGCCATGGCCATTCGGAGAGTAATGGGAACCCCAAGAATGAGTGAGGCCACCAGAGAGAGAATGGGACAGGGCCCAGGGCAGAATCCTGAGTTACAGTGACATGTGAGAAACCAATCAAGGTGTAAGCAGGTGACAAAGGACCTCAGAGATGCGACAAATAACTAGGAGAAGGGTTGCCAGGGCAACCATGTAGTGAAGCGTTCCAAGCAGAAAGTAATCAACATTGTCAAATGCAGCAGAGAATTCCAATAAGATAAAGACAGAATTTTTTCTTTGGATTTGATGGTTAGTAAGCTTTCGGTGACCTTAATAAGAGCATTTTGGGGGAGTAACGGGACATAAACTGAACTAATGTTCAGATGTGAGGGGGAGGTGAATCTGTCACTAAGAGTCCTTTGAGAAGTCTGGAAGACTTGGAGATGTGAAGGATTAGGGGTGGGGAGTTTGAGCGTAGGAAAGATATGAGCAAGTTTATAGACATCAGCTCCCAAATGCGGTAAGCATTTTTTAGTGACAAAAATTTATTCATTCCACGTGTTCTGATTTAGTACCTATTATGTGCCTGGCAGTGTGCCTAGTACTGTGGATAGTTGGGTGAATGAAGTGAAATAGGCAGAATCCCTGTTCCCATGGAGATTGTATGGTAGTAGAGGATAAAGACATGAATCAAATAGTGGCTCACATAAATATACAACACCGATAAGCAGTCGGAAGGAAAGGTACTAAGTGCTGGGGCGTGTACACCAAGGGGACCTGCCCTAGGCCGACTCCAGGAAGCTTGCCTGAGAAGGGGACACTTGAACCAAGTTGTTAAAGAAGGAGAAGGAGTTAATTGGACAGAGAAAATTGGGGAAAGGCCTTCTGGGCAGAGGGAACGGTCTGTGCAAAAAGAGATGAGATGAGACTAGAAAGGCAGGAAGTGCTGACTGAACAGAGCCTTGGAGGCCAGGGCTGAGCTCCTGCATGTGTCCCGGAGCAAGGGGAACAGGGCTAAGACCTGCTCTGGTATATCCCTATAATCTGAGACTGGCTGTGCTATGGATAAATTGTTAGAAGAAGCATAGGTAGACTTAGGGAGACCAGTTAAGAAGTTTTTGTTGTCATGGTAGACAGGATTTGGACATAATCAACATATTCTAGTTAGTCTTAGTGCTGATGGAATGAAATGGGACACAGGGAGAGGCAGAGGTATTCAGAATGACCCCTGTGTTTCTAACTTGCCTTACTGGTGAGGTAGCAGTGCTGTTCTCAGAACTGGGAAGCCCTAGAAAGGGACTGGGTCCATGAGGCAGACCCCAAGTCTCGTGGTACACAGCTGAGACATCCAAATGGAGGTGGGGAGGAAGTAGCTGAACATATATCTGGAGCACAGAGTGAGAGATTACTGAGATGGGCTCAGAGCTCCTGAAGGATCCTCAGTAGAAATGTGAGTTAAAGTGGTGTCAGATTTCTGGAACAGTCTGAGGCTATAAAGAGCGGCTGAGGAAGAAGAGGCCAGAAATGGGAGTCCAAGAGGCACCAACACTTGGAAACTAGAAAAGGAAAGAAGACTCTTCCTAGGGCACTGGAAAAGAAGGACCAGAGAGGTCTTTCAGCAGGATGAAGTGGTCATCAGTGAGTATGTGCAGAGAGGTCAGGAGGACAGGGCTGATCCACAAGCCCCTCCCATGTGCAACTGCACAATCACCATGGTGGCTCTGGCTGATGGGCACCCTCCAGGGCCCATGGGAGATCACCTGGGGACCTTGGCCGATGGAGTGGAGGTTGAGTGGAGGTTGATTAAGGAGAGAAAGGAAGAGGAAGCGAAGTCCTCTTTGCTTTTAATGTTTGTCTTAAAGGAAAGGGCTTTTTGATTTTTGTCTTAAAGGAAAGAGTGATACTGGCAAGCATCATCATTGCTTCCCAATGATACTGGGAAGCAAGCCTGAGTGATGAAGCGATTAAGGATGGAGACAATTAGTGTGAAATGAGCTCCCAAAGGGGCTGGGATCAAGTGTAGAGGTGGATAAATTAGTTTGGGGCAATAATGTATATTTGACTGAATGGGGCAAAATGAAATTATTTACCTTTTAGAGAGTAACTTGATCCCCATGTTCTTTGGGGAGCTTTGATCTGACCTGGGTACTGACTACAGTGCTAATTAGACCAGTTTTATCCTGTCTCGTGGCTGGGATCGTGTCTTATTTTTTGTGTTTCTCAGCACCTAGCGACAGGCAGTAAAGCTCTTTGGGTGCCGAGTCAGTATTCTCTGCCTTGGAATCAAATATCTGAAGTCAACACTCACATTTTTTTTTTTTCAACGTTTATTTATTTTTGGGACAGAGAGAGACAGAGCATGAACGGGGGAGGGGCAGAGAGAGAGGGAGACACAGAATCGGAAACAGGCTCCAGGCTCTGAGCCATCAGCCCAGAGCCCGACGCGGGGCTCGAACTCACAGACCGCGAGATCGTGACCTGGCTGAAGTCGGACGCTTAACCGACTGCGCCACCCAGGCGCCCCAACACTCACACATTTTGACCAAAAAGAATCTATGACAATTTTCTAGAAGTTACAATGCAGGAGAAAATAGGGGCATTAAGTCATGAGTGGCAGGGGTATGGGTGGGTGGAGAAAAAGTAGAGGAGTCGGCTCCCCTCATCCTGGTAAGCTCTGTGCCATTTATACATGTTCACATTCATCATCCCAAGTGAACCTCCCCCCCCCCCCCCAAAGAGACAAAGCAATACCCAATTTCATATAGGAGGACAAAGAAGTCAGAGGAGGAAGTCTTACCGACACAGCACAAGTGGCGGGAGCTAGGTTCAGGTCCCAGTGCATCTAGTATAATAGGCCTTCTCGTGACCGGGCTGACCTGGAGAGAAAGAGGAAGAGAGGGGGTCCAGGGGGCGCGGGTGGAGATGCTCCAGGCACTTGCAGAAGGTTGCAGGTACCGTCCAATTGGAGACCTACCAGACGTTAAAGCATCACATCAAACTGCAGTGATGGAGTTTGCAGCACTAGCTTTCCCTCTCTTTCTCTGCCCCTTCTCCACGAGTTCTCTCTCTCAAAATAAACAAACTTAAAAAAAAAAAAAAAAAGGAAGCCTCCCCACCACATTATTGATATGTGCATTCTATGTTTGCATCTAAAACTTCTATATTTTTAAGTCTTTAACCCATCTGAAATGGATTTTCACCTGTGGTATGACACGGAGATCTAATCTGATCTTTTCCCAGATGGATAACCAGCTTGGTGTTGTCCCAACACCATCTTTTCTCCCAGTTCCCTATGTCTAGACTCCATTCAGATCTGTTGATCTATTTGTCTACTTCTGGGCCAATACCAAATTTTAATGAGCACGGCTTTATCTTAGGTGGCTGATAAGGTAAGGAGCCCTCCCTCCCTGGCCCTTTGTTTTTTTTGTTTTTGTTTTTGTTTTTGTTTTCAAAATTACCTTGGTCATACTGCACATTTTCATACACAGTTTAGAATAAGCTTATCAAAGTTCCATGAAAAAAATCTTGTTGGAATTTCGAGCAGGATTACACATCTCCAGGATGCCAGGTCTTCTCATCCGTGAACGTGGTATCTGTCTCCATTTAATCAGAGTCTTATCTCTTTGGTTTGGTTTTTGATGCCTTTTAATAAAGGTTGGTCACTTTTGTCATAAAGGTTTTTTACATTTCTTCATAGGTTTATTCCTGAGTACCTTATCAGGAAAAGAAAAAAGTTTTCCTTTTTTTTTCTTTTTGCTTTCCAAATTTTAGTCAATTGCTAATCACTATGCTCCATTCACAGACACAGAGTAAACGTGCTTTGTCCCTGGGCACATAAATGAGAACACAGCACACATGTAAAGCAGAGCTAATTGGCTAGAAACAAATTAGAATTTTTGGATTAAATTTTAATTATACAAGTAATACATGAATACATTTTCCCTTAAATAAAATTAGAGCGTTACAGCTAAAGTCTCTGCTGGCACCCTCCCCGCCCCACCCGCATCTCTGCCTCTGGCCCCTCCCCCTCCTTTAGAGGTAGGGGCTCTTACGCTTTTTGCTATTTATTTAAATGTTTTCTTATGCCTATTGAAACACACCTTCTCTTTCTGTGGGTGTTTGTTTGCACAGACATGGTGTGTACACTCTGGAGGTGTTGCTCTCAGCTTAGTGCACCCTACAGGACTCTTGGGGTCACTGTGCAGCTGGCAACTGGTGGCCAGAACTGATTATATACCACCTTGATTTCCTTGTTTACTATTGATTGACTGTCAAAATGTTCCCGTTGCCATTCCATTAAGACAAACCTGTAAGAGCATCCTTGTACATTGCCCGTTTTACATATGTACGAGTGTTTCTCTGGGACAGACACTTAGAAATGGAATTGATGGGTGATAGGATATATACATCTTAAATTCTAATAGAAACTGCTGAAATGTTCTCCAAAGTGCCTTATTAATGTAATCTCCTGCGAGCAGTGTATGAACATCTATTTCCCCAGACCATTTCCAAGTTTTGCATTTTTAAGCAGTCTGATGAGTGCAAAATAGTATCTCGTTTTAGTTTGAATTTTTCTGAACTACTGCAAGACTGCAGGCTTCATGTGTTTACTGCCCATTTATATTTCCTCCTCTGGATTGCTTGTCTGTATCCTTTGCCTATTTTTGTAAGTTATTTTTGTCTTTTTGCTATTGATTTTTATGAGTTCTTTATGTATTTTGAATACTAATACTTTGTTATGTATATTGCAAATGTTTTCTACATTGTGATTCTTGTCATTTAATTATATGGTACCTTTTGTCTTAGAGAAATTTTAAATTTGATGCAAACTTATCAACCTTACTTTTATGCCTTTTTACAGTCTTATTTAAGAACACCTTTGCTATATCAAGGTCATAAGCATTTCCTGTATTTTCTTCTCTAAAATTTGTAGTGTGTGTGTGCGTGTGTGTGTGTGTGTGTGTACATATATATGCCTTTAAATTATATACAAGAAATAAATTCCATATGCATGAATCTTAGGATCTGACTTTAAACTCCCCATCCCCAAATAGATAGGTAATTGTCCCAACACCATTATGTAATAATATATCATTTCTCCACTGATTTAAAATTGCTACTTTCAGCTGCACTAAATTGCAATGCAGGTCTGTTGCAGAGCTCTTTCTGGTCCATTGATCTATTTGTCTACTCCCGAGCTTGATAATATGCTTTGCTAACTGGCGGGACAAATCCCACCCTTTTTGTTGTTTTTGCAAAATTGCCTTGGTCATCCTTGCATATTTGTCCCACCACATGGATTTTGAAATCAGCCAGCCAAGGGTCAGGAAAATTTTAATTGAGATTACATTGAGTTTATGGATAAATGTGAACAAAATTGGCATCTCTGTCATACAGACTCTTCCTACCAGTGCTCAGTGCTATATGTACTTCTCTCAGGTCTGGTCAGCTTCTACGTCTTTCTGGGAAGTTTCACATTTTCCTCTGGCCATAGTCTTGCATATTTCTTGGTAAATTTATTCCTGGGTTTGTTTGGCCCCTGTTTTTCCTTATTTCATTTCAGCCTGTTGACTAATCACTGTGCTTGGTTTGCAGACACACACGCAAAGTAAACGTTCTTCCTCCCTGGGCACAAATATATGAGCATAGCCAAACACGCAGAGCCGGCATCATTGGCTGAAAAAAAATTAGAATCTTTTCAAATTATACTTTAATTAAACATGTAAGGCATGAATATATTCTCCTTTTTCAAAGTAGAACAATATGAATATAGCTCAAGTTTCCTTTGGCCACCCCCTGAAATCCCAGTTTCCTACCCTTTCCACAACTTTATGTGTCTGCTTTCATAGAAATGTATAGCATCGATGTGGAGATTTTGAATGAATCATCCCACTTTATAAGGATTTTACTGTAAGTTGCGTTTTTTCACTCAATCACATATTTTTAGGGTATACTCCTATTGAAGCAAATGGCTCTTTCCTGTTCCTTTTAATAGCCGTATTGTATTCGTCCATGCCACATTTTTCTCTTCTCTGAGGTCCATGGACATTCAGTTGCTTTCTTTCCTCCATTGTAAGCAGCGCTGCAGAAAACAGCCTTGCACATGCCTCCTCTGTAATTTTTCTCTAGGATTGAGAATGGAATTTTGGATCTCAAGGTTACCACATTTTTAGTTTTAGCAGATACCACCCAAGTGTCCTCCATAAGTTCTGTACCATTTACACTTGCAGCAAGAGGATACAAGAGGGCTCAAAGCCCCATGTCATACACGGCTGTTGTAAATATTTGCCAATCTGAGAGATGAAAAATTGAATCACTTTTTAAATTTATATACACTTGTTTGCTAGTGAGATTTTCATGTGCATTGCCATTTGTGTTTTCCCTTTTCTGATTCATCTGTTTATTTTTGCTCATTAAAAAAATTAGATTGTCTTTATCTTATTGATTTGTGGAATTTCCTAATATAATCTGGACATTAATCTCTTGTATATACATGGCAAATATTTTCTTCCAGCCTGTCTGTTGCCTTTAACTCTTTGGAAGCTCTTTTAGACAGAAGTTATCAATTTTGACCTAATTAAATTTATCACTCTTTTCCTTTATTCCTTTTATTTATATATCACCTTTATACCTTTCTTAGTCCTAAGGTTTAAACGTGTTCTGTGTTCTTTTCTAATAAATTTACCTTTATTGAGGTCTTTAGTGCATCTGGAATACATTTTTGTGGTTGGATGAGGTATGACCTAACCTCTCCCCAAACACACAACTGGTTATTGCAACACGGTAGAGTGACCAGTTCATCCTTTCTCCACTGATCTGAAGTGAAGCTCCCTCACACACTGAATCATGGTGTCTAGGTTGGTGTGAGACCCCTGTTCTGTTTCACTGGTCTATATATTCCTGTCTGTACCACACTATTTTGTCTTCTATAGCTTTATGCCACCTTTTGATATCTCTTAAGTAAAGTGCCCCATTTCATTGTGCTTCCTTTTCAATGATCTAAGCTAACTATCACTGCACATTAACTCCTCTGCATGAATTTTTAAACCTTCTTGTCAAGTTCTGTGATTTTCAAGATTAATTTGGGGGAAATTGACATCAATACAATACTGAGCCTTTTGATCTGTGAGTACAGTAGAACCCTACATTTATTCTGATCATCTTGCATCTCTTCAGTTACATGGTTTTCTCCATAAAGAACCTACCCATTTTGGGATGGCTCAGTTGGTTAAGCATCCAACTCTTGATTTCGGCTGAGATCATGATCTCTGAGGTCCATGGACATTCAGTTGCTTTCTTTCCTCCATTGTAAGCAGCGCTGCAGAAAACAGCCTTGCACATGTGGTAGGATCAAGTCCCACATCAGGCTCCACACTGAGCATTGGAGCCTGCTTGGGATTCTCTTTCCCCCTCTCCCTCTGCCCCTCCCCCACTTGTTCTCTCTCTCTCTCTCTCTCTCTCTCTCTCTCTCTCTCCCCCCTTCCCTCAAAATAAATAAACATTTAAAAAAAACCCTTCTCTAATGAATTTATCCCTGTGTTTTTATTGTTGTGAACAAGTTCTCTCCACACTCCCTTTTTTGTTTTGCTTTTGCTTGCTACATTTTTTAAAAATCTACTTACTAATCACTGTACTTCATTCACAGACACACACAAAGTAATCGTTCTTCCTCCCTGGACACAAACATGCGAGCACTGCCAAACACACAGAGCAGACATAATTGGCTGAAAATGAATGGGAATTTTTTCAAATTAAAGTTTAATGACACAAGCGAAACATGAATACATTCTCCTTTTTAAAAAATAGAACACTGCAGATGATGCTAACGTCCCTTTTGGCCACCCACTGCCATCCCATTTCCTTCCTCTTCTCCAGAGGTAACCACTGTAATAGGCTCAATGTGCACTTTTCTAGACTTTCCAAAAACTTATAAATTCACAGATAGGTACCCACAGGAAATATATGTAATAGTTGTCTCACATAATGAGACTTTTGTCTTTTGCTTTCCAATTTTCATTGATATTGACCTGAATTTTATTATGGTTGTAGAATAGAATGTCAGTATTATCACCCATCACAATGTGAAAGGAAAGATGTAGAAGTCTGGAGGCAGCAGTGGGGGAAGAGGGGTGCTGAGGGGAGTGATAGGGGGCAGTAAGAGCTTCTGTGGGTGTGCAGTGGAACAAGGCATGAAGGGGCAAGTGGATTTCTTCAAATTGAGAAGATAACCAGCAGAGGTACTTTAAAACTGTGTTAGGGAAAGCAGGGATGGAAGGGAGTACTTTCCAAGGGTCCTAAAGCCTAATCCCTAACGTAGAACATCCGTGGATCTCATGAACTAGAAATAGGATGGAGCAGGTGCTGTTCAGAGAACTCTGATGATCCAGTTTTGACCAGGATCTAATAAGGAAACATCTTCAGGCAGCTTCAAGGAAGCTCTTTCTTTGATTAAGGCAATGCACCTGGGGAGCTTTCTTGCCTGCCCCCCTTTCTTTTCTGCCTAGGTGCTGTTGAGTGAAAATGTGATGCACGGAGCTCTGACAGCCATCTTGTGACCAGGAGGGGAGGGCCAAGTGATGCAACTCTCTAGCCCAGAGCCTGGTCACCTGGAACCTCTGACTCCTGGGCTTTTCATTCTGTGAAACCAATAAATGTTCTTACTCTTTAAGCCAAATCTTAGGTGTTCTGTTAGATTCTGGTGAAAGTGTTCTTCCTAATACAAGAGATGTAAGAGCTTTTTAGAGTTGGGGAGGTGACCTCAAACAGCAGGTCACATACTCTGGGGTGATAGTTTGAGTGGGGAGGAGGTGGAGAAGGCTGCTCTTCATCAAAACCCTGCTATTCTCTTGGATTTTTTTTAAACTATGTGTATGTATTACATGGAAAGAAATAGAAATTTATTTTTTTTAACAGTTCTGATAAGTGTGTCAAAATGTAACCAGTGGTTGCCTCTGGTTACCTTGGGTATGTAGCAATTTTCTAAGATGTCCTCAAATTATTTCTGTAATTACAAAAACAGTCCAAGAGCCAGGTTCTTAGGGGATGGCACATGAGAGACATGAATTTTTTTTTAATGTTTATTTTTGAGAGAGAAAGAGAGAGAACGAGCATGAATGGGGGAGGGGCAGAGAGAGAGGGAGACACAGGATCTGAAGCAAGCTCCGGGCTCTGATCTATCAGCACAGAGCCTGACACGGGGCTAGAACTCATGAACCGTGAGATCATGAGCTGAGCTGAAGTCGGATGCTTAACCGACTGAGCCACCCAGGTGCCCTGAGAGAGGTGAATTTTGAGACAGGGAAAGGAAGTGGCTCAGAGATGAAATCCTAGACGAAGACCTCTCACCTGGCCTCGTGAGGACACCCATGGGCTCAGGGCACATGTACCGCAGGAGAGCAGTGACAGGTCAGGCCAGCCAGTATACACACGGCCTGTGCATCATACCAAGGAGTTTGAGCTTTTATTTTAAGGGTAATGAGGAACCAGGGACGTGTTTATGCAGGGAAACAGGTGTGAACCCATTTTCACATAGTCACATTTCTTCTGTGCCAGAGGAGAAAGTTCAGCTCGGATCCACTCAGGAAAAAGGAGAACTTAATTGGCTTCCGAAACCAAACCATCGACCAGGCTGGGCCTCCAGGCCCCCTGGAGCCAGGGGCTTGGCCATCGGACCCTCCCTGTCACCTCCGGGCCTCCCCATCTCATTGCCTGTCAGCCTCACTCTCTCCGGCCTGCTTCTTCCATATACTGGCACTCGTGGCTATGCGTGCGTCTCAACTTCCCTCAGGCTGTGACCAAAAAAGACCAAGGGTGGGGGGGCACAGGGATTTAGCTAAAAGGCCTCACATGAGTCAGTGACACTTGTTACTAGTTTCTCTGTCCTCAATGTCCTCGTCTGCAGACACCCATATTTCATAACAGCACCAGTCTTATTAACACCAGGGTGTTGCAAGGGTCAAAGGAGATGATGTTCTGAGATGCTTAGCTGGGACCTGGCATGTAGTGAGTGCTCTATAATGTTATGAGCTGTCTCTGTTCCCGAGTCAAAAAATCTGGGGACAGACTCTGATCGGCCCAGCCTAAGTCAGGTACTCAATCAGCTCTGGCCAATCAGTGATCGCCAATAATGTATAATAAGGTGAATCCCATTCAAAACAGGTTGGAGTGCAGAGTGACTAACAAGTAGAGTTGGTATTGGTCTAGGTAAAGAAGGCAGTGGGTGTGTCCTGTTATCCCTCTGCTGTCTGCAGAAAAGAGTTTGAAGAGGGCCCCATAAACCTGGAGGGAGGGAGGATACGTAAGAGGTCACCGCAGTTGTCCCTGAGAAGTGTTGCAGGGCTGAACTAAAGGACAGTGCAGATGGAGAGCAGATGGATTCAAGAGAAGTTTTGGAGATAGAACTAGGAAGGTTGGTGCCAACCAAGCATGAGAGATACGAGAGAACAAGAGGTTGAAGGTGATCCCAGGTTGCTGATCCAGAAACCGCCACGAACAGAGCATGGCCAAAGTTTAGCTTCTTTATTTCTCCAGGACTCAAGTTCACTCTACTACCACCACCCCTTTCTGCTCAGCTGCACAAACTTAATCTTAGTTCAAGATAAGCACAATCACTTCCGGACTTTACCTAAGTCTCTCTTGAGCAAATTCTTGGTCCACTTCCAGCTTTTCTGCTTCCCAGCACTTCTTCCCTTCTCTCTGAGGGTGTTCTGTGTTCTGGGATCTCTTATTTTGCCCTGGCACCAAGGTGGATCACCAGAATCTGTCCACTGCCATCCACTGAGCCCAGATATCCCCACTGAGTCCTTGTCCTGACCACAAAGCATGTCCAAGTCCACCAGCCACACTCCCTCTACTTCCCAAACCCTTACCATCAACACCTTGCTATGGGGACACACGGGGACCTGGGGGACACCCCCAGGCCCATCTATCAGACACTTCTCATCAGGGCTCTCAACTTCTCCAGCCCAAGTTGGGGGGGTTTCGTCTTCTGGGCAACACCATGAGGGGCCAGGCAACAGCTCCTTCAACTCTTCTTCTTTTGGGAGATCTGGTATCTCCTATTAGTCATGTCTCCGTATGATTCCCCTCCTCACTAGCTGGCCCAACTTTTATTTCCTTTCAGGCAGAAAGACAGCTTCTGCATTCTTCCCCATTTTACTGTTCATGACATCAATTTCAAGTTCTGAGTCCTTCCGTTTCTTTTCTCTTTACCAAAAAGCAGCAGCCACAACCAAATGCCCTGTCTCTGCTGTGGGTTTCAAGAGGCTATTTGAAACCATTGACTGTCTCATTGCATTCATGCTGTAACAACCCCAATCTTCCCCCAAGCTCTGCCTGAATCAGAAGAGAGTGGCAATGCCACCATAATTTCCTGCCTTCTCTATATACACATACTATTCCTTACATCAAGAGGTGGCGTCTACTTTTCCATGAGTCTGGGCTGGCCTTAGTGACTTTCTTGGCCAATAGAACATAGCAGAAGGGACATCCTGAGACTTGTAAGACTACATCATCAGAAGCTTTGTAGCTTCTGCACAGGACTCTTGAAATACTTGGTCTTGGGACACTTCCTCTTGCAACCCAACTGCCATGCTGTGAGAAGTACAGCCTTTGTGGTAAATGCACATATGGGCACTCCAGTGGACAGCCTCCACTGAGTTCCCGGCTGGTGGCCCGCTATGTGAATGAGCCCTCCTGCACAGTAAGCCCAGCTGAGCCTTGAGGACTCAAGTCCGGCTGCCATCTGACTGCAACGCAGAGAGACTTTAAGCAAGAACCACCCAGATGAGCCTTGTTAACCCCTAGAACCATGAGGAATAATAAATTGTGTTTTTAAGCCACTAGAGTTGGGGTCATTTCTTATGCAAAACAGTGTCAGGCAAGGAAATAGGGGGAGGGGAGCACATTGAATAGTATATAAAAGATCATTCTATATGATCTAGGGGTGCCTGGGTGGTTCAGTCAGTTGAGTGTCCAACTTCAGCTCAGGTCCTGATCTCACGGTTCACAAGTTCGAGCTGTGCTGACAGCCCAGAGCCTGGAACCTGCTTCTATTTTTTGTCTCCCTCTCTCTCTCTGCTCTTCCCCCACTCATGCTCTGTCTCTGTCTCAAAAATAAATAAACACACAAAAAATTATTCTACTACACAACATTTAACAGACCATTATAATACAGTATGGTAAGTGCAGTAATGGAACATAGATATGCACGGAGCTTTCCAGAGGAGATGACCACTGGTCTGACTTCTTAAAGATGAGCAGAAATGAGCAAGATAGAAGGAACAGGAAAGACATTACAAGCAAAGGAATCAGCATAAGCAAAGCCCCACAAGTGAGAAAGTAGCAAGAGTGAGCTTACAGGCATCTGGTATTCCTGGAATACAAAAGGAGGAGATGGGAAGAGTGAGACAGGAAGTGGACAGAGATCAGGCCCTACAGGGCCTTGGATGCTCCCCACATCAAGGAGTTTGGACACCATCCTGTCGTCAGTGGGTACTGTTGAATGTTTTTACACCAGTGACATTTCAGATTTGTGATTTGGAAAAATCCTACATTAGCCAGTGTGAAGGCTAGATTTGGAAGGTGACAGTCTCTAGGTAGGGAGACAAATTAAGAGACTATGGTCATGGTCCAGATAAGACAGGATGAGGCCTGACCTGGAACAATGACATGGGATGTACAGAACCCAGAAAACTTTACAAAATAAAGTCAGAAATGCAGGAGGATTGTTGGTTTTTGGGGTGAGAGCAAGGGTAAAGGGAAGGGTGAGTCTTGTGTGTCTTAGGTGGGGATGGAAGGGAGGTACTTGGGATGGGGAACACGGTATGGGAGCCAGTTTGAGGGGGACAACAATGGGCTCAGTCTCAGGTAGAGCTGAGCAGCTGGGGGCACAGACAGGTGGGACCCATCAGGCAGCTGGATCCCGAAATCTGAGGTTCAGGAAGAAATTCAACTGGAGGGGCCAACCCAGGGACAGGTGGTAATGGGAACCTCAGGAATGAGTGAGGTTGCCAGGGAGAGATTGTATGGAGAGAATAGGAGAGAGCCCAGGGCAGAATTGTGAGCCACATACATACATACATACATAGGAGGGGCCCGGAGGTGTGGATGGGGAACAAAGGAGAAAGTGAAGGAAAGACCTGGGAGATTTGACAAAGAGCAGGGTTACCATGGCAACCAAGGTAGTGAAGGGTTTCGAGGAGAAACTAATCAACTGCTATATGGCCTGAGTCTCAGAAAAACAAGAAGCATACTCCTTTGAATTTAGCAATCAGGGGCCTATTGTGAACCTTGGCAGGAAGAGTTTTGGGAGTGAGGGTTAAAAACTAGTTTACAGGGGACAATGGAGGGAATGAGTGGAGGAGATGCAGACCTCCCCTTAGAGAAGGCTGGATGGCTAGGGTAGGAGTTGGGTGGCAACAAGAAGAATGTGGGTGATCAAAGGAGGATTTTTCAAAACAAGAGACTCTAGAATTTTCTTCTCTTGAAAGAGGGCACCAGCAAAGAGGGAGAGGATGAAACGAGGAACAATTTGTGAGCTGGGATCCATCCTCTGAGCCCGGCTGAAAGGAAACAAGTGGGTATGATTGAAGATGTCTCAAGAGAAGAAGGAGAGACATGGAAAGACTCCTTTGTGATTCCCTTTCCAATCCAAAAAACTTGGAGAAAAGATTGTCTACACTGGCCAGTTCTGTAGGGTGGTTGAGACCGATAAGAAAGGGAAAAGTTGAGTTGAAGTAGCTAGGAGGCCATTTGGTGACAGCCATTCCTCACTGGCTCCTAGAGCCTTTCTTTCTCTACCCGGTTCTGTGCCCTGGATGGCCGACTTTTACATCCCCCAGGCTCCTTGCTCTCTGGCTTCTAGTTGAGTTTGGTCAGTGGAGGAACCAGTGGGGAGTGTGGAGTGGAGGCTCTCCTGGCTGACTTCCTATGGGCTGTGTGTTGGCAGTGACTGTATTCCTTTACTTATGGCCACAGGTAGGGCCCTTTTCTTAAAGTCGCTGCTTTCTCTATGTGTTCTTAAAACCCACACCCTCTTCTCTTCAGGCCTAGAAGCAGTGATGGTTTCTAACTGTTGCTCATCCGTGGGCCCTTTGTCATCGTTGGAACCCTTAGCCCTGCCACACTCTGTGAATAGTCTTTCACTACATTGGTTTCACTTAAATCCTTTTGAGTGCACCTACCAAGACCCTGAATAAATGGTGAATTTGGTTTACTGGGACAGACATGTAGGAGGGTACACAATACTGAGTAAAGCCAGACCTGATCCCTGCCACATATGCTTCCCAATAATCCATCGAGGGAGCCAGATATTAATCAAGTAAATAAAGAAATCCATAATTTCAAACTCAGAGGGGTGCCACAGAAAAATCTTTCTAGATCAGAGAAGTAACATTTGATTAGAGGAGTGGAAGTTTACTAGGAATGAGGAAAGCATTGCACATAAGGAAACAGTGTGTGCAAAACTCCATGGTGGGAGGGTGGTGCATTCCAGAAACCAGAGGCCATCATGGCTATAGCACTTATTGGTAAGAATGATTTTGAAACAAGTGACAGAAAACTCAACTCAAGAACATTTAACAATAAGAGATTTATTGCCACGCATAATGAGAAGTTCCAAGGGAGGCAATTCGAATGAAATCAAGGACCCAGGATCTGTCCATCTCTCAGCACATGCACTTCTGTTCCCATGGTCACAAGATGGCTGTGGCTACTCCAGGCATTGTATTCACCATACTAATGTCCACAGATAGATGAAAGAAAGTGGTTCTTCCTTATACTTCTTTTTATTTTTTATTTATTTATTTTTAATATAATTTATTGTCAAACTGGCTAACATACTGTATACAGTGTGCTCTTGGTTTTGGGGGTAGATTCCCATGATTCATCGCTTACATACAACACCCAGTGCTCATCCCAACAAGTGCCCTTCTCCTCAATGCCCATCACCCATTTTCCCCTCTCCCCTGACCCCCTTCAACCCTCAGTTTGTTCTCTGTATTTAAGAGTCTCTTATGGTTTGCCTCCCTCCCTCTCTGTTTGCAACTACTTTTTCCCTTCCCTTCCCCCATGGTCTTTTGTTAAGTTTCTCAAGTTCCCCATATGAGTGAAAACATATGATATCTTTCTCTGACTGACCTATTTCACTTAGCACAATACCCTCCAGTTCCATCCATGTTGCTGCAAATGGCCAGGTTTCATTCTTTCTTATTGCCAAGTAGTATTCCATTGTATATATATAAACCACATCTTCTTTATCCATTCATCAATTGATGAACACTTAGGCTCTTTCCATAATTTGGCTATTATTGAAAGCACTGCTATAAACATTGGGGTACATGTGCCCCTATGAATCAACACTCCTGTATCCTTTGGATAAATTCCTAGTAGTGCTATTGCTGGGTCATAGGGTAGTTCTATTTTTAATTTTTTGAGGAACCTCCACACTGTTTTCCAGAGCAGCTGCACCAGTTTGCATTCCCACCAACAGTGCAAGAGGGTTCCCGTTTCTCCACATCCTCGCCAGCATCTGTTGTTTCCTGAGTTGTTAATTTTAGCCACTCTGACTGGTGTGAGCTGGTATCTCAGTGTCATTTTGATTTGTATTTCCCTGCTGATGAGTGACGTTCAGCATCTTTTCATGTGTCTGTTGGCCATCTGGATGTCTTCGTTGGAAAAGTGTCTATTCGTGTGTTTTGCCCATTTCTTCCTTATACTTCTTTTTAAAGACCAAAAAACCTTTTCCAGAAAACCCCACCACCATCACCTCTCATTGGTTAGATTTACAATACCCACTCATAAACCAATCACTGTTGAGAGAAGTAGACCTGACCACTGTGACTGACATACATCACATGGAGAGTGGCTTCTGCTAGCAAGAACCAAGAAGAATGACTTGGGGTGGTGGGTGAGGTGGAGGGCATAATGTGTGATGAAGCTAGGGAAATCAAAGCTGATCTTTCTTTAAAAGCCATTGAATGGTGTCAATAGGAGGTGAGCATAAAGAAAAAGATGTGTATTCTGAAATGCCCACATGGGCTGCTATGGGAGCTGGATGATTGGAAGGAAAAGGAGATTTGGAGAGACCATTCAGCAGGTAACTACAGTGGACCAAGCAAGAGATGGTGACTTGGACTAAGCTGCTGCTGCTGCTGCTGCTGAGGCAAGGAAGCCCCACAATGGGATGTGGTGGGTGAAGAGGAGATTCTAGACTAACTGTTGAGTGTCTCCCACCAGAACAATGGTGTCATTTTCTCAAAATAGAAAACACCAGACAAGGACAAATTTGGGGAAGAAAAATTAAGAATTTTAATAAAGAGAGATAATCAAGTGGAAAAAGAAAGAAAGGCCAGGAATTTCATTTGGCTCATGTTGTTGAGATATCAAATATTGGTAGATGGCTGGCCATCGCATTCTGCAGCTTGGAGTAGAGATCAGGACTGCAAATGCAAGAGCAGTCATTAAGGAGAAAGATTGACATGTTGGTCTGGAGCTCAAAGGTGGGTTGGACTGGACTGTCAGTTTGGGAATCAGCCTCAGGAGGCAAAGCTTTAGGGGTACAAGAAATCAAGGGAAAAGGTGCACAGTGAAAGAAAAGTCCAGAGACCCATGGACTTGGGAAGGGGAGTCTGAGAAAGAGAGGAAGACAAGGAAACAGGGGATCTCAGAAAGCCCATGAAGAAGGGTTCCCAGAGGTCAGGGTGGTCACTGATGGGCCAGATGCACAGAGGTCAGGGCAAGGGCGTCCCCCTGGCATGGTCTTTGAGGATCTTTGCCACAGCAACTCTGGGGGAGGGGGCAGTAGCCCACCTGGGTGGGGGATGATCCAGAGTCTGGCTGAGAAATCAAGAGGGAAAAGGGGGAGCTGGGGTGGGGGTGGAGGAGTGGAGAGCAGGGTCTGGAAAGATGCTCTTACCTGCTGACATTTGGTGGGAGAAGGGTTTGGGAGCCATGTTTGAAGAGCAGGGACAGGTCTTAGAGGGGGCCCTAGAGCAGTGGGATTAAGTGTAGAGGTGAAGAGATTAGCCGTGTTGGTGTAAAGGGGCCAAATTAAATCATGTACATTTTACCAGGTAGCCTGATCTCCATGTTCTTCTGGAGGCTTTTTCTCTGCCCTCTGGGTACCAACTACAGCTCTAATTAGCAGTGGTTTCATCCTGCCTCGTGTCTGGGGCCATGTCTTCCTCATTTTTTGTGCCTTTCGGCACCTAGCAACAGGCAGCAAGCTAGATAGAGGCAGAATAATTATTTTCTGCTTGAAATCCAGTGTCTGAGATGGAGATTCAGAAAATGTTCTATTGAGCACAAAAATGTTATGGGAACTCTGAAAGAGCGAGATTACAGGCAAAAGGGGCTGTTTGGGTAGGTGGGGATGGAAGACCAGGGGACTAAAGAGTCACCAGGTTAGTTCAATGCCTGGAGACCAGGAGATGAGCTCAGGAGGGCTAGGACTCCTCCCAGCCTGGGCCCAGCCCTTCGTAGGAGGCAGCGCTGCCCACTGGCCTGGCTTCCCCCTGACTGGTTCATGGCCATTCTTTTCTGAAACCCCCATTGCCCTACCCAGCGGACACCCTTCTCTCCTTGAACTCAGCCTCATGGTAACAGCTGACACAGCTGACCACTCCCTCCTGAAAGCGCCTCTCCTTGCCTCCATGACACCACTGTGACACCAGATCTCCCAGTTAATTCCACCCTTGCTGGCCACTCCTCCTCAGCCTCCTCCACCCAGCATCTCAGTGTTGGGTTCCCTCAAGACTCATTTCTGGGCGCTTCCCATCCTCCCCTGTATTCTCGCCCTGAGTAGTCACTCGTGACTCTGCTTTGATGCCCCCACCTGCCCTCTCGGGACTGGCATGCCTAACTACCCAGCTGGCAGCTCTGCTAGGGTGTCTTTCATGGCACCCTCAA
This sequence comes from Prionailurus bengalensis, assembly GCF_016509475.1. Classification (NCBI taxonomy): domain Eukaryota; kingdom Metazoa; phylum Chordata; class Mammalia; order Carnivora; family Felidae; genus Prionailurus; species Prionailurus bengalensis. Next base: position 22,141,701 of record NC_057354.1, read on the forward strand.
ACTTGCTGCAGCCAACAGGACTGCTAGCTTCTCCCCAAAACTTCTGTCAAAGGCCCAACCTTCAACCCTGCCTCCCGAATCTGGCCTTCGAGAGTCATCTTTGGCTCTTCCCCGCCCTCCCCTCCCACCCAGTCCCAGCGAATCCTGGCATTTCAGTCCCCAAAATCCTCCCCAGTCTGAGTTCCCTCACCCTCTACTACCACCTGGCTTCCATCTCTCATCGTCTTTCGGCAATGGCCTGGCAGCACTCTTCCCCCTCAGTCCTCCGCTTATCACACAGAAGTAAAAGCAGACTTCTTGAAACCCAAGTAGGATCCTGTCATTATCCTGCCTACCACCAGCCTTCAGTGATTTCCATTGCCCTTAGAACAAAACCATCTTTCTCAAGGCCCACCTCAGCTGCCTGGTGATGTGTCAGCCCCCCTGGGAGAGGCTCCCCTGGGATGTTCCACCTCCCTGTCCTCTGGCCACAAGCGAATTCTTTCAGTTCCTCAAATGTTCCAGCTTGTTCCTCTCCTAGAGCCTTTACTCCTGTTGTTCCTCATTCTGGGAAGGCTTTCCCCTAACTCTCTCCTCTCAGCCTTTTGGGCTTACATGTCCCCTCAGAGAGGCCCTGTCCAGCCCCCCATCCATCCCTTCCTCAGCATTTTGTCCTTTCCCCTTGGGGCCTTCATAACAATTTCTTACTCTTAGTTACTCTTCTGGAAGCTCACCGAAGGTCATTTCTTAAGAGACCATCTCTGCCCACTCTGGTGTTCCCGAACCTCACACACATTTGTTGAGCAGAGAATAAAGCTGTGTTGATGTTCTTTACCTCATTTGGCCATCATAGCCCCATTCTACAGAAAAGAAAACTGAGGCCTCCAGACTTCAGGGCTGTGCCCACCATTCGCCTGTCCCTGTGGTGCACAATGATATAATTTGACTTCCAGGGGGTGGAAACAGCTAGAAAAATGGATATATGTGTGGAAAAAGTGGTGCCATGAGAAACACACAGTGAGATGCCCAAAAGGAAATTTGATGTGGGCGTCAGACACTTGGGCAACTGAGCTGATGTGAAATAAAGATGTCCAGGGCTCTCACCCCAACAGATATTGCAGTATGATATAAAACAATGTAACATTTTTTAAAAAAAGAAAGACATCTCAGTGGAATAGACTAGAAAGCCCAGATGCTGATCCCTGGAATATCTCCCACTGTGCCTTAGGAGAGCAGAGACATCACAAGCTAATGAGGAATGGAAAGATTTCTCATTAAGTGGGGCTAGAAAATAATTTTATCTGTCTGGGAAACAAAAAGTAATTTTTACCTCCCTTTATATTAACACCAAAATCAATGCCAGGTGATTAAGGAGTGCACTTGTCATGATGAGCACTGGATGTTGTATGGAAATGTAAAATCACTCTATTGTACACCTGAAACTAATATCACACTGTATGTTAACTAGCTGGAATTTAAATAAAACCTTTCAAAAAAATCAATGGCAGGTGATTTAAAGAGTTAAATGCAAAAAAAAAAAAAAGCATGCTGCTAACTAGAAACTAGAAAAAAATTGAAATGATTCATTATTCAAACTGTGATTAAGGCAAGGCATTGCAGCCTTCACAGCAATAGAGAGAATTATAATGGAAAATACAAATATAATTGACTATAGGAAATGTAAAGCTTTTCCGTGTTGAAAATTCTCATAAATAAAACATTTACAGAGGCAGTAAGAATTTTCATAATGAAATGTTGGGGCAATAAAAGGCGGTAAGAGTCCATTTATAAAAGATGAAGTTCAAAAGGCAAATACAGTTGCAAATATTGAACTTAGTCATAATAAAATACATGTAAATTAGGATGGGGAGACACCACTTTGGGCCCATCGAAGGAGTACTACAAAACAAGAGGCTTGCAGTGCTGGCTTGGTCCTGGTGGCCTGGGACCTCTTGTGCACAGCTGGCAGGGCTGTGAAGTAGCAAAACCTTTCTGGAAAGCAATTTGCTTGAGATGTGTGAAGAGCCTCGAAAAAGTTCACACTGTTTGACTCAGGGATTCCATTTGCAGGAAGCTCATCCCAAGAAAATGATCTAAAACATTGCCCCAAGACTGGTGCAGAAAGCTGGGCACTGTGGCTTTATTTGTAATAGCAAAGAAGAGAAAAGGGAAAGAAAGAAAGAAAGAAAGAAAGAAAGAAAGAAAGAAGAGAGAGAGAAAAGAGAGAAAGAGAAAGGAAAGGAAGAAAGGAAAGAAAGGAAGAAAGGAAAGGAAAGGGAAAGGAAGGAAGGAAGAAAGGAAGGAAGAAAGAAAGAAAGAAAGAAAAAGAAATACTCAAGCCTCAGGAGAATGGTTAACCAAATTATGTTTCATTCATTAAGTGGATTATTAGACAGCCATTAAATGTAATAATTACAAAGAATGTTGACTAACAAGGGGAAATGCTTAGCATATAATCAGTGTAAGAGGGTGGTGCAAAATTATATATATAATAATAGTATTTTCTGTAAACAAATGCCTTAAAAAAGCCTATGAAGAAATGTACTCTTCCCATGCATTTTCACATAGCAAGGCTGTGGGTGCTGGGATTCTTGTCAAGATTTTTCTATTCCTCATTCTTTACTCTCCCAATTTTCTGTAATGTTCAGGTATTGCTGTTTTTATGGTAACATATTTCGAAAGTACAAAAGGGAACAAGAATAGTATAATGAGCACAGTATACAATATACTTGCCATCTAAGATCATGTATTACTTTCACAGTAGGAAAACCAAGAAAAAAGAAAAGTAATAGAGCCAGGTCTTAAGGGAATGGCACTTGCTTTGGGCAAGTTTAGAAGGCAGGGTGGAGAGATGGGGCTGGAAAGGAAAGAAAATGGTCCAAATGCTTGGATGGGCCCCTTCAAAGGGCTGAGATACGGAGACCTTCCTGCTCCTGGGGAGCAATGCTTTTCATCTGAGATGTCCTTCCTAGAATATGGCAGGGAAACCATCAGACATGGTTTTGATCCTGAACTCTGAGTTGTGTAGGTCAGTGCGTCTATTCCTGACCATGCTGTTGAATCACTGTTGCTTCCTCAGCTGCTACCTAGCAGGGCAAATACAGTCCTTTTCCTCCTATGGTGCTCTCACCACTTGTTTTTGTTCCTTAAAATGATCTCGGCTGTTCTTCCATCTCCTCTTCCATATGACCTTTAGAATCAGCTTATTAAGTTCCATTTAAAAATCATGGTGGGATTTTGATTAGGAAGACGTTGAATTTGTACATGAATTTGGAGAGAATTGACATCTTCACAATATCGAGTCTTCAGGACCCTAACATTGCAAGGGTGGTTGAGTCAGAGGCTCTGATTAATGAGACTGGGAAGGAAAAGTCGTCATAGAGACGGGTTAAAAACAAGGAGAGGGTGTTGTCATGGAAACCAAGAGAGCCGAGCGTTTCAAGAAGGCGAGAGTGATCAACAATATCAAACCCTGCAGAGAATTCCAATAAGACAGGGATGGAAAAACACCCACTGAAGTTGGTAATTAGGAGGTTATCGGAGCCCTCAGCGAGAGTGGTTTCTGGGGTGAGACGAAGCAGAACCCCAACTGCAGTGCCTGACGATGATAGATAGTCAGCAAAGACGCCCCTTTTACAGAAGTTTGGATAATTAAGTTTAGATAATTAGAAAAGTTTTGAGAAGGATTGTCTGCAAGCTAGAGAGTGAAGTGCAGAATCAAGAGAAAGTTTTCAACTCAATTCAACAGATAATCTTTGAGCATCTCCTATGTGCCAGCTAATCCTTTCGGGAGATGGTGAGAACAAGACGACACATCCCCTGCCCGCTGGGAGCTGATGGTCTAAACAGGGAAGCAGATATGAATTGGGCAACCACATAAATACATGGATAATTACAATCATAATCACAAAGGAGAGGTGCACGTGGCTAAAAGCAGCCAGGGGGCGGCCGTTGGGAAGGAGAGATCTGTTAGTATTTCCCAGAGGGGATCTGAAAGGTGAGCATCAACCAGGGAAAGAGCATTCCAGGCAGAGGGAGCAGCACAGGCAAAGGCCCTGCAGCGGGGAGGGGCAGGGCATGTTCTGGAAAGGGAAAGAAGGCCAATGAGGCTGGGCCGATGGAGGAGGGGCAGAGTCAGAAATGAGGTGAAGAGTTCAGCAGGGTGGGAAGGTTTGGGGCTGTCTTCCAAGAATGACAGGGGTTTAAATATGGCAGCAGCATGTTCCCATTTGCATGCTGAAAGTATGGCTCTGGCTGCTAGCAAGGACAAGATTGCAGGGATGCTGGAGGGTTGCAGGGAGACTGTCCTTCAGACCAGGGCTAGTGGTGGCTTGGGCTAGGATGCTGGTGGTGGAGCTGAAGACAACCAGAAGGATCCAGGAGCCATTGGGAGGTCAAGTCTCCAAGGCTAGAGGCTAGACTGTGGTTGGGGGTCAGTGCAAGTGAGCTGAGAGGCAAGACCCCAGGTGTCTGGCTGATATCTTTCTAGGACATGTGGGACCCTAGTGAAGGACTGGATTTTGGACAAGAAAAGTTGTCTGTTGAGTGTGTTGAGTGAAATGCCTTTGGACTTCCCGGTTCTGGAGCCCAGAGGAGAGCTCAGGCTGGAAATAGATGTTAGGGTGGCTTCAGGCACAGGCAGGGCTCAAAGAGGGGGTCTTGAAGCAGCTCAGGGGGTGAGTGTTATTAAGGAATAGAGTGTGGAGGGAATGAGCAGAGGGCAGGGGCTGAGTCCAGCAAGTAGGGGGCTGGGGACTATATGAAAAAGAGGCTGAGAAGGAACGACCAGAGGGGGGAAGGCAAAAGGGGCATTCCCAAGGAGCCTACGGAGGAGAGTTTCCAAAAAGACAGGGTGTCCACTGGTGGCTGTAGGTAAGGGGCCCAGGATTTTGGGGTGGGGGGCGGGGGGGAGTGAAGGCTGACTAGCTTCCCTGGACTTGGCCTTTGGGACACATTGCCAGTTTTTTGCAGGGGGGTAAGTCAGGAGTCAGGGTGGTCCAGGGCCTACCTGTGAAGGGAGGAGAGCGAGGAAAGGGTGCAGAATTTTTCATTTGGTTTTGGTCCTAGTAGGAGAGCCATAGTCACACATTAATTTTCCCAGGGGAAGGCACCTGTGGGATATGAGCCATTGCAGAACAAGGGCAATTAGCTAAATGAGGCCTCCAAGGAAATGAGGCCATGTGGGCGAAAGGGATCCATCTTGGGCAATAACATGCATCCAGCCTCCCAGGAGAGAATTCAATGCCGGGCCTTTTACCGAGTAAGCTATGTCCAAGTAACTTTCTTTCAGAGAATTTGTCTGTGGCCTTTGTGACTTCACCGGGTCTTACTATAGCAGGAATTTCATCCTGCCCACGGTCAGGACTTTGGCTTGTTCATTTTGGAATCATCCCCAGGCTGGGGCAGCCAACCGGGTCCTGAATAAATATATTCTCTGACTTAAAATAAAATGTCAGAAATGGAAGGTCAAAATTCTTAGCCAAAAAAGAGTTTGTAATCAATAGAACAATCAGACAAATACACTCTCTCTCTCTCTGTGTGTATGTGTGTGCGTGCATGCATGCTAAGTCCTGCCCGGGAGAACAAATGAGGACTGGGAGAGCTGGGGATGAGGATAGATTAGATGGTCAGCATTCTTGCCATGCAGGGCTGAAGGGATATGGCTAAAGGAAGTGTGCTGTTGACACGGAACCAGGACAACCCGCCCCAGCGTGAGCTCAGGTCTTTACACTGTGGGGTCACAGCCATTGTCTCATGTGATCATTTCAAAACCTGTGAGGCAGAGAGGGGTGGGCAGCCCATTTTACAGACAAGCAGAAAAGGAAGCTGAGCCCGCGTGGGGCACTGGCTGTGCCCCAGGGAAGACCCTGGAGTGTGTTAATGGTCTGCTCTCCCACCCGTGCCTCCAGTGACCCAGCCCCCCTATGCCCCACGATGAGCCCCCACAGGAGCTCCTGCCCCAGAATTGACAGCTGCAAGAAACCAAGGCCAGAATCAGAAGTAGAAGTTATGAAAGATAACAGCGCTGTGTGGGTCTTCAAGAGAAGACATTCATCAGAGGGCTTCCTGGAGCTCAGTCGAGGTCTGCCCAACCCTCCTGGACATCAAAATATAACTCAAAACCACACTATGAGGCCACAGTAGCCAGGAATGAGTCCAGGCCCCAGGACTCAGAAATGGCACATGGTCACAGGCAGGATATACATACTGCTCATGTGTACCAGAACCTTGCCTCTTCTGGTCCCATCCTCCTGTGCCAACAGCCACAGCCACTGTCCCCACGAGCTCTGCATGCTCCCCACCTTTTCCTGGCTTCTCTGGGCCTGCCAGCTCACTCGGCACCCCGCAGGCCCTCTGTAGGCACCCAGACACCCTCTGATACTCTCCAGCCCCCACAAGACCTCTGCAAGGTGTCAGCCTATGTCCTCTTTTGTGTAAACACCAAGTTGGACTCCAGATTTGTGCTCTTGAGATCCCCTAAACTTGCCTGGGACCCCATCATATTGCCCCTTGGGACTCGGCTTAGGGACTGGGGCGTGATATTCTGCTGGGGACCCAGACAATGCCAAAGTTCCAGTCAATGCCCTTGGATTTCTCTTCTACCCACAGGTTGAGCATTTAGCTCCTTCATGAGGCCCAAGTTCTGACAGCACTGTGAATTCTTTTCAACCTATTGTCTTTGCATAAACTCTTTGCCCCTTCCATTAGCTTTGATTCCAAGCTTTGTGGCATCCAGAATCTTTCCTTTCTCAAGCTCCCATTCTTGCCCTGAAAGGCTATGGCTCTTGTTCCGCGGGCTTCCCTGTGGACAGAAGTCTTCATAATGGTTGTCTGTGCTATCGACTTACAGAAGCCCACACAGGGAGCTAAACGCCAGGGTAAGGACTCTATATGATGTCATTACCCAAAGAGCAGTGCATCCAGGAAGCTTGGACAGTGGGGGCAGGGAGGGAGGTGGAGGAAATTTCCACCCACACACAGTGTAAGAGAAAAATAGTACCGTACCCCACACAGTTAAAAAGGGGGCACCCTGAAGCAGTGAGGAAAGAAGGGATTAGTCAATAAAAGGTGCTGGAGGGATCACTAAGCTGTTTGGAAAAGCAAAATCCACTTCATTCTTCACTTCATGCCATACATCAACATCGAGTTCAGATGGATTAAAGATTTAAATTAAAAATCACGCATGAATAAAGTAGAAGTGAATATCCATCAGAAACTCTTGTCTGAATGTTACCTTCTCAGCTTAAAAGCAAGGGAAGTGTTCACAAAGAAAAGGAAAAGAAAATAGGTTTTAAATTTTAGACTTTTTGTGAAAACTGAAAACAACTTTGTGGATGTCACAAGGAGGGTTAATATCCTTGGTGTTTAAGAATCCATACAAATTGAGTTTTAAAAATTCAAATCGCTCCTGGATAAATGTGAAGGTATAGGAACACTCAATTAACAGAAGATTAATTTTTTATGGCTCATAGGTTGAACCTATTTTCCAATATCTAATTATTTTTTAAAAAGTAAATTAAAACAACAATGGGATAACACTTTCTGCCCAGTATAGAGTGAAGAAAAAAATTTTAATGAGAATACCCCATGCTGGTTAGGGTGTGATGAAACAGACAATACCGCTGATGGGAATGTAAATTACTACAGCCTTTGACCCAATAATTACACTTATGGCACTCCATCAAAAGGAAATAATCTCAAAAAGACAAAGATTTATGTACAAAGAGATATAGTGTGGCCTTGTTTATAGCAACAACAACAATAACAAACAACAACACATCGAAGCAACCAAACTAGCCAACTATTGGGAAAAACAGGTTATTTTATATCCACTCAAATGGACTATTATTCAGCAACTAATTGTAATTTTTAGAAAAAGCTCTGAAGAATTCTTATGATAGATATCAAAATGGGAACACAAGTGAGAAACCAGGGTGCAGATGGTATGCTGGATATTATCTCAGCTCTGGAAACAAACAAGAATATATATATGTATATATATATATATATACACACACACATACATACATGTGTATATATATACACATACATACATTCTAAACAAAGAAACAAGAATAGGTATATATATATGTATATATATATATATTTCTTATTTCTTTGTTTAGATATTCTTGTTTCTAAATATATATTTATTTTGAGAGAGAGAGAGCAAGTGGGGGAGCAGCAGCAGAGAGAGAGAGAATCCCAAGCAGGCTCTGCACTGTCAGTAGCGCTAAGCCCCACGCGAGGCTGAAACCCACCAACTACAAGATCATGACCTGAGTCGAAGTCAGACGCTCAACTGACTGAGCCACCCAGGCACCCCAAGAACATTAAAAAAAGAAAAGGACAGAAGGGATTTGTGCTGGGACCCTGAACCTAAGGGTATGGACAGGGTTCAGGACAAATAAACTTTGATGAGGACAGGGGAATGAATGGTCAAGTCCCAGAAGAAGCCCAAGTGAGGTCCTGGTTGTTATCTCAAATTCAAAGAATTTTATAGCTGGAGGAGAGAGAGAGGGAGAGGGTCAGCCAGCTCTGGAGTTCAAAGAAAGAATTGCCTTGGGCATCGAGCCCGAGAAACTGCCATTTGTTCAGGGCAAAGAATGAAGTCGATAGCACAGACAACCATTATGAAGACTTCTGTCCACAGGGAAGCCCGCGGAACAAGAGCCATAGCCTTTCAGGGCAAGAATGGGGGCTTGAGAAAGGAAAGATTCTGGATGCCACAAAGCTTGGAATCAAAGCTAATGGAAGGGGCAAAGAGTTTATGCAAAGACAATAGGTTGAAAAGAATTCACAGTGCTGTCAGAAGGTGGGCCTCTCATTAGGGAAATGCAAATTAAAACCACAGTGACATACCCTTACATACCTATCAGAATGTTTAAAATTAAAAAGACCCAACCAGACCAAGTGTTGGTGAGGCTTCAAAGCAACTGGAACTCTCACACGTGGCGGGTGAGAATATAAGATGGTACAAACACTTTGCAAAATAATTTGGCAATCTCTTTAAAAAGTTAAATATACACCTATCGCATGATCCAATCATTCTTCTAAGATATTTACCCAAAATAATGAAAGTGTGCGTCCATACAAAGACTGGTACATGAACATTAATAGCAGTGTTACTTGTAATAAAATAAGTTTTGTTTCTACACACTGGAAACAGCCCAAATATGCATCGAGAGGTGAATGGATAAATAAACTATGGTATACCCATACAATGGAAGGCTGCTCGGCTATCAAAACACAACATGGATGAATCTCAAAATAATTATGCTGAATGAAAGAAGCCAGACAAAACTGTGTGGCTCCATTTATATAAAATTCTAGAGATTACAAATCAATGCATAGTGACGGAAAGCAGATCAGTGGTTGCCTGGGGAATGGAGGGAGAGGGGTAGGTAGAAAGGGAAGGGAAGGAAGAGATCACAAAAGGACACAAGAAATCTTTGCAGGTGATGGTATGTTGATTGTCTTGACTGGTGATGATTTCAAGCGTGTATATATATGTCAAAACTACCATATTGACTTTAAACATGTGCCGTTTATTTGTATGTCAATGACAGCTCAATAAAGCTGTTACATAAGTAATTAACAAAATAGGAATTATATTGGTACAACTGGGTATCAGAGACTTTCCCTCATCTCTCATCTCTAAGTCCAGTTTCCCAGGAACCCAGAGGAGCCCCTGCCCTTCCTGAGACAGCTGTTTTTGCCTACGCTGTTTCAAACTTGGTTTCTGTTGTTTATGACCATAAATGTTCTGGGTTAGCATAGAGATAATACAATGCCTAGAGTGTTATCAGAACACAAGAAGGGGTTTGTAACCTCACCCTGGGGACTCAGAATTGGTCCAGGGGGTGGAAGTGGCACTCAGGAATAAGATGCCCAGAGAAGGTGACACTTCAGTTGATTTCTCAAGGAGTTGGGATCAAGGTAGAAGAGACCACAAAGGTTCCCAGGCAGAAGGAGCAGCATGAACAAAGCCAAGGAGGACAGGAGATAGGACATGAGGTATGTGCTTGGAGGGAGCTAGGTGTTCTGGAATTTGTGTTGAGTTAAGGGCTGGTGAGAAACAGACAGGAAAAGTCAGCAGAAAGCAGCTCATGCCTTGTTAGAGAGCCCACACTTAACCGTGGTGGTAATGGGGAGCCATAGAAAAGTTTTGAGCAGTCAAGTGCCACGGACAGATTTTTGTTTAATGGAGATCTCTCTGGGACTCGGAGAAGCAGGTGGACCAGGGAGGGGTCATTGCCACAGTTGAGAGTTGACTCAGTGTCACCCAGGTGCGGACACCTGGGGGTGATGACCAGCAGGAAGTCAGGGTCAGGAGTCTGGTTCTCAGAACGACATCTCCCTTGGAGACATAGAGCTGGGGTGGTCACCATGTCGATGGCCATGGCTTGGGAAGACCGAGAGGTTGGGAGAGGCCCGCCAAAGTCTGAGGACCTCCAACCCACCATTTCAGGGTCTGGCAGAGCCTGGGGCACCTACAAAAGCAGCAGAGAGAAGAAAATGTCAGTGCCACGTGGCCACGTGAGCAGAGCCCAGAGCAGGTTGTCATGGAAACCGAGCTAGTGAAGCGTTTCTAGGAGAGCAGGATCAGCAGGACCAAATGTAGCAGAAAATTCCAAAGCGACGAAGGCTGAAAATTTTCTCTTGATTTGGCAATTAGTAGAACATTGATGAGCTTAACGAGCAATTTCGGGAGATCGTGGACCAGCGAGGGGGTGGAGTTGGAGAGAGATTTAGGAGGTAAAATGGACCAGAGTTGGTGATGGGGTGCTTCTTGGAG